>NC_041385.1:400204297-400243991 GCF_002162155.2 Triticum dicoccoides | reverse complement strand
GAAGAGAAGTGACCGAAGCATTCAGCCAAGAGAGCTTGCCACCATACGACATCATTGCAATAGTGGCAGTAAGTTGTCGTTCTAATTTGCTTACCAGAGGCATGAGCTCTTGAATCGTGGGTTTGGTCGTGCCAAGTGGGAGGCCCAGGTAGGTAAAAGGCATCGATCCAATGGTGCATCCAAAAACTCTAGCCAACGTAGCCGTGGTAGCCAAGTCCAGGTTGATTGGGATTACGGTGGATTTATGGAAGTTGATCTTAAGCCCAATGGATGAGGCATAGTCAGATAGGAGCTGTTTGATCAAGGTGGCTTGTTGGACGCAAGCAGGTAGGACAATGAGTGTGTCATCCGCATATTGGAGGACAAGATAATCTGTTTATCCTCTGCAAGGAAAAGGAAGGTGTATACAACCTTGTCTGAACACGTCATTGATAGCTGCTTGGAGAAGTTCAGCAGCAAGGACAATGTCACATCCTAGTTAGCCATGCATTAGAGTGTTGCATCATGTCTACTTTTTCATCAGAAACTTGAAATGGGGATGACAGAACCCCCAGTCCCCTCTGAAACCAACTAGGGTTACTAAAAAAACTTTTCAATGAACCTGAAATGCCCTTCTAAAATGCCCATAATTTTTGTCTTGGTTCAGAACCTCTGCCAAAAGTGGTGCACATTTTCCTAGGCCATCTTAGGGTTTTTGAATTAAATCATAAATATTTGAATTTGGGCATTTAAAATTATATAAAATATTTAAATGCTCAAACATCCCCAAACTAAAATGTTCCATGTTGGAAATAATCCAACTATGGACCAGGAGTAATTTGGTGATTTTAGGAGTTGACTAAGTATTTTATTTAATTCAACAAAGTTGCAGAAATAAAAAAAACAAAAAAACAGAAACAGAAAGGAAAAGGGGAAAACTTACCTGGCGCCACCACAGGCCCACCAGCCAGCCCACCTGGCCGGCCCAGCCCGGCCACCGCTCCAGCGAGCTGCTTGGCTTGCCAGGCAGGCAGCCAAGGTGCTCGGCGGCGGCACCGCAGCTCGCCACGCAGCTGCACGCCGCCTTGCTTCCCCCTCTCGCCGCCCTGATGGCCTGGACGAGCTCCACGTCGCGCCCCGACCCCCCTGGACACCTCCATTCGCCCCCAGTTCCTCTCCCTCGCGCTCCCACGCCATGGCCGACGCCACCGTCGCCGCACCGCCGCCGTAGCTGTGCTCCCCGTCGTCTCCACGCCGCGCCACCGTGTCCAGAAGCTCCGCCGTCCTCTACTTCTTCGAGCTAGCCGAGCCCCGAGCGCTCGCGTGCCCCGAAGCCGCCGCACCAACCTCGCCCGAACCGCCATCGCCGGAGATCCCCTTCGCCGTCGCCGCCGCAGCAGCTCGTCCCCGACCACGCCGTCCTTTCCATCAAGACCGCAGTGAGCTGGGCTAACTTCCCCTTCCTCTCTTTCTCTCTCTCGTGCACCACAGCGAGCACACTAAGCTCACCCGCACGCGCCGTCGCGGACCTCTTCGCCGACGTGCTCCCGGCCATCCTCCGGCCACCTCGCCTTGTCCATCGCACTCACCACGCCGCGTTGGGGCTAACCATGCACTCCCCGCACCTCACCGCACACTCTAGCCACGAGTTCGTCTTCAACCAAACTCCGGCGGCCGCCAAAGTCGCCGCCGGCGCCAACTCCGGCCACCCCGAGCCCAACCACCACCACCAATAGTCGCGGCTCAACCTCAGCAACACGTAGATGCCTTCCGCCGTCCATTTGGTTGCCGGAATGGCAAAAAGCACTTTCGCTGCCGCGTCGGGCTCGCCGGCGGCTAGACGCCGGCGTGTTTGACTCTGACTTTGACCACGGGTGGGCCCCGGTTGACCCCCTGGGTCTATGACATGTGGGGCCCCCTCTGCTAATTAATCCAGTTAGTTTAAATCTAATTTAATTAAACTAATTGAATACTGACATGCGGGACCCACTGGTCAGTTTGACCTGGACCAGCCCGTTGACCATTGACGTCATCATGACGTAGTGCTGACGCAGTAATTTAATTACTGGAATTATATTTTTACACAGGAAATTCCAGAATATTATTTAAACTTCAAAAATTCATAACTTTTATTCTGTATCTCCAAATTGGACAAATTATATATGAAAAATGATCAGAGAAATTCAATCTATCCATCTGTACTATTTTCATGCATGATCAAACAAGTTAAATTGATGTTTTAAGCAGAACAAGAAAAGGCACTTAAAGAGGCCATGTTTGAGTTTGAAATTTGAATCTTTGATTCAAATTTGTTCAAACCCTTCTGGTTTTAGTTGCATTAGCCCAACACACTCATCTTGCCATGTCTCATGCATGCATCATATTGTTGCACATTGTTTGGTGATGTTTGCGTATCGATGTCCTTTGCGACAGGTTCTGTCCCCGAGGAGTACCGCGATTACCCTAACGAAGAACCGTATCAGTGCGTCGCACCATCAGGCAAGCAACCAACCATTTGATCATATCGATACAATCCCATGTTCTCGCTCCTGCTCTCTTTTACTGCATTAAGACAACGCATTTCAAACTGCTGTGTGCTACGGTAGTTGAACCCATTTCCTCTGCATGACCTGTCATTGCCACAGTAACTAGATGAAACCCTCTAGCATGTGTAGGAGTTGTTTGAGCCATATGTATGTGTTGTTCCTACCTTGCTATGCCTGCTATGCTTAGAGTCGTGTCAGGTCTGGTTCATCTGGGTGATGGCTAGAGTGAAATGATTATGTCGGTAATGAGAGTGGTGTGGTGAACACGATTTGGTAAAGGTATCGATGAGAGGCCATGTAGGAGTACGTGGTGGGTTGTTTCATTGAAGCCGACCTTAAGCACTGAGATCTGTATGTGTGATTTAAGATACAGCTACTACCATGCATTGGGCCCTGAAATATGACCCCGCTCGACTTCTTATTCACCCTAGCTCTCTGTCCAGGAGTTGCAAGTAGTTTCTGGTGTTTGTAGCCTACTGGAGGCCGTGGACAGTGCTGACCGTAGGGGTGGGCTGTGATGCGGTAGGTACGTGGCACGGTGTACCGAATACCCGTTAGGTATCTCGGAAACCCTGTTCACATCGTTCGGGGCCGTATGGGAAACCTCGGCCGGACTCCCTGCGGATGGAACCTGAATAGGCGATAAACCTGGACTAGAGGCTTAAGTGTTTAGGTAGGTCGTGGTCTACACCCACGTCGGCTTTCGCTTGAAGTCTGCCGAGCACATGTCGTGTGCAGACGCTAAGTGGTGGAAACATGTATGAAGAAGTACACCCCTGCAGGGTTATCATAATCTATTCGAATAGCCGCGTCCGCGGTAAAGGACTACTTGGTTGCCTATACAGTTCATAGACAAGTAAATGGAAACCACTAAAAGCCTCAAGATAAGTGTGAGTGCCGAGGATGGCCCTTCCGTAGGAAGACGGAGGTGGATCCTCGGTAGTGTATTGAAGTGGTGAGTAGTGGACTCGTGTGCGCAAAACCATTTCAAGTTGGAGTATCATAGGATAGTCTAGCCAAGAGTCAAAGCTGGCTTGCTGCAATAACTCCACCAACCCTTCTTGATAATATGCATGTATGTAGGATCTGATGTAAGTCTTGCTGAGTACCTTTGTACTCATGTTGCTATAATCTACATTTTTACAGAAGACGCTGCAACCCCTTCTGATGGGTTCTATGTAGACGTTGACATCAACGAGTAGGCTAAAGGCCCAGGTGGTGACCCTGAGCTTGTGAAGGACCACGTAGTATAGCTAGGCTTTCCAAGCCTCTTTTATTTTACTAGTTGTCTGTACTCAGACAATGTACTTCCGCTGCTGGTTTGTATGACTGTATGACTTGTATGTCGGGTCGTGAGACCCGTACCTTTGTGTATGTTATGTATGGCTCTGTGAGCCTTAAATAAAGTACTTGTGTCGTAGGGTCATGTTGTGATGCTTCGTTGTATTTGCACATATCAAGCATATTGTGTGTATGATTGAAATGCTTGGTATGTGTGGGATCTGACTATCTAGTTGTTTATCTTTAGTAGCCTCTCTTACTGGGAAATGTCTCCTAGTGTTACCGCTGAGCCATGGTAGCTTGCTACTGCTCTGGAACACTTAGGCTGGCCGGCATGTGTCCTTCTTCGTTCCCGTGTCTGTCCCTTCGGGGAAATGTCACGCTTTGAGTACCGGAGTCCTGTTAGCCCGCTACAGCCCGGTTTACCGGAGTCCTGCTAGCCCAGCGTTACAGCCCGGACCCACTTGCTGATGACCGACACGTTCGAAGCTGGGTCATGGATGCCTGTCCCTGTAAGTCCGTGCTACTTTGGGTTTACGACTAGTCATGTCAGCCCGGGCTCCTTATCATATGGATGCTAGCGACACTATCATATACGTGAGCCAAAAGGCGCAAACGGTCCCGGGCAAAGGTAAGGCGACACCCGTGGGGATACCGTGCGTGAGGCCGCAAAGTGATATGAGGTGTTACCGGCTAGATCGATGTGACATCGAGTCGGGGTCCTGACAGCGTTGGCATCAGAGCCGGACTGCCTGTAGGTTCTCCAAGCCAAACTGGTCGATGTTGAGTCTAGAAATTCTTTAGTTATATGTAGGGGAATTGTTTGTGGGTTGGAACGTAAGGCTCTTTTTACTCCTTTATCTTATGACCTTCTGATCTGAGTCAGTCCATTCTTCCACCGGGGGTTAAGGAATTAGGATCTATTCTCTCTATCAGGATCACGTGTTACTAATCAGTAGTACCTTATAAGTTTGATGGATACAAGCCTAGTTCAGTTCTACTACCACATTATGTTGTTAGAATGGATTCAGAACTTTGATATGATGATGTTGAGTGTGTACGAAATCCTTTGTCAAATGTCTCAAATCCTTCTTGAGCATTTACAGCTGTTATGCTGCCGAAATTTTGCTAGAAGTTCTAATGCCTTTGCATTATGATTGTGCTTTCAGATGGCCACTCGCGACCTCAATCAAGTGGTTCGCCTGACTCGATGCCTAGATGTACCCGGCCATACTGCTAAGTTGGTCAGGGTAATGACTGAGGCTGGATACCGCTGGTATCCTGAGTACACGGTCGAAGAGCAATTTCGGGACTTCAATCAAAGCCAGTATCTCTGCACTGTCAGGATATTTCCATCTTATCCTGGATCCACCGAGCCCCTTCACTGCTCCTATGGACTCGGGGTTACTATTAAGATGGCTGTGCAGGACGCCGCCTACTCTATGATGACCATTATGCGAGTCAGATCTGGTCTATTTCGAGACTCTGATTTCCGGTATATGCCAGGATCACTTCCGGGAGCACAAGGGTATCTCCAGGCTATCTATGCTGACCCCACTCAGGAGGATTCACGGACTCGCACCACTGCGGAGATGCTCGAGGATAAGGACCGTGAAAATCGGGCCTTGAGGTTAGAGCTCTTCAATACCCGTGCTGACCACTGGGCCACTTTGACTCGGTTCGCACCGGCGGTGCAAGCTGGATATTCAGATATGCGCGACCTCTATCCTGTGAGATCTGCTCTGCCAGACGTGATGGGTTGGCGTGATGTAGGAGGCATCACCCCACCTCGCGGTCCCCGCAGGCCACCGTTTGTTGGTCCAAGACCTCATCCTAGCCCCTATGGTCCACAAGCTCCGCGAGATCGTCTGTTTCTGGATGATCATGTTGAACTTCCAGGCTATGGAGATGACTTCTACGAGGACTACTACAGATCGGTCTGAGTTAGTGGTTGTATCACTAGTTCGCACTAGCTGTGTCATCTATCGTCCCGCGTGACTCGTGGGATATGACCTAGTTTGTACTCCTTCCGGAGGTGTAGAAAAATAATGTATAGGAGCTTGGGGTGCCTCCGATGAGATGTAATCCTCTTTTCACCGTATTAGTACTTTGTTTGGTCTTGTACTAAACCCTGTATGGTGTGTATGACGATGGAATAAAAGAAGCAGTTTCTGTATCTACCATGTCATACGGATGATCATCTTGCATTCCGAGTTATTCCTTACATTATGTATCCTATGTCGGAATTTATCATCCTGACTAACTCATTGTCTTGTTTACCTAGGATGGTCAACACGCGCACTAACCCTGCTCCTCAAGAGCAGGCCGAAGGCAGTGAAGTCAGGGATGCAAATCTGCCTCATCCTCCTTCCCTAGCCGAGGTTATGATGGAAGCTGAGAGAAACAAGCGGGAGACCAACCGTTTGTTGGAGCGTATTGAACAGAACACAGCACACCATCAGAGGACTAATTTGGTGTCACTCAGTGATTTTATCAAATTACATCCACCCACGTTCCACCACTCCGTCGAGCCTCTCGACGCTGATGACTGGCTTCGCAGTATCGCTCACAAACTGCGTTCCGCGCTGGTAGCGGAGGCTGACAAGGTCACCTTTGCTGCATATCATCTTGAAGGCCCCGCCAGTCTATGGTGGGAGAATTATGGAGCTATGCGCCCAGCAGACCACGTCACTACTTGGGCTGAGTTCAGCGAGGCTTTCCGTGAACATCACATTCCGGAGGGTCTCATGGACCGTAAACGTGAAGAATTTTGCAGTTTCACCCAAGGCCGACTTTCTGTGGATGCTTACAGCAGGGAGTTTGGTAATCTCGCACGATATGCAACCGAGGAAGTTTCTACTGACGCCAAGAAGCAAGCAAGGTTCCGTAAGGGACTTAGTCCTGAGCTTCGCCGCGACCTCCGTCTGCATGAGTGCACATCTTTTCAGAAACTTGTCAATAAAGCCATCAGTGCTGAAACTGGTCAGACTGACTATGACGCAACACGCAAGCATGGTCGTGATATGGGTTCCTCATCCGGTGCTGGTCCTCAGAAGCGCCGCGTGTGGGTACCCAACACCGCCCTGCCACCCAGGTTCACACCGAGGCCATCTTTCCAGGCGCCTCGCCCTGTTCAACAGTCTGCTCCAGCCAAGCCCTATGGGGGTCCATCTAACAATGCTCCTCCACGTACCAGTTCCGTGACTTGTTTCAAGTGTGGGGAATCTGGTCACTATATGCGTGAGTGTCCCCAGACCAACCCCAATCAATCTGCTAAAGCTGTTGGCCGTGGCAAGCCGACAGGGAAAGTGTTTCATGCTAAACCGGTCACCGCTTCACGTGGCCATGTCAACTGTATCTCTGCCGAAGAAGCTCAAGAGGATCCCAACGTCGTTCTCGGTACGCTTCTTGTTAATTGCCACCCGGCATCTGTTCTTTTCGATACAGGAGCCTCTCATTCTTTTATATCCGAAAATTATGCTCGTTTGCATAACGTCGCATTCGGTGATATGCCAACCTCTATGGTAATTCAAACTCCGGGATCCAAATGGCAAACTTCTAGAGTAAGCCATGGAAATGAAATCCAAGTCGACAGACTTGTTTTTCTCGCATCTTTGATAGCCCTTAAATCTTCAGATATTAATATCATTCTGGGTATGGACTGGATGTCAGCTCATCATGCCCAAATTGATTGCTTCTCTAGGACTGTTCAACTCACCCATCCTTCGGGGAAGATAGTCAATGTCTTGACCCGAATAGCCAAGCGACAATTATATTCTCTTAACGCCAGCCCTTTGCCAGACCTTGAGGACATTCCGGTAGTCCGTGACTTCCCGGATGTCTTTCCAGAGGAATTGCCAGGTGTTCCACCTGACAGGGATGTTGAGTTCGTAATCGACCTCATCCCCGGAACCGTTCCGATTGCTAGAAGACCTTATAAGATGGCACCACTAGAACTAGCCGAGCTTAAGAAACAACTCGATGAATCCTTGAAAAAGGGTTTCATCCGCCCTAGTTCATCTCCGTGGGCTTGCCCCGTCCTATTCGTCAAGAAGAAGGATGGTACGGACCGGATGGTTGTAGATTACCGACCTGTCAATTTGGTCACAATCAAGAACAAATATCCACTTCCCAGGATCAACGATCTGTATGATCAGCTCGCTGGATCCTCAGTCTTCTCCAAGATGGATTTGAGGTTGGGCTACCATCAAATCAAAATCAGAAACGGGGACATTCCTAAAACGGCCTTTGTTACTCGTTATGGCCAATACGAGTACACCGTCATGTCCTTCGGTTTAACCAACGCTCCAGCCACTTTTTCTCGGTTAATGAACTCAATCTTCATGGAGTATTTGGATAAATTCGTCGTTGTTTACCTCGATGATATACTCATCTACTCCAAGAACGAGGAAGAACATGCCGAACATCTAAGGCTAGTGTTGAAGAAACTTCGAGAGCATCGCCTTTATGCCAAATTTTCTAAATGTGAATTCTGGTTGTCAGAAGTGACCTATCTGGGTCATGTAATATCTGGTAAAGGTATTGCTGTTAACCCTGAGCGAGTTCAAGCCGTCCTTAATTGGACTCCACCCGAATCGGTCAAGCAAGTTCGGAGTTTTCTAGGCTTAGCGAGCTATTGTCGTCGCTTTGTCGAGAACTTCTCCAAAGTTGCTAAACCTCTAACCGAACTCCTCAAGAAAGATAAGAAGTTCGAATGGACTCCACAATGTGAGCACAGTTTTCAGGAACTGAAAAGACGCCTGACCTCTGCTCCCGTACTGGTACCGCCAGACTTTTCCAAGGACTTTGTTATCTACTGCGACGCCTCGCGACAAGGACTAGGTTGCATTCTTATGCAAGATCGACACGTAATTGCTTACGCTTCACGGCAATTGCACCCACATGAGGAGAATTATCCTACTCATGATCTAGAGCTTGCAGCCGTAGTCTATGCACTTAAGACCTGGCGACATTACCTCCTCGGTAATCGTTGCGAAATATTCACTGATCACCAAAGTCTGAAGTATATTTTCACCCAACCGGATTTGAATCTCCGGCAGAGACGTTGGGTTGAATTGATCACAGACTTCGACTTAGGAATAACTTACACCCCAGGGAAAGCCAACATCATGGCTGATGCGCTAAGTCGTAAATCTTATTGTAACAACCTGATGTTACAACAAAGTCAATCGCTCCTCCATGAGGAATTTCGGAAGCTTAACCTTCACATTGTACCTCAAGGTTTTCTTTCCACCTTGGTAGCAAAACCTACTATTACTGATCAAATCATCGCTGCCCAAAGGCGAGATAAGGGAATATCTAAAATCAAAGAGAACATTGCTAGCGGAGGTGCTAGTTGTTTCTCCACAAATGATCATGGTGTTGTGTACTTTGAGAACCGTCTAGTGGTTCCCAAGAACCAGCAACTACGGCAATTGATCCTTAAGGAAGCTCATGAATCTCCTCTCACCATTCATCCCGGTAGTACTAAGATGTATCAGGACCTACGCCAGAGGTTCTGGTGGACTAGGATGAAGAGAGAAATTGCTCAGTTTATTGCTAATTGCGACGTCTGTCGTCGTGTAAAAGCAGAGCACCAACGGCCTGCTGGCACCCTTCAACCCTTAGCTATTCCTGAATGGAAATGGGATAAAATTGGTATGGATTTCATTACCGGTTTTCCCAGGACCAAGAGAGGGAATAATGCTATTTTCGTCGTGGTCGATCGTCTTTCCAAAGTAGCTCATTTCTTACCTGTTCGTGAGAGTATAACCGCTAGTCAGCTGGCAGATTTGTACATCTCCCGAATAGTGTCTCTCCATGGTGTTCCTTTGGAAATTAACTCGGATCGAGGAAGTCTTTTCACCTCTCGATTTTGGGAAAGTTTCCAAAATGCTATGGGGACTCGTCTCTCCTTTAGCACCGCCTTCCACCCTCAGTCGAGTGGTCAAGTGGAACGCGTCAACCAGATTCTAGAAGACATGCTTCGAGCCTCTGTTATCTCATTCGGAAAGGACTGGGAGAAGTGCCTTCCATTTGCCGAATTCGCTTACAACAACAGCTATCAATCTAGCTTGGGTAAAGCCCCTTTTGAAGTTCTCTATGGACGATGGTGTCGAACACCCCTTAACTGGTCAGAGACCGGGGAAAGACAATTCTTTGGCCCGGATATGATTCAGGAAGCAGAAGAACAAGTTCGTATCGTTCGTGAAAAGTTGAAAACAGCCCAATCTCGTCAAAAGAGTCAATATGACCGAAAACATAAGGCTATGACTTTCGAGGTTGACGAGAAGGCTTATCTTCGGGTCACCCCTCTGAAGGGAACCCATCGTTTCGGTATCAAAGGCAAATTGGCTCCTCGTTACATTGGACCTTTCCGCATTCTCGCCAAACGAGGGGAAGTTGCCTACCAATTGGAACTACCTCCGCACCTCTCCAGGGTCCACGATGTCTTCCACGTTTCTCAACTCAGGCGTTGCTTCTCGGATCCTATCCGGGGAGTGGACCACGAAACGCTTGATCTCCAAGATAATCTTACATATCGAGAGTACCCCATTCGTATCCTTGATCAAGCCGAACGTACCACCCGGCGTCATAATATCAAGTTTCTCAAAGTTCAATGGTCGCACCATTCTGAGGATGAAGCAACTTGGGAAAGGGAGGATCGTCTTCGACTTGAATATCCCGCCTTCTTCCCGGAGGAACCCAAATCTCGGGATGAGATTCTTTTGAGTGGGGGTGAGTTGTCACATCCTAGTTAGCCATGCATTAGAGTGTTGCATCATGTCTACTTTTTCATCAGAAACTTGAAATGGGGATGACAGAACCCCCAGTCCCCTCTGAAACCAACTAGGGTTACTAAAAAAACTTTTCAATGAACCTGAAATGCCCTTCTAAAATGCCCATCATTTTTGTCTTGGTTCAGAACCTCTGCCAAAAGTGGTGCACATTTTCCTAGGCCATCTTAGGGTTTTTGAATTAAATCATAAATATTTGAATTTGGGCATTTAAAATTATATAAAATATTTAAATGCTCAAACATCTCCAAACTAAAATGTTCCATGTTGGAAATAATCCAACTATGGACCAGGAGTAATTTGGTGATTTTAGGAGTTGACTAAGTATTTTATTTAATTCAACAAAGTTGCAGAAATAAAAAAAACAAAAAAACAGAAACAGAAAGGAAAAGGGGAAAACTTACCTGGCGCCACCACAGGCCCACCAGCCAGCCCACCTGGCCGGCCCAGCCCGGCCACCGCTCCAGCGAGCTGCTTGGCTTGCCAGGCAGGCAGCCAAGGTGCTCGGCGGCGGCACCGCAGCTCGCCACGCAGCTGCACGCCGCCTTGCTTCCCCCTCTCGCCGCCCTGATGGCCTGGACGAGCTCCACGTCGCGCCCCGACCCCCCTGGACACCTCCATTCGCCCCCAGTTCCTCTCCCTCGCGCTCCCACGCCATGGCCGACGCCACCGTCGCCGCACCGCCGCCGTAGCTGTGCTCCCCGTCGTCTCCACGCCGCGCCACCGTGTCCAGAAGCTCCGCCGTCCTCTACTTCTTCGAGCTAGCCGAGCCCCGAGCGCTCGCGTGCCCCGAAGCCGCCGCACCAACCTCGCCCGAACCGCCATTGCCGGAGATCCCCTTCGCCGTCGCCGCCGCAGCAGCTCGTCCCCGACCACGCTGTCCTTTCCATCAAGACCGCAGTGAGCTGGGCTAACTTCCCCTTCCTCTCTTTCTCTCTCTCGTGCACCACAGCGAGCACACTAAGCTCACCCGCACGCGCCGTCGCGGACCTCTTCGCCGACGTGCTCCCGGCCATCCTCCGGCCACCTCGCCTTGTCCATCGCACTCACCACGCCGCGTTGGGGCTAACCATGCACTCCCCGCACCTCACCGCACACTCTAGCCACGAGTTCGTCTTCAACCGAACTCCGGCGGCCGCCAAAGTCGCCGCCGGCGCCAACTCCGGCCACCCCGAGCCCAACCACCACCACCAATAGTCGCGGCTCAACCTCAGCAACACGTAGATGCCTTCCGCCGTCCATTTGGTTGCCGGAATGGCAAAAAGCACTTTCGCCGCCGCGTCGGGCTCGCCGGCGGCTAGACGCCGGCGTGTTTGACTCTGACTTTGACCACGGGTGGGCCCCGGTTGACCCCCTGGGTCTATGACATGTGGGGCCCCCTCTGCTAATTAATCCAGTTAGTTTAAATCTAATTTAATTAAACTAATTGAATACTGACATGCGGGACCCACTGGTCAGTTTGACCTGGACCAGCCCGTTGACCACTGACGTCATCATGACGTAGTGCTGACGCAGTAATTTAATTACTGGAATTATATTTTTACACAGGAAATTCCAGAATATTATTTAAACTTCAAAAATTCATAACTTTTATTCTGTATCTCCAAATTGGACAAATTATATATGAAAAATGATCAGAAAAATCCAATCTATCCATCTGTACTATTTTCATGCATGATCAAACAAGTTAAATTGATGTTTCAAGCAGAACAAGAAAAGGCACTTAAAGAGGCCATGTTTGAGTTTGAAATTTGAATCTTTGATTCAAATTTGTTCAAACCCTTCTGGTTTTAGTTGCATTAGCCCAACACACTCATCTTGCCATGTCTCATGCATGCATCATATTGTTGCACATTGTTTGGTGATGTTTGCGTATCGATGTCCTTTGCGACAGGTTCTGTCCCCGAGGAGTACCGCGATTACCCTAACGAAGAACCGTATCAGTGCGCCGCACCATCAGGCAAGCAACCAACCATTTGATCATATCGATACAATCCCATGTTCTCGCTCCTGCTCTCTTTTACTGCATTAAGACAACGCGTTTCAAACTGCTGTGTGCTACGGTAGTTGAACCCATTTCCTCTGCATGACCTGTCATTGCCACAGTAACTAGATGAAACCCTCTAGCATGTGTAGGAGTTGTTTGAGCCATATGTATGTGTTGTTCCTACCTTGCTATGCCTGCTATGCTTAGAGTCGTGTCAGGTCTGGTTCATCTGGGTGATGGCTAGAGTGAAATGATTATGTCGGTAATGAGAGTGGTGTGGTGAACACGATTTTGTAAAGGTATCGATGAGAGGCCATGTAGGAGTACGTGGTGGGTTGTTTCATTGAAGCCGACCTTAAGCACTGAGATCTGTATGTGTGATTTAAGATACAGCTACTACCATGCATTGGGCCCTGAAATATGACCCCGCTCGACTTCTTATTCACCCTAGCTCTCTGTCCAGGAGTTGCAAGTAGTTTCTGGTGTTTGTAGCCTACTGGAGGCCGTGGACAGCGCTGACCGTAGGGGTGGGCTGTGATGCGGTAGGTACGTGGCACGGTGTACCGAATACCCGTTAGGTATCTCGGAAACCCTGTTCACATCGTTCGGGGCCGTATGGGAAACCTCGGCCGGACTCCCTGCAGATGGAACCTGAATAGGCGATAAACCTGGACTAGAGGCTTAAGTGTTTAGGTAGGTCGTGGTCTACACCCACGTCGGCTTTCGCTTGAAGTCTGCCGAGCACATGTCGTGTGCAGACGCTAAGTGGTGGAAACATGTATGAAGAAGTACACCCCTGCAGGGTTATCATAATCTATTCGAATAGCCGCGTCCGCGGTAAAGGACTACTTGGTTGCCTATACAGTTCATAGACAAGTAAATGGAAACCACTAAAAGCCTCAAGATAAGTGTGAGTGCCGAGGATGGCCCTTCCGTAGGAAGACGGAGGTGGATCCTCGGTAGTGTATTGAAGTGGTGAGTAGTGGACTCGTGTGCGCAAAACCATTTCAAGTTGGAGTATCGTAGGATAGTCTAGCCAAGAGTCAAAGCTGGCTTGCTGCAATAACTCCACCAACCCTTCTTGATAATATGCATGTATGTAGGATTTGATGTAAGTCTTGCTGAGTACCTTTGTACTCATGTTGCTATAATCTACATTTTTACAGAAGACGCTGCAACCCCTTCTGATGGGTTCTATGTAGACGTTGACATCAACGAGTAGGCTAAAGGCCCAGGTGGTGACCCTGAGCTTGTGAAGGACCACGTAGTATAGCTAGGCTTTCCAAGCCTCTTTTATTTTACTAGTTGTCTGTACTCAGACAATGTACTTCCGCTGCTGGTTTGTATGACTGTATGACTTGTATGTCGGGTCGTGAGACCCGTACCTTTGTGTATGTTATGTATGGCTCTGTGAGCCTTAAATAAAGTACTTGTGTCGTAGGGTCATGTTGTGATGCTTCGTTGTATTTGCACATATCAAGCATATTGTGTGTATGATTGAAATGCTTGGTATGTGTGGGATCTGACTATCTAGTTGTTTATCTTTAGTAGCCTCTCTTACCGGGAAATGTCTCCTAGTGTTACCGCTGAGCCATGGTAGCTTGCTACTGCTCTGGAACACTTAGGCTGGCCGGCATGTGTCCTTCTTCGTTCCCGTGTCTGTCCCTTCGGGGAAATGTCACGCTTTGAGTACCGGAGTCCTGTTAGCCCGCTACAGCCCGGTTTACCGGAGTCCTGCTAGCCCAGCGTTACAGCCCGGACCCACTTGCTGATGACCGACACGTTCGAAGCTGGGTCATGGATGCCTGTCCCTGTAAGTCCGTGCCACTTTGGGTTTACGACTAGTCATGTCAGCCCGGGCTCCTTATCATATGGATGCTAGCGACACTATCATATACGTGAGCCAAAAGGCGCAAACGGTCCCGGGCAAAGGTAAGGCGACACCCGTGGGGATACCGTGCGTGAGGCCGCAAAGTGATATGAGGTGTTACCGGCTAGATCGATGTGACATCGAGTCGGGGTCCTGACAGACAAAGATTAGTGGGGAGAGCGGATCTCCTTGCCGAACCCCACACTAGCAGAGAAACTGGCGGCCCGGGACCCCATTGAGGAGAACTGAAGATCTGCCAGAGGAGAAGAGGCAGTTGATCCAAGCAATCCATCGATCATTAAACCCCATATGCCTCATTATATTGATCATGGGCTCATGAGCAATGGTATCGAAGGCTTTTGCAAAGTCAAGCTTCAGCAGAACAATCCCCCTTCCAGAAGTATGGCACTGATGGATATACTGGTAGGCCCAGGCGAGACAATCTTGAATTGTCCGTCCCTTGAGAAATCTGTACTGATTACGGTGTACCAGCTGGAGAATGACACGTTGGAGGCGGTTTGCAAGTAGCTTAGTGATCAACTTTAGGCAGCAGTTTAGTAGTGTAATGGGTCTATAATCGTTGACGGTCTCAGGCGAATTGACCTTGGGTATTAGAGTGATGAGACCATCATAGATGCTGGTAATGTCGAGAGTGCCTTCATGAAATTGCTTACAGAGTGCATAAAAGTCATGCTTAATAATAGGCCAGCATGCCTTAAGAAATGCAGCACTAAATCCATCAGGTCCAGGGGCACGATCGGGCGGCATCTCTTTGACAATGCTGTCAATTTCATCCTCAGAGAATGGGTCAGTGAGATGATCAAGGTTGGGTGCCCGAGGAATGATCGACGGAAGATCAAATTTCATGTCACAGGGAGCAGTAGTACCTAACCTTGTTTTATAAGTGGAGTAAAGCAAGGCTTGTTTTCTAGGATGATCTTCAACCAGAGTACCCTCGTCCGTGATAAATGAAGCAATCTTATTCTTACGAAATCTCTCAGTTGCAATGGCTTGAATTTTTTTTGTATTTTCGTCTCCAAACTTGATCCAACGTATGGTGCAGCGTTTTTTCCAATATAACTTCTGGTATTTGAGTAACTTGAGCAAATGAGCTTTAAGGATGTTTCTGAAGTTGGCTTCAGGAATTGTGAGGCATATCTTGTTTTCTAATTCATCCAAGTCCACCAGGACCGCATTACAGTTACTGATCACAATGGAAAGTTTGGAAATATTTCTACTCCAAACTTTAAGAGCGTGTCTAAGGGCCTTAAACTTGTGGGAGAGCGTAGTAGCCGCATTTTTATTATGAACAGGTCTGTCCCAAACCTCTTGCACTACCTCAATGAACCCCGGGTGCAAAATCCAGTAAGATTCAAAGCGAAACAATTTGCTGCGAGGGATTTTAGTTTCAATAGATACCACAGAAGGGATATGGTCGGACACAGGTTTCCCGAGCGGCTTAGCCAGGGTTTTAGGATATGTCTTGGTCTAATGGAGTGAAGTGAAAACCTAATCAATCTGTTCCAAGAGGGTCAAGTTGCATATTACTCCAAGTATAAGATCTGCCCTGAATCGGAATTTCAATTAACTGCTGCTTGTGAATGATGTCATTGAAAGTGATCATGTCATTTATATTCCCCTCCGGCTTGTTACGATTATCAGGAGCACGCTTATAGTTGAAATCCCCAAGTAAAAGCCAATCTTGCCCAGGAGGAATATCTACATCGTAAAGCCAGGAAGTAAACGTGTCGCGATCATCTCCCGCACAAGGACCGTAAATATTAACAAGAGACCAGGACTGAGATGACTGCGTGCTGACAAAGCTAACAGTCAAGGCAAAAGCATCCATAGAAACAACATTCCCAGTGAAAAGAGCGCTTTTCCAAATAGTCAGAAGGCCTCCAGAGGCACCACGCGAAGGAACAAAAGCGTAACGATCAAATTGTTTGGGAAAGCAGGTTTAATAAACGCAAAAGTGATATCGGGCATTTTGGTCTCTTGCAAAGACACAACCGCACAACCACTAGAAGTAATCGCATTATTGAGGGCCAGCTGCTTCTTCTTAGAGTTTAAACCTCTGACGTTCCATGAAAGCACGTTCCAGCAGCGTAGTGAAGGCATTGGGTGTAGCGATTACTCGGAGGAAGAAGCCAGGTCCCCACGATCAGCATCAGAAGATGAGGGAACAACAAGTAAGGCTTCAGAAGAGAGCTCACTTTCCGGAATGGCACAACGGTTGACACCAATTTCTTGCAGAGTGGATACAGGTGTAGGAGGAGGGATTTCACCAGCAGAGCTAGAAGAGCCAATAGAGGGTACAAGACGGGGCTTTACCTTGGAAGTGCTCCTGCGGATGTCCAAAATGGCCTAAGATTTGAAACCATTATATTTGTTTGATCTCTCGCTGCGTCTGACTGCAGTGGTGGAGATCAGAGGTTCAGCCCTAGGACGCCTAGCACGGGAGGGGGCTGGCAATGCAGGAGGCAAATCAGTAGAGAGAGTTTGGATCTCAGCATTGCGAGGCATAGTAGAATCATCACTTATTTCCTCAAGAACAACCGATGAGGCTGCAGTAGGGAGAAGAACATCATCAAGGACCTGGGAGAAGTTGATGCCCTCTGCATCCGCAGAAACTCTGACACAAACAGCCGAAGAAGCAGTTCGCATGCCAAAACCCTCAATCCAGGGTCCAATAGAAGCAATAGCTGATCGGAGGGCCTGAAAAATGAATGAGTTGAGACGCTGTCTAGGTATTGGGTCATGCAGAAGAATAGATAGCAGCTCCTATCCTTGAGCAGATAGACCAAATCGGATGCCATGTGAGTGTAGAACCACGTTGATAGTCAGAGATTCAGGTAAGGGAACCTGCTGATCCACAACATCCATCAGTGCAGGCATCACAGGCAGGTCAATATGTGAATCAGGCAACACAGGTAGGGCAATATTGAGATCCGGCAGCAGAGCCACATCAGCCTGAGAAGAGCTAGAGTTATCAGACACTATAATGGAGTCATTCCAGGCCTGGAAGGCGTTGTCAGAGATGTTGTTCTCAGGAGCAATGCCATGCTGAACTGTCAAACCTTGAGAGGCAAGCCATGCTTGATAATTGAAGAGATGAGGTGGCATAGGTGGAAGCTGCACTGGTTGCGGAGCAGGCCACTGGTCCCAGCCTGCATGGGCATTCGCAGCATTGGCATCTTGGGCTGCATTCTGTCCAGCATTATTGGCTGCAGGTGGAGCGCCGTTCTGAACTAGCCAGTTATGCACCTGATGCTGATACAGCTGCTCCGCGGTGAGATCAGGCCTGAACAGAGGGTGAGGGTTGCCATCAGGGGGCGGTGGCTCCTCCCCGGGCGACAACACTTCTGGCAGCAGCCCATTCCAGTCATTACTGCGCAAGATGGTGACTTGAACAGTACAGCAATCCCGAGCGCCTCCCAGTTGCCAAACTACGAAACTTTTGGGGATTAGGTTGAGACGAATGACCCTGGCCTTGAGCAGAACAAACCGACGGTCCTGCCTTGGATTATACCAAGAAACCAACGAACCGTAACCCCCTAGAGCCTTGGTGATGTAGTAATTAGTTTGATAATCATAAGGGAATCCGAAGAACATCAGCCAGATTTCAGGCCCAAAGGATGTGGTGCGCCTGTTGAGGGCTTCATTGTGTGGAACAAACAAGATTAACAAATCCTCCTCTTCTAACTCAATCGGGGTAGCGACAGTCGTATCTCTTTTGAAGGAATCAGTAAAACCGAAAATCCCAATCCCAAAGGGGTGATCACTGACCTCTGTGGTGGACAACTGAGACTCATGCAGCATAGCGGTGATCTGCTCTCGGATAGCAGCCCGTCGATGGAGTGGTACGTAATGTCTGGATTCAGCAATAGCCAGGTGCTCGTGGCTGAGCGGCGCAATGGGGCCAACGACCATGCCACTGCGAACCAGACGATCCGCCGGGCAGGGCTCGACGGTGAACCCCGGCGGGAGGAAAGGGACCGGATTCAGTGGGTAGTTCGCCATGGTCAGGTGGCGAGAGAGAGGGAGTGATGGTAGGAGCGATGTGACAGGGCGGGGCGGTGGCTTTTGTGTTTTCGAGGAGGAAGACAGAGCGTGAGGGGAGAGGGGGGTGGTGGGCGGGCGGACTGAACTTTTGGAACCCACCTCCATTTCTTCTGAAATTTCAATCTACTACAAGATGTTTCCACGTGTCCATGGAATCCGCATATTACACATCGGATGAACGGTTGAGATCTGTGTATAGGCGGCGGCGCCGAAAAGGATTGTCCAAAATATCCGGCTGGATTAATAGCAGCATTGCCAATTGAGGGAACTTGCCAATAATATTTGGAGTGGTGATACGCTTGGGGCAATCAATGGCCCGGTGATCAGGACCGGAGCAATTAATGCAAATGAGCCTACCTTCACAATTGATCCTGCTGTGCCCCCATTGCAGGCATTTCGAGTATAACGCAGCCCATCTAGCCGCGAGATCCTCAATTTCCATATGCGTGTATTGGGCATGGGCCAGATCCGCCTTGTGTTGGGCTTTAAGCGTAGGAGGCCATACATGATGAGGCGGGGCATATTTGAAAGCCGAATTCAAAAAACACAGAGGCAGCGGGGCATAAGGTACCGTGACTAGGCACTTAAATGCGCCTAATAAAAGAAATACGTTGTTTTGATTCTCCTCAGACACCGCTAGGGCCAAATAATGATCCCTTAATGCCAGATAATTAGCGCCCCGACCGGAAACCACGCCCAGGTCAACAGTTTTGTGAGTCGGGTCAAAGGTAGTTTGAACTTGCAATTGAGGACCCAAAGAAGAACCAGCTTCATGAGCATTTTTGTTTGAGAAGTCCCAATTATTCAAAGTAATAAGCCCAAATGGGTTGAGGCTGAGCCGGTCAGCAAATGTGATGCAGCCACGGTGGTTCAATTCATCAAAAAGGTGATCTTTCATTTTGGATACCCTCATGGTATCATTACCGATAATGTACTAATGTGTCTAAGGGGGCAATGAAAGAATTCTTTCAACAAGAGCATATCCGGCTTGATGTATCATCAGTGGCTCACCCCCAGCCTAATGGTCAAGATGAACGAGCTAATCAAGAAATCTTGAGAGGTATCAAGCCCCGGCTTATGGTCCCTTTGCAGAGAACACCGTGTTGTTGGGTGGAAGAATTGCCCTCAGTGCTTTGGAGTATCAATACCACCCCCAACAGATCTACAGGTTACACGCCTTTCTTCATGGTTTATGGAGCAGAGGCGTTTCTCCCTAGTGACATACGTCATGATTCGCCTCGTGTGGCGGCTTATGTTGAAGCAGATAATGAGAAAGCACATCAGGATGCTATTGACCTGTTGGATGAAGAGTGTGACCTTGCGGCAGCTCGTTCGGCGATTTAGCAGCAAGATTTGTGTCGTTATCACAGCCGTCGGGTTTAAACCAGGACCTTCCAAGAAGGAGATTTGGTGCTCCGGCTCATCCAGGATCAAACTGACATGCACAAGTTATCCCCACCTTGGGAAGGGCCTTTTGTGGTAAGCAAAAAATCTGAACAACGGGTCATACTACCTTATCGATGTTCGAGACCATAAGGATTCACACACGTCAGAGGAGGAGACCCACTAGTCGTAGAATATTGCTCATCTTCGGCCTTATTACATACTTTTGTCATTGTATATATTATGGTTAGTATAACAAAGCCGGCATCCCTGATGATTCAGGGCCTCTGTTGTTTCATTTCTGAGAATCCGAGTCTTTATTGTTACTTCATAAGGTCACTTGGGGGCTTCCTGCTCATTGAGCATAGCTATGATTACCCTTTTGATCCGGCTTGTATGCCTTGATTGCAAAAAACTTGGGGGATTCCTCCTCATTGAGCATAGATATGACTACCCTACTGGCCCATCTTGTATGCCTGGATCGAAATATTACTTCGGGGCTTCTTGTTAAATGAACAAAAGCTTTGTTGTCCCTCGTAATAGGCTTGTACGCCAGGTGTATTCACCAAAAATCCGGGTTATCCTGCCTTTGTATTCTTGCCACTCCGACCAGGTAATCCTAGAATGGCTCGTCGTACTCTTGACAGTTAATCTTTTAAAGACCATGAACTTGTCAAAGTTAAAACGGCGATTGGTCATTGAGGCCCGGCTTACAGGTTTGAATTAAGGAGTAACTCGATGGTTGTGCAACCCTTGAATAGCACTTGATGTTGAGGCTTGGCAGCCTTTGAATGCCTTGGTCTTCTGTTTTCTATTGTCTTTGATTCTTTTTTGGTGATTTCTGTTTGTACCATATTGATATATGGTTGAAATTCGATTCAGGCCATGATAAACATCCGGTGTTTTGTAAAGCCGGCCTGGCTTTGGACATTAAGTCGTCAGTGTATGATGATCATATCTTTGGAGTCTTGTACTCTCAAATTTTGGGGGATGTTACCCTTTGTCTAAGGCGTTGTAAGCCGGAAGCGTGATAAATTATAGAGAGTGTTGCGCTCTGTGTTGGGATTGTTTCCCTTATTGCATATGGCCTCGTAAGCCGGCAATACATATAAGTATCACATTTATGATATTTATTTTGTTATAATTATATGAGGTTTTCATAAACCGGCCGTGGTTATGGATGTTAAGTCACCTGTGGCTTCTTATATGGGGCTTTTTGACCCGCCTTGGGGTAAAACCGCCAAGGCACTTATGCTCTATTTGTATGCAGGGTTTATGACAACGTGCTTCGGCAAAGTTGATAATGAGTATGAGCATAAACATTGGATCATGAAAAAAGATCAAAACAGTTCATAAGTGTTATGCAGATCAACATGCGCGATGGCATGACAGATAATTATTTTAAAGCTAGCCTATTACAAGGCAACAGACGGCCCAAAAGAATAAGTGTTTTTGCAAAGTATCACAGCTGGCATACACTAAGCCGGCGTGCGGCTTACTGGTCTTGGCCTTGGTGAGTTGAGGGTTGTGGGTCATCCAGCACCGGTTCATCCTCCTCCTCCTCACCCATTGGCTGGAAGTCAGGGGTTGCTCAGTTGATCATAGTCAAAGCTTTGAATACAGCCTCATCACTAATAAGTGTTGACGGGTCAATGTCAGGGGTGAAAGTGTGCTTATGAATTGGCGGAGTAAGGTCCTGGGACTCATGAATCGGCGCTTTGACCTTCTTGTTGTCAGCATCGTAAAACGCCTGATAGTGTGACAGGTCGGTATCTTCAGCTAACTTTCTTGCTAAAGGACGCATTTCCCTTGCTATTGAAGCAAATCTTCTACACTGAAGGGAGACCCGTCCTCTTTCACGCTGGGGCAGCCGTTAGCCAAATCTTCTGGGTCAAGATCTGCTTGCCATGCTTTAGCCCGGGTTAGCGCGGTGAGTGCGCCAGTTCTTGCAGCTAATTTCTTAAGCTCCGCGACCCATTGGGGCAACATAGATAGCTTCTCCAGTGTGTCCTTGATGAGGGTTGGCGGTTGTTTCTTATGCACAACTGTGGAAATGGATCGTTGTGCGCGAGTATATAATTGCTCTATAAGGGTGTAGACGGCTTTCAGCTTTTTGCGCATGTCTGAGCCAAGATATGAGATTCTAGAGCCTGCATTAACAAGTACATCTATAAGCCGGATGAAAGATTCTTGCAATGCTTTGGTAGTATCAAGTTAAGGTGAAGTTACTCACCGAAGATGGCAACAATCATGGTGTTTACTTGATGATTTAAACCGGCAAGCTCTTCAGCCACCGGTTTAAGAGTTGCTTCTACTTCCTCCACTCTTTTCAATAGAGATGATTTCTCTATATCCCAGATGGCTTGGTCAGCCTGGAAGTCTTTCTTCAGCTTTTCCATCTCTGCCAAGGCAGTAGTCAATTCTGCTTTGGCCTTGGAGGTTTCAGATTGGTAAGACTTGATGTTTTCTTGAAGGTCGGCGACTTGGGATTCTTTGACAGTAAGTTCAGCCTGCATGATATAAACAATAAGTGGATTACAATCATTTTATTTAAAAGTCCCTAGCACAATACAAGTATTTCACTTGGCACTTGGGGGCTAATGCACATTGCTCTTTTTGAAGACAACTTTATGATGACCCGGTTACATTATGGTTACTATAGCCGATTCATGGGGGCTACATACTTGGATTTTATGGATAACTATGTTAGTGAGACCCGACTTATCTTCATAGATTAAGCTAGCCCTTGGGGGCTATAGTGCGAAATTGAATCATTAATATTCAAAGTCATGGCTCATCTTGACAGATTAAGCCGGTCCTTGGGGGCTACATGTGCAAAGTTGAAGTATTACTATTGGAAGTCCCGGTTTATCTTGAAAGTATAAACCGGCCCTTGGGGGCACTGGATTTGATCTACAAAGCTATTTAAAGTCTACATCACATTCTATTCTATCATGTCCAATAAACTTGGCGGCTAATGGAAGTATATTCATATGAAGAGAGCTGTAGTGTTTACCTCAAAGTGCTCCTTCATCAGGTTCACTAAGCTGGCTTCAAAATCACGGCTTGTGTGCAGGCGGTTCAAGTACCCAGAGTGGATCTCTTGGGCACCGAAGTGGGCATAACTCTCTAAGTTGACTGACCATTTGCCTTGGTTAGCAACAAAAGTTTCTTCCTTGGCGCCATGCTTGGCCAAGACGGTGGGGTTGCATGGTGTTGTTAAGCCAAGCCCAGTGATGACAACATCATCAGCCTTTTCTTCAGTAGGCTTTATGGGGCTTGGCGGCTTAATGGGGCTTGGCTCCTTGGTGCTAGCTAGGTCAACATCCATTTGATCCATGGAGATGTTGCGGTCGGCCATTGGTGGTTCATCGGTTGTGGCTTCAGGGGTATAGTGGGCGGTCTCTGTTGACTGCTGCCCTGGCTCGAGAGGATTGTCGGTGGTCTTTGTCACCTTTGATTTCTTGTTGGGCTTTTCCATAGCTCTATGAGTAGAGCACAAAGATGAGGTTAGTACAACAATTGAATATATGATTGAAAGCATAGTTTAAAACATTCTTACCCAGGCACAGTCTTGAAGACTGGGACGTGAGTCCCCGTTGAGTCACCAGAGGAGGAATGAGATGTTCCCTGATAATTTGAATCGGAAGAATTAAGAGGTTGTTGGTAAAGACCAGCCTTGGGATAAGTTAAGTCCGAATTTGTTGAGACCTCCGGATGATGCTTGCGGGGAGCTGGAGTGTTTGGTAAGTCGGAGGAAAGGATTCCGCTTCCGCTGTTCTGGGTTGTGCGGTGAGCTTCATGTTGTTGCTTCTTCAAAATAAAGTTGGGATGAGAAAACCTTACTTTCCGGCTTGCTTGTCGAGTTTTCTATTTTGGCAGAGATTCTGAGCCGGAGGAAAGAACAATTACCTCTTCATCACCCACACGGCTGGCTTCCGCTTCCTCCTGATAACATTCATTGTCAATGAGATGTACAAAAAATGAGCCAAGAGAATCAAGTTCAACCTCCGACTCATCATCATCACCATCGTCATCCAAGTTCAGTAACTCGTAGGGGTCGTTCTTCTTCTTGGCAGGTTTTTTGGTTACCTTGGTCTTGGTCTGGGTTAGCTTGGCCGTCTTGTCTTGCGGCTTCTTCCAAAATGGAGAATCGACCTATTGGGGTCAAATGATTATAAGTGGACAGTATTAACGAAAACATGATTTGGACTGGAAGCATGGTGTGCAACACTTACAGCTGGCGGTTGGTTGAAGGTGCAGTAAGGACTAAGTCTGGTTTTACTGCATTCTGCTCAGCTTTCATTCAACAAAGCCTTGGTTGCTCCAGTGATTTCTGCATTAGATAATTGAATTTCACAGTGGCGTTGGGGATATCTCAAGTTGCCGGTGTACTCGCACGTTAAGCGGGGGTGGCGGCTTAAGGGCAGGATCCTCCAGGAGACCCAGCACTGAACAAGGTCGATGCCGATTAAGCCGTTAGCCATGAAGGCGCTGATCTTTTGAAAAGTGGGCGCTTACTTGGCCCGTTCCTTCATGCTGATCCGCTGTGGGAGCGGATGTGTGTTGCTAAGCCGGTGGTCACGATAACCTAGTAGGGAATTCTCACCCGTTGGAGATTTGTCTTGGTAGTAGAACCAAGTCTGGTTCTAGTCCTTGGGATGACTGGCCGGTTTGGCATATGGGAAGGAGGCCTCTTTCCATTTCTGAATTGAGACCCCACCTAGCTCCAAGCTGGGCCCGTCGATGAATTCCGTCTGCCGGTTCAAATAATAAAATTCCCTGAACAGTTCGACAGTGGGTTCTTCTTGGAGATAGGCTTCATAGAAGACTTGGAAATTGCAAATATTGGAGATATAATTAGGCCCAATGTCTTGAGGATGAAGTTGGAAAAAGTATAGAACATCTCGAAATAATTTTGAGCCGGGCGGGGTAAACCCCCGGATCATATGATCAGTGAAAACAATTACTTCTCCTTCCTTGGGCTCAGGAGGATTTTTGAGGCCTGGGACCCTCCAGTGGATGTCAATCTTTTTGGCTAAAACGCCAGTTTCAACAAAGTTGTTCAAATCTTCCTCGGTGACCTGGGATGATGCCTAGTTGCATGCAGTGAAAGTCCTAGTCATTGTTGATGGTGATCTGAAAAGAAATTTTCGCCAGTTTAAGATTATATTGGTTAAACTGACCATTGGTTCGAAGGTAAATAAACACGCAGTATGTTAAGCTGGAGGTTAGTGCTGAGACATGCAGAGCAATCTATTGGCGGCTTAAGAGGGGACTAATGGTGCCTGGCGGGTTATGGTTTATAAAGTTAAGCCGCCGACACAACTATTAATTTGAAAAATTGCTAAGTGTTGGACAAACAACTTTCATAGATTAGTGCTATAATTTTGGATCTACAATAGTTCAAATAATGAAGAAAATTCTAAACCTAAGTGGCAGCACCAGAGCAGTTCATGTCCTCAGATGGGATCTCTCACGGAGAGGAGGCGTTCAGATATCAAAAATGAGTGCTAAAACTGATGTCGCGAAAGATGAGTACTTAACTCAGATCAAAACTACAAAGACAGGGAGGAACAAAGAGGAGCGGAAATGAACTCCGAAGAACTCGAGCAAACCCTAATGCAGATCTATGGTGAGGAAAGAAGAAGGTTTACTGAGGCTGATGGACAGCGGAGGCGCGTAGAGGAGCTCTGGTGCGTTCAGGTTGATGCAGCGGCCGAGGTTGAGGCAGTGGACGAAGGTCGACGGTGGTGGCGGAGCTCGGGCACTGGAGGCATTGTGAGGAAGAGGACAAATACGAGGAGGCAAGAGGGAAAATGAAAGGGACCACTGGCCCTATTTATAAGGCAGAAGGATAAGTGGCATGCGCGGGAATCAAGGAGGCCAAAAAAGATTGTTACAGCAAAAGATGCCTCGATTTTCGGAGATTCATTAAAAGTGAAGGCATGTTGAGATTTGAGCCTCGTGTGATATTAATGTGAGATGACGTCATGGCGGGTTACCACGATTCTGTGAGCTAACGTCATGGCAGGTTATAAGATTTCGTAAGGACTAATGAGGAAGGATTTTTTCTAAGTGTTGTAGATTGATATGAACAAGTTCACATCAACCTGGGGCCTAATGTTGGGGATATAACTATTGGATATGACCCGCTAGGAGGGGCCGGGTCATACCACTAGCGGTTCATAATGAAGAGGCCCAAGAAGATGTTGAAGATGGTAGTTCATGAACTAAGCCTATTGAAGGCCCAAGACCCGGAGGAGACTTGAGGCCCACGGGCATAAGCCACCATATTTTTAGCTTGTATGTTAATGAAAGTGTAGTTCTGTCACCGATCCGTACACGTTGTGTATGAGCTGGCCGGGACTCTGTAAGCCGCCGGGAATTAGCCTGTGTATATAAAGGGGTGACCCGGCAGCGGGTTAGGGCAAGAAACAACAAGTCGAGAACTAGGTCAAGCATATTCGCTCCCTGGTAATCGAAACCCAAGCAATACAACCTAAATAAGGAGTAGGCCTTTGCCTCGTTGCGAGGGCTAAACCTGGGTAAACTCTCTTTGTCCCTTGTCCTGTTTCAACCCCTTCAAGCTAACTATGTTGCGATGGCTCCACACCTAAGTCCTCATGCTAGGGCATCTACCATGACAATTCCATGACAATGATGTCTCCTCCTTCTTGATCCAGCAAGAAGGATAGGAGAAGTAGATGGGATCACAACCAACACGATGGCGTGGTGGTGATGGTGGTGATGGAGCACCTACAGTGCTTCGCTAAGTGTCACCAGGACGAGGCGGTGGAAGTACAGAGTAACAGGAGAGAGAGGGGCGACAAGGGCTTGGCTTGTGCTCTTGGGGAGCCCCCTCCCCTCTATATATAGGTGGAGGGGCGTGAAGAACAGCCCCTCCAAGCCCTAGGGCACATCTAAGGGGGAGAGGACTTGGACTCCAAGTCCAATTCTATTCCTACTAGGTCTCCTTCCTTTTTTTGCCTTCCTTAGCCACATGGGCTTTTGAGGACTTGGTGCGCCTAGACCAATAAGGCCAGGGCACCTCCCCGCATCCCATGCTAGCCCTTGGGTCGTGGTGAACCCACTTGTGGACTTCCGGACCCCTCTGGAAGCTTCCCGGTACAATACCAAAAAAACTGCACCTTTTTCCGGAACCCAAAATATGACTTCCTATATATAAATCTTTACCTCTCGACCATTTGAAGACTTTTCATGACGTCCGGGATCTCATCCGGGATGCTGAACAACATTTGGTTATCACTCATCAAATATCCCAATACTACTCTAGCGTCAACGAACGTTAAGCATGCGACCCTCCGGGTTCGAGAACTATGTAGACATGACCGAGACACTTCTCCGATCAATAACCAATAGCAGAACCTAGATGCCCATATTGGTTCCTACATATTCAATGAATATCTTTATCAGTAGAACCGTTATGATAACATACATTATTCCCTTTATCATCGGCATGTTACTTGCCCAAGATTCGATCGTCGGTATCTTCATAACTAGTTCAATCTCGTTATCGGCAAGTCTCTTTACTCGTTCAGTAATGCATCATCCTGCAACTAACTCATTAGTCACTTTGCTTGCAAGGCTTCTTATGATGTGCATTACCGAGAGGGCCCAGAGATATCTCTCCAATACTCGGAGTGACAAATGCTAATCTCGATCTATGCCAACCCAACAAACACCTTCGGAGATACCTGTAGAGCATATTTATAATCACCCAGTTACATTATGACATTTGATAGCACACAAGGCATTCCTCTGGTATCCGGGAGTTGCATAATCTCATAGTCGGAGGAATATGTATTTGACATGAAGAAAGCAATAGCAATAAAACTGAACGATCATAATGCTAAGCTAACGAATGGGTCTTGTCCATCACATCATTCTACTAATGATGTGATCCCGCTCATCAAATGACAACACATGTCTATGGTTAGGAAACTTAACCATCTTTGATTAACGAGCTAGTTTAGTAGAGGCTTACTAGGGACAAAGTATTTTGTCTATGTATTCACACATGTAACAATTCTAGCATGAATAATAAACATTTATCATGAAATAAGGAAATATAAAATAACAACTTTATTATTGCCTCTAGGGCATATTTCCTTCATTGTGAAGTATCATGAAGCAAACGGAACATAACATGGTAACCAAAGGTTTCCTCGAATATCATTCGTGTGCTCATAGGGATCGATATGGACGTCCATGATCCCACTATCAATCATTGAACGAATGGTTTGGTTCATGTCTATGAGTTACCGAACCTACGATGTCACAAGCTAAAGGCAACCACGATCTGCTGAGTATTAGTAGAACGGGAATCATGAGACTATATTTGTGAAATTATTCAAGAATATTCAGAATAGCCCCGAGAGGATCCAGAAGCGTTTCGGGGTCACCGGAAGGGTTTCGGTGAATATCGGTGGAAAATGTCATCGCGATGCCGGAATATGATAACGAGAAACAAGAACAAAACTGGTAACAAGGATTTCGATATAGTGAGCATGGCAATGACTCAGGAGGATACCGATGCATCCCCGGTTTTGTGAAGTATCGCAAAGAAAAGGGAACATCACATGATAACCATAGGTTCACTCGAATATCATTCATGTGCTCATAGGGATCGATATGGACGTCCACGGTCCCGCTATCGGTCATTGAACGGACGGTTTCGTTCATGTCTATGAGTTACAGAACCTACGGGGTCACAAGCTTTTGGAAATCACGATCTATTGAGTGTTAGTACAAAGGGAGTGATGAGAATATATTTGTGGAATTGTTTCATTAATATTTGGAATAGTCCCGAGAGGATCCAGAAGCGTTTTGGGGTCACCAGAAGGGTTTCAGTGAATATCTGGTATTACCGGGTATTGCCGATAAATATATATAGGTGGAAAATGTTTCTAGGGATGTTAAATTATATATAAAAGGGTCTATATTTATTAGAAGTATTTTATATTTAATTTAATACCAACGGGCCTTAAAAGGCTAAACCGGAGAAAGAGAATCGGGCCACCAAAGCCCAAAAGGAAGTGGCACCCCTTTCCATGAAAGGGGGCCGAATCCTACTTGGGGAGGAGTTGGACTCCTCCCCTTGGTTGGTGCACCAAGGAGGGTCCTTCCCTCCTTGGTGGTTGCCCTCTCCCTCCCCTCTAACCTATATTTAAGGTATTGGCCCTTTCGTAACATGCATGTTTGGAGCCTCATCTAGTTCTTCTAGTTCTAGTTCTAGTTGGTCCTAGTTGACTAACTAGAGCTAGGATAATCCTCTTGTCCTCATAATTGGAAGACCTAGGTGGTTCTAATCTCCTCCCTCTAACTCTCCGGCGATGATTAGCTCTGGACAGCAAAACACTGCCGGATCATGAAGGTTGCACGTTTGCAACCAAGTAGAGAGGTCGTGCTTTCGGTCTTTCGTTTGAGGGACTGTTCATGGGCAGTAAGAGGGTTCGTTCATCTATGGTTCTAGGGACTCCAAGTATGATCTACACCAACACATTCTTCTTCCGATGCAACTTAGTGACAGTAAAGATCATTGTCCGAACCCGTTATGCATCTTCATATTGATCTTGGGTGATCGTAGGCGTGGATTTCTTTTGTTTTATACTACGTTTCCCAACAGTGGCATCATGAGTAGTTATATGAGTAGGTGCAGGTTGCAATCTAGATCACATGTGATTGTGAGGGTTGATGTTCTTGCTACGCTTCCCACTAGTGTTTCTTCGGTTCAATTCATCGACGACATGGTGTCGCTTTTTACAAAGTTCTGACAATCGATCGGCTCTTGCTGTCGATGATTTGCTAACGGTTCCTTGGGCTTCACGATGGTCGAGAAAGTGAACCATAGCATACACAAGAGGGTGCCGAAGATGGATGATCTTCTAGGGGTCATGCTTATTTGATGAAGTTTAGTGTGGGGCTAGAGAATTTTGATTAAGTCTCTTGTTTCACACACCCCGAAACTTAATCTAGCATCAAGAATCATCGCGTAAATTGTGGATGTAGGTAGCTAGTATTACTTGTTAAAACTAGTTTACCGCATAACTAGAATTTTGCTAAAACCGATTAGAGGACATCTAACTTGGTTTTGCAGGGTATGCATATGATGTGGTATAGCCTTCGTTATGATAATGAGTTTATGTATGAGATGGTTATATGTTGCAATGTTAAGTGGCCTACATGTCATGACATGATGGCTGGAGCCACGAGATTCCACGGTAATGTAAATATCATAGAGATAGACTACAGGTTACGAGTGACGATGGCAAATGTACATGGAGGACCCCGACTTGGAGAAGGTGTACTTGGCGCGGGACGAGGAGCTATAATTTTGTGCCATGGTGGGATTTCTAATTTGGTTCCACAACAACGTTTTCTAAAACAGTTTCCATGACAAGTTTTCTAAAATTGCCACCACAACAACGTTTTTGAAATGGTTGCCACGGCAATGAAATATTGGCCATCACGACGCTTCAACTGGAGATTGAAGATGATCACGGAGATTCCCGGTGCCCAGGGCTATACCATATCATGCTTTCATGAATTGCCTTAGATGTTTATCCCTGTGTTGTTTGCACCCTTTTATTGTGTAGTATTAAATTATTAGGGCGATCTCTCACAGTAAATATCAAGTTAAAAGGTGCTCTTCCAAGTGTTGCAGCCGTCTATAACATGTGTCCTTCCGGACTACTACATGCTACCACGAGGACAAACGAGAAGTGAAGTGTAAGGCATGTGAGGTAGGACTTCACATTAGAAACACTTGGTTGCCTTGAAGTTCTAGCAGAAATTTTCTGAGCTCGAAGCATGAAGCATTGAAAGATGAATAAGAGCCACATGGAGATATGATCGGCAAAAGATTGCCTACTGGTTGAAATTCGCATCATATGAGATGCTACTATCCATGGTTGTGAATGAGATGAGGATCTTGAATCACTTAAAATCACTTATGAGAGATATTGATTTGGGTGGGAGCACAATTATGTGTTAATTTAGAAAAATCACTAGTGCAAATTAATTATGAACTATGTCTATGTGTAGTTTGCATTATAGTTGTAGAATTACGGCTCATGGTTCCACCTTTGTTGTTGAAATTAGTTGACTGTTATTTATCTGGTTGAATCTTTTATGATTGAGAGGATTGTCCTCTAAGAGTGCCAATAAGGATTTTATTCTACTGCATGCTTGCAATGCTCGATTGCTAATTCTATGGATGATGAGACTGACATCCTTCGATCCAAAAGTTAGAATTACATTAAGGTGTGCTTGCTTTCGAGAAACACGAACTTCAAATTTTTTGGGATAGTTATGTGATATTCTTGGAACTGGAAATTATTTTTAGAAACAAAGGTTAAGATATATGATATCTAAAGAAGTGTTTTCTTTGCAAGTTCTAGTGAAGCGTTCAACTATGTTTGAGACTAAAATGTGTAAGATCTGGAAGAACACCAGTCATGATTTGATGGTGAGAACTTAAAGAGAAAGAACAAAGCCAAATGATGTAATGATACTTACATGCCTAGGCAAGTTCAGGGCTCACGCCGCTCTTAAAAACTTAGAGGATTTTGCTGTTGAGTGGGAGAAATAGTGAAATTAAAACTATAAGAAGTTTAGAGGCAGAAAGAAAAGAAGACTGGAATGTCTAGCTTAGGTATGAAGGTCATACAAGTTATAAGATGTAGAGAAAGTTGGTCAAGTAAAGTGCAATTCTTGAGAATTGTGATTAAATTGTTAAACACTGAATTCCTCGGGAATTGTGGTTAAAAGTTGATCACAAGGATACCAACTCGTTTGCATGTTATTGTGAATCAATGCAAGAATTACTATGGCCTAATGACAAACAAATTAATGAGGTTAAAATGTGTGTTGAAAATTTTGTAGAAGTTATGATACTTTTTCATCAACATATTACCTCTCAATTTATTGTCATTTTAGAGTTTTGTACACTCTAGCCCATTGCATAGAAGTTGCAAGGAGCTTGTTCATAAGAGAACAATAGTTGTTCGCTCTAATGAACAAAAGGGCCATTCTCCTATTGTGAATAGGATGTAAGTTGTGAATATTGATGATAGAATTGAACATCCATAACACTGACGATAAATGTCATAAGACTAAAAGTATACCACATATGTGTGGCACTTCATTTAGTCACATTGGAGAAACCCGCACGGAGAAATTCCATAGTGATGGATTTTGGAGTCATATGACTATGAATCATCTCACACTTGCAAATTTTGTCCAAATAATGAAGTAAACTAAAAATACCTTCACAGTCCATAAAGAATGAGCAACACAATAAATGGAAATATGCATATTGATGTATATAGTCCAATAAGTGTTATTGCAAGTAGTGGATTTATCTATCTTTAAGGATGACTCAAGTAAATATTTGTATTTACCGATTGAGACATAAATCTAGATCTTTTGAAATGTTGTAGAAGATTTTCAGAATGAAGTAGAAATTATTGTACTCTCTGAAGGACTTAAAGTCTTAAGTGTAGTAAGGATCTATATTTATAAAGATAATTTTTTTTATAATGCTTGACTTATTACAAATAGTTTATGACAAGATCAAGGAGTTGATTATCAAGAGATTGTCTCATCATAATAATAGTATGAATTAAACTTGCAGTTACTAAATATTTCAGTTATGAGATATAATAGATGGATGTCAAAATGATTCTCATGAAGATGGAAATAGAACCAATGTTGTATATTTGATACGGACCAAGGTAATTTTGTCGATCCAAATTATGCTAGTAAGTGTGCAAATCTGAAGCAAGCATAGTGGAGTTGGAATCTTCAACTTGATGAAATGGTTAAATAATTTGATTTCGGCGAGGAATGCGAAGATGCTCATGAAGACTTTGATTGTCTCATCCAAGAAAGTAAGTGGGAGCATGATAATATTTCTAAACATTGTGTGTGCATGACACATTGTTGATTGGAAATTATACAAATTTCTTGACACGGATTAAGACTTTATTGAAACTAGTTTTTAAAAGTACTTAAGCAATATATAGTCCTGGTATTAGGCATGATGATCTATGGAGATAGTAGTAGTGTCTAATAAGGCTTAGCCAAAATACATATTCACATAATACTAAAACAATTAAGTATGAAATATGCAAGAAGAGTTTCTTGCAAAAGTCACATGGAAGGAGTTTTAAGAAAGAATCTGTATCCTAAAATACCGATGAGCGAAATACATGATTTTAATCACACTTGTGTTAAAAAAGTCCATGGTATGTAAAAAACCAGATATGTCTAGTACTCCAAGTAAGTTGCGAGTAAAGTTACCAGAATGACCAAATTCTTGATCATAGGACAACAATGAAAATGTTGCTAAGTACTAACGACATGTTTTCTCACTTACGGAGAAGATGAAGAGATTGTTGTAATGAGTTACATCAATACAAACTCGTTGTAAGTAGTACATTAATAAAATCTTCATCAATTCTCCAAATGGTTTTCGGTTTAAACTAAATAATTAATGGTGGCGCAGTAAGTTGGAATCGGTCCAAGAAAGTTACTGTGCAAAATTCTATGACAGAAGGCTGAGTATGTTGTTGCTTTAGAAGCAACTATAGAGGGTGATGAATCAAAGGTTCATTTATGAACTTGCTATGGTTTCTAAATGATTGTGCAAATGGAACACTATTCTCGATAGTGGTTCTATAGCTCAATCTAAGGAATCAAAGATTCTACCAGTGATTCAATGTATACAAAGCATGTTTCACATAAATTATAAATTTTTGTGAAAGCATGATATATGCATAGATATGCAAATAAATACACATAGATATCAAGTTGTTAAAATCTAATATGACAAAGGCTATACCACAAGCAAAACATGAACAAACGCCATATTGCCATTGGTGTAAAAGAAAATATGCTAACTAGATTGTTGACTCTAGTGCAAGTGGGAGACTCTTGGAAATATGCCCTAGAGGCAATAATATTGTATTATTACATTTTTGCGTTCGTAATTAAGAGTTTATATTTCATGCTATAATTGCTATGATCCTAGAATATGTGATTCAGTGGAAAACTCATATGCACGTGTGAAATGATAAACATATAAAATAAAGGTTCCTAGTCTCGCCCCTAGTGTAGTGGTTCTAAGATTGACAGTAGAAAGGGGGTAGGTGTGGAGAGGCAAGATCTCAGCTATGGTTAAGGTGTACACACAAGATTTACGAGTTTAGGCCCTTCTCGGAGGAAGTAATAGCCCTACGTCTCGGTGCCCGAAGGCGGTCGACTGGATTATATGTGTGATGTTACAAGGGGTGTGAACCCTTGTCCCAGAGGAGGGGGTGGCTTATATAGAGTGCACCAGGACCCCAGTTGTCCTCCATTACAAGGGGCTTAATGTACATAAAGTAGGGGCGTTACTGATAACGCCAGCCTTAAGTGCTATTAATGACCTTAAAGACTACGGAGTGAACGCCTGACCGTTGCAATGCTGAGTGACTCCTTATCTTCGGTAGGTCGAGTGATTCCTTGAATGGTCGAGTGACAATAGGTAGGGGTCACCCGAGTGATACGACTGGTCTAGTGGATTGCACTCGACATCTTTGACTGGGGGTCTCTTGTTGCCTCTTGGATTTCTTTTCTTCCAGGGTAGTGATCTTGGGTAGGACGTATGGGTCAGGCCCATGACCCTACCCCAGGTTTGTATCCTCATCAGTAGCCCCCGAATGGATTAAGGTTCAAGTGGGAAATAGGTTGAAGTTGAACTTGTTCTGCAAGATGGAAAACTCACGCTGGTACTTCAGCGTCGATTCAGTCGCCTTGATCCATTCAGAAAGTTGCCGACTGGACTTATAGCACCATCTACCGAGTGCTGTCTTGGAGTGCAGAATCCTTAGCGTGATTGATTGCAGTGTACACCGGATTTCATGGGATATGAAATTTCGGGGAAGCGCGCGGGACGGGGAGCGCCGAAGTAGGCGGAGCGAATAAATAGTAGTGCCTCGATTTCTGTGCCGCCTTTTTCGCCACGTACATTGCGCACGACTGTTGCGGGATTTGCCAGGATCGACTGGTCCCACGCATCAGCCACTCGAAAGCAGCCCTTTATAAGGCGACGGGGCCGAGGCGTCTGCACTGTGCACGCCCATTTCTCTTTCTTCTTCCTCTACTTCTCCACCGCATCCAGTTCTTCTACTCTCGACGCTGCCGCTCTGCCGCCATGGTGAAGGACAAGATGGCGGCGGTGGAGCACGTGAAGAAGGCGACGGGGGCGGCGAAAGGCAAGAAGCAGAACCGCGGGTCGTCATCACGCGTGGGGCTACCGCTAGACTATATCCAGGGCGATTGGATCCGGTCTTCACTCCGGCAAGAAGATCTGGACGAGCTAGCGGAGTCCGTACTGATCGCCAAGGGTGCGGCAAGGCTGCCTGAGGGGGAGATGGAGCCGTAGCCTCGACCGGGTGAGTGTGTACTGCTTGCCACCCACGTCGACTGGGGTTTTTCGCTCCCTCTGCACCCCTTCTTCCGGGGCTTCCTGAACTTCTTCGATGCCCAACTCCACCATTTTTCTTCCAATACCATCACGTACCTAGCCGCATTCATGTCGATGTGTGAAAACTTTTTGGGGTGTCGACCGCACTGGGGCCTTTTCAAACATATCTTCACCATCCATTCCCAGTCGGTGAAGAAAGCGAAAAGAGTGACTCGAAGACCCATGTCATCCAGATGTGTGGGGGTTTGGGTATCCAAAAGAGGCATAGGAGTTCTTTCCCCGCTATGACTCCCTGAATCGGTTAGAGGCTGGCAATCGACCTGGTTCTACTGCCAGGACGTCGCAACTCTAGGTCAGTCGACTGGCCTTCCCCACTTCACTTTCGACCGTGTCCAGACTCCTTCTCCACTGAAAGTGGCTGCTGCTGAGAATGTGGAGACGAAGATGTTGGTTGAGAAAGTGGTCCAACTGATCAATGAGGGTGTCACTGGCCTGGACCTGCTGGAAGTATTCCTCAGTCGACGCATCCAGCCTCTTCAGGCCCGTGACCATCCTATGTGGTTGTACTCCGGATCTGACGACACCGCTCGGGTTCATCCAGAGGAGGTGCCACCCAAGACCGTGGCCATGTGGTTGAAGAGTATCACAGGAAACTAGGACAACCCCAGAGGAGCCAGGCGAGTCATCCCCTTCAGCAACGACAATCAGCCCGATAAGGTATGCTCTTTATTCTGACTGTCTTTGCATATATATTCCAACTGTACTTGATCTCGACTGACTTTTACTCGACTTTTTGTCTTGTAGGTTTGCACTGAGATGTATTCGATGCCCAACGGCAAACAAGTTCTGGAGCAAGACAAGGAGGGAGAGGCCAGCGCAGAGGAGAGTGGTCAATGGGAGTCTTCGGATGAAGACGAGGAGGAGGAGAGCGAGGAGTCAGACGACAAGGAAGAAGTCGCTCGCCACCATGCTCTGAATGCCGATCCAAGCTACACCATGACCCGGCAGGCGGGCGCGGGAAGAACGTGGCTCCGAGTACACACACTCAGAAACGCACTTGGACGTCGACTCTGAAGCCGACAGAGAAGGTCGCCAAGCAGCCCAAGGTTGCTCCTCCAAAGACTCGGAAGACTTTGCCGCAGATCAAGATGGACGTCCCTGTTGCTTCAAGGTGAGTATCTTCCTCGTGTTTATATAGGCCGACCAAAGTTTTTGTTCTGACCAACTGGATCATGTATCTTTCTAGCCCCACCTCTGATGCCACTAACATGGACATCGACAAGTCACCAGGAGATGAGGAGACCAACGATGCGGCCACTTCCCGAGCTGGTAAGTCCGTTCGACCAGGCTTCATTTAGTCGAGTGGGTCATCAGTCGGCTGAATTTCCGATATTTCTCTCTTTCTGTAGTTCCGCAAGAGGTTGTCGTGCGCCCTGACAATGAAGAAGAAGAAGCGCCTCTACAGGAGAGGAGGAAGAGGAGTGGGGGCTCAATCAGGAGGAGGCTTCAAGTTCAAGTCCCTCAGTCGACGCTGACGCTTGAGGCGGTGGTCGAACATTCTGGAGACCCGGTTCTGACCAATGTCACATTCGCCAACCCGCTGACGACTGATCGTTCGTTGGGGTCGACTGCTCCGACTCCTGCCGCTCCAGTGCAACTCCACGCGTCTGACCCAGTAGCTGCTTCGGCCGCCTTGGAGCCATCACTCTTCGCTGCATATCTGACCCCAGACGACTCGCCGAGTGCTACCAGGGAGGCTCTTCGCCAGGTGAACCTTGTCATGGAGAAGGTGAAGGTGATGCACGAGGCTAGTCAGTTGGCTTATAACGCTAGCACTGCCCTGCAGACCAATGTTCAGGTCAGCAACCTTCGACTGAACTTTTGAATGCTCTTTTATATCCGATCACCCACTGGGGTGTGCCTTTGTTTAGAGTTTAGGAAATCTTCCACTTCACTTGACTCGTGCTGAGTCTTAGTAATCTGTCTGGACCAGTGGGGGCACGCCGAGTGCACCCACTGGGTGTAGTCCCTGAGACCACGGTTGACTGCTGGCAGTCGGCTGAGGTCTTAGAATCTTCTCTTTTTTTGACTCACGCTAGGCAGACCCTGCTGAGTGTTGATCTGAACTAGTGGGGGCACGCTAAGTGCACCCACTGGGTGTAGTCCCCGAGACTACTGTTGAATATTTGATTCGGCAGTAGTCTTAGAGTAACTTTTCACTGTCATTATCTCTTATTTCTGTCGACTGACATATCTCTCTCGCTGACTGCAGAGGTCTTGTGATCTTGGAGCTCGACTTTCCGAGTTAAAGAAGAAGCATATCAGCATTGAACTTGATCTTGAACTCGCAAAGAAGAACCTCAAGACTTCTCAGCAAGAGACGACCATCATGGGAGGTAACCATTTGACTCTTGCCTACTTAGTAGCTCACGTCTTTCACTGCTTTTTCTTTTAGTCTCTTTGAATCGAGTGACTTCACACAAGCAGATGTGCGTAGTGAAAATCGTCCACTTCAGGCTCGTCTGAAGAGTGTTGTTTCTTTAGAGAGAATGAAGGAATCTTTGGAGAAGAAGAACCCGGACCTTGCTGCTTCTCAGAAGAAAGCACGTGAGAAGACAATGCTTGCGGACCAGAAGCTGGCTTCGGTCGACAAGTTGGAAGAGGAGAACGCGAAGTTGAAGACCGCCATCTCGGAAGCCAATCGGGAAGTCAAGCAACTAAAGAAGGACAAGGAGAACCTGACCACTGAAGTTGGAGGCCTCAGAGCCACGACAGGCAACCTAGAGTCCTATCTAGGACAACTTGCCGCCAAACTAGTTCTGAAGCTTGAAGGTACAACCGCTCGACTGGTTAATTGTCATCGATTTAAGTACGTTGTAATATTGTCGACTCGCTATTTTTCATGATGGAACAGAACTCTGTCAGGACTTTGAAGCTGAAACCGAGCGGGTCGAGACAGGTCTCGACCCCATCAATTGTCCTGTGAAAGATGACGTTGCGATGAACTTGCTGCGGCTGGAATCACGCTTGGACGGCGCTGTTGCCTATCTGGCTCGGCTGAAGGCTGCGATGACTCGGGTGGACGCCGAACTCTGGCTTCAGGTGGAACTTTCTCAGGACCTCGAATCGCTGATGACTCGACTGAATCAGATTCCTGGTCAAGTGCAGGAGTGGAAGAAGTCATCCGTTCGCTGTGGCGCTGACATCGCCCTATCATTGGTTTGAGTGCACTGCAAGGACGCCAGGGAAGACAAGTTGGTAGCTCTTAAGATTGTGAATACTAAGAAGCACACCTTCCAGTCCTTCATGGACACCTTCCTTGAGGCAGCCACTCGTATTGCTGACACCATTGACCTCGACAGCTTTTGCGATCCAGCCAGCCCTTCTCCCGCCGAGTGATCAAAAAAACATTATGCTTCAGCCTCATTTTCCTCGGAATGCCGAGTGATTTTGTAATCATTAAAACTCCTTCGGGCATGACGCCCGAGTACTTTAATCCGCGGTTAGAAACCTTTGGACTTATCTGAACTTGGCTTATCTTTGAATATGTTGTGTTTATCTTCGAGTAAAACTCGTTCTTCTCTCGGATTGGTTTTTGTACTTTCGATGCAGCTTCTGAGGAAGAATCCGCAGTCGACCTGTTGGACGAGCCTTGAGCAGCATTGATCAGCTCATCAGCAATGGTCTTAACGTCCTTGAAAGTTGTTTACCTTGGCGCCAGCTGTTGGATGAGTCTTTGACAGTGCACACAATCTCATCCTTCTTCTTGACGGTGCAGCCCCGGAGGGGAGGGGGGTCGTGGTCGACCCGCACCACTCGGCAGGATTGATCAACTCATGAAAGCAACTCGTCTTGGCGCTAGCTGTTGGATGAGCCTTTGGTAGCATTGATCAGCTCATCAGCGAGGCATTCAGCAATGGTCTTGACGTTCCTGAAAGCAGCTCACCTTGGCGTCGACTGTCGTATGAGTCTTTGACAGCGCGCACAATCTCATCCTTCTTGTTGACAATGCAGCCCCGAGGGGAGGGGTCGTGGTCGACCCATATCATTTGGTCGGATTTTTCGAACTTAGGCGAGTATTGAACTACAGCTAAGCCTCCGAGTGAGAGGATTGCTCGCCACTCGGTAGGATTTTTCAAACTTAGCCGAGTACTGGACTGCAGCTAAGCCCCCCGAGTGAGAGGATTGCTCGACAGTCGGTAGGATTTTTCAAACTTAGGCGAGTACTGGACTGCAGCTAAGCCCCTGAGAGAGGATTGCTCGCCACTCGGTAGGATTTTTCAAACTTAGGCG
>NC_041385.1:400127322-400203555 GCF_002162155.2 Triticum dicoccoides | reverse complement strand
TGGTCGGCCCGTACTGTTTGGTAGGACCTTCTAAACTTAGGTGAGTACTGGACTGCAACTAAGCCTCTGAGTGAGAGGCTGGCTCACTACTCGGTAGGAGTTTTTAACACTTAGGCGAGTACTGGACTGCAGCTAAGCCTCCGAGTGAGAGGCTGGCTCACCACTCGGTAGGATTTTTTAACACTTAGGCGAAACGGATTCGCAGCTAAGCCTCTGAGTGAGAGGCTAGCTCACCACTCAGTAGGATTTTCTCTTCAACTTAGGCGAAACAGATTCGCAGCTAAGGCACCCACTGGCGGATTTTAGAACATGTAAAAATGAACAACAATCATTCGGAAGACTGTAAAATCATGTCTTTTGATAATCAAACTAAAAGGTATTTCTTATTACATCTCAATAGTCTAAATGCTTTAAGAGTAAAAGGGGCGGAGTAGTTCTGCATTCCAAGCGCGTGGCTCATCTTTATTGTGCTCGACATTGAAAAGACGATATGCTCCATTGTGGAGCACTTTGGTGACGATGAAGGGGCCCTCCCAAGCAGGAGCGAGCTTGTGTGGTTTCTGCTAGTCCACTCGAAGAACCAAGTCTCCCTCCTGAAATGTCAGACCCCTTACGTTTCTGGCATGGAATCGACACAGGTCTTGTTGATAAATGGTCGACCGGACCAAGGCCATCTCTCTTTCTTCTTCCAGGAGATCGACTGCATCTTGCCGAGCCTGTTCTGCTTCTTCTTCTGAGAAGAGCTCGACTCGGGGCGCGTTGTGGAGCAGATCACTTGGTAGTACGGCTTCAGCTCCGTAGACTAAGAAGAATGGAGTTCGTCCAGTCGACCGATTATGAGTTGTCCTCAATCCCCAAAGTACTGATGGAAGTTCATCGACCAAGGCACCTGCTGCATGCTTGAGGTCACACATCAATCGGGGTTTCAGTCCTTTGAGAATCAATCCATTTGCTCTTTTAGCCTGCCCATCCAACTAAGGATGGGCGACCAAAGCGTAATCGACCCTCGTGCCTTGGGAAGCACAAAAGGCTTTGAACTCGTCAGAGTCGAAGTTTGACCCGTTATCCGTGGTGATGCTGTGCGGAACACCATACCTGAATATCAATTCTCTCATGAAACTTACGGTTGTACTTGCTTCAAGGTTTTTAATGGGCTTGGCTTCGATCCATTTGGTAAACTTGTCGACTGCTACCAGCACATGGGTAAATCCACTCCTGCCAGTCCTCAGAGGTCCAACCATGTCCAATCCCTAGACAGCGAAAGGCGAGATGAGTGGAATAGTCTTCAGAGCCGACGCAGGCTTATGGGACATGTTGGAGTAAAACTGACAGCCTTCACATTTGTCTACTATTTCTTTCACCATCTCGTTGGCATGTGGCCAGTAAAATCCGGCTCGGTATGCTTTGGCCATGATGGTCTGAGAGGACGCATGGTGACCACAGGTCCCCGAGTGAATATCATTGAGGATCATTCAGCCTTCTTCTAGCGTGATGCATTTGTGGCAGACTCCAGTTACACATTCTCTAAACAACTGACCTTTTATCACAGTAAAGGCTTTAGATCGTTGGACGATCTGTCGAGCCTCTTCTTCATCCTCTGAAAGTTCTTTCCTAAGAATGTATGCAACATATGGCACTGTCTAGTCGGGAGTGAAGACCAAAACCTCCATGACTAATTCGACCACGGCTGGGATTTTGACTTCAGTCGGATCTGCGGGGCTCTTAGGCTGTGGGGACTCTTTAGTGAAAGGATCTTCCTGAACTGAAGGTGAATGAATATGCTCCAAAAACACATTGCTGGGAATGGCCTCTCTCTTAGATCTTATCTTTGCCAATTCATCTGCAGCTTGATTTTTCAGTCGGGGTATATGGTGAAGCCCCAACCCTTCAAACTTCTTTTCCACCTTTCTTACTGCATTGCAATAACCAGTCATGGTCGGGCTCCTGACATCCCACTCTTTCATCACTTGATTAACCACCAAATCTGAGTCGCCGTAGACCATAAGGTGACGGCCGCCGAGTGAAATGGCCATACGCAACCCATATAAAAGTGCTTCATATTCAGCTTCATTGTTGGAGAAATCAAAATGAATCTGGAGAACATAGCTAAGCTTGTCCCCACGGGGAGATACCAATACTACCCCAGCACCTGAACCATTCAGCATCTTGGAGCCATCGAAGAACATGGTCCAATATTCTGAGTGAACTTGAGCCGGCAGTTGCTGCTCAATCCACTCGGCAAGGAAATTCGCAATTGCTTGGGACTTGATAGCTTTCTTTGCCTCAAACTTGATATCCAATGGAAGGAGTTCAATCGCCCATTTTGCCACTCGACCAGTTGCATCTCTGTTGTTCAGAATTTCAGATAACGGTGTGTCACTGACGACTGTAATGTAGTGATCAGAGAAATAGTGTGCAACCTTTTTCATGGTCATGTAGATTCCATAGACAAGCTTCTAATAATGTGGATATCATTGCTTGGACGGAGTCAAAACTTCAGAGAGATAATATACTGGGCGCTGAACTTTGTAAGCCTTTCCTTCTTCTTCCCGCTCGACCGTGAGTGCTGTACTCACAACTTGTCCAGTGGCTGCAATATAAAGCAGTAAAGGCTCTTTGCTGATTGGCACAGCAAGCACCGGCTGGGTGGAAAGCAGGGCTTTGAGCTCTGCAAACGCTGTGTCAGCTTCATCAGTCCACTCGAACTTATCAGATTTCTTCATCAATCGGTAAAGAGGTAAGGCCTTTTCACCGAGACGAGAAATGAATCGACTCAAGGCAGCCAAACAACCGGTAAGCTTCTGAACGTCATGCACACGCACAAGGCATTTCATTCGGAGGATGGTATCAACTTTTTCTGGATTGGCGTCGATCCCCCGTTCGGAAGCGAGGAAACCGAGCAACTTTCCACCTGGAACTCTGAATGTGCACTTTGACGGATTAAGCTTAATATCATACCTTCTTAGGTTAGCAAAGGTTTCTGCAAGGTCAGTTAATAGGTCGGAATCTTTACGAGACTTGACCACAATGTCGTCCATGTATGCTTCCACATTCCGACTGATTTGAGTGAGCAGGCACTTCTGAATCATTCTCATGAATGTGGCTCCGGCATTTTTAAGACCAAATGGCATGGTGACATAGCAAAAGCACCCGAATGGGGTGATGAAGGTTGTTTTTATTTCATCGGGACCATACAGTTGGATCTAATGATACTCGGAATATGCATCTAAAAAAGACAAGCGCTCACACTCCGCAGTCGACTGAACAATCTGATCGATGCGAGGGAGAGGGAAATGATCTTTCGGGAAGGCCCGATAGATATGCTTGAAATCGATGCACATACGAAGTGAATCGTCCTTCTTAGGGAGCATGACTACATTGGCAAGCCACTCAGAGTGGTAGATCTCACGGATGAACTCTGCTGCTAGGAGCCGAGCCACTTCCTCGCCAATTGCTTTTCTCTTCTGCACGGGGGACCGCCCATGATGCTCTTTGATGGGTTTTACCTTGGGGTCGACATGCAAATGGTGCTCAGCCAGTTCTCTGGGTACACTCGGCATGTCAGAAGGTTTCCATGCAAAGATGTCCCAGTTCTCACGGAGGAACTGGATGAGCGCTTCTTCCTATTTGCTATCTAGTGTCGTTGAGATATGAGTGGTGCGGCATTGGGATTGGTCGGGTGAATATGAATCGGCTTCGTTTCACCAGATGACTGAAATGCAGAATCTGTGGCAGGCTTCTTAGCTCAGAGCAAATCACTTGGATCTGCATTCTTCTGATATTCTTGAAATTCAACTGCTGCTATTTGTGCATCGGCAATTTTGGAACCCTCCTGGAAGCACTCCTCCGCCTTCTGCCGATTGCCAGTAACTATGATCACACCTCTGGGGCCAGGCATCTTTAACTTGAGGTACACGTAACATGGTCGAGCCATTAAACGTGCGTAGGCAGGCCTACCCAGAATGGCATGATAAGCACTCTGGAAATCCAGAACTTCAAATGTCAACTTTTCCTTACGGTAATTCTTGGAATCACCGAAAACCACATCAAGGGCGATCTGGCCGAGTGATTCGGCTTTCTTTCCACGGATAATGCCATGGAAAATCATATTGCTCTCGCTAAGTTTGGACATCGGAATGCCCATCCCATTCAAGGTTTCAGCATAAAGGATGTTCAGGCCACTACCACCATCCATTAGCACTTTGGTCAGTCTAGTGCCTTCGACCACTGGGTCGACCACCAACGCTTGCCTCCCAGGGGTGGCTATACGAGCATGGTGATCAGACGGGTCGAATGTGATGGCTGTCTGAGACCATTTCAGGTATGTGGTCGTTGTCGCCGGAGCGACCATATTCACTTTTTGTTGATAATTTTCAATCGACTCTTGCTCTCAACATCAGCAAAAATCATGAGGGTGGAATTGACTTTGGGATAACCGTCGTCTTCCTCAATGTCCTCGTCTTTGTCTGACTCTTTTTCCTTTTCACTGGGTTGTTTCTCTAGGAACTGTTGGATCAGGAGTCGACATTGTCGAGTGGTATGCTTAGGGTAAATCAGATTACCCTCTTCGCCCTTCTTCGTGTGGATGTGACACAGTAAATCCAACACATCATTTCCTACTTGATCCTTTAACTTCTTAGGAGGCCAGGGCCCTTTAGGTTTTCCCTTAAACTTTCCTTGAGTTACTGCTGCAATCTCATCGGGTGCTGCAGGCTCGGACTTACGTTTCTGTTTCCGATTGGAATTACCCCCACCGGCCTCTTGGCCGACTGGTTTACCCTTTCCGTTGCGGAGTCGATCCTCTTCTTCTCTGTTAGCGTACCGGGTGGCTATTTCCATCATCCGAGTCAGAGTCATATCCCTAGTCCGATCGAACTTCAGGACCAACTCTCGGTATTTGACGCCTTCCTTGAAGGCACACACTGCTTGATGCTCTGATACATTTTCAATGGTGTGATGCAAAGTGGTCCACCTCTGAATGAAATGCCTTAGAGTCTCACTCGGTTTCTGCACACAATGCTGCAACTCTGTCAATCTTGCTGGCCGCTTGCAAGTTCCCTCAAAAGTTCTGACGAACACTCGAGCTAACTCTTCCCAACTGTATATACTGCCTGGGGCTAACTGAGTCAACCACGCTCGGGCCGACCCTTCTAGCATTAGAGGAAGATGTTTCATTGCCACTTCGTCATTCCCGCCACCAATCTGCACAGCCACTCAGTAATCTTCAATCCAAGTTTCGGGCTTGGACTCTCCAGTGAACGTACTGACTCCAGTCGCTAACCTGAAGTTGGGAGGAATCACTGCAGCCATGATGGCTCTGCTGAAACACTCTAGATCTAAAACATGCACCCTACTGCCAGTCGGACGATCTCTGCCAGGGTCTTCTCTATGCGCTCTATTCCGATCGACTAGACCTTGAACGAGGATAGATCTTGCATCAAAGCCTGGCTCTCTTAGGTCGACTGGTGCTCTGCGCTCGCCACTGTGGCGGTGTTGGTCATCGTACTGCTGAGGCACATATGATGCACTCCTAGGAGGAGGTGTTCCCACTCGACAATGATTGTCGCGGTCGAGTCAGTGATCATACTGCCCACGGCCTTCACGTCGCAGGGGCGATCTGGGACTGTGGGCCGACTGAACTGTATCCGCTACTACGGATCTGCTGTGAATCCTATTCCACGACTGAGACATTGCGGTGTTCTGTTCTCCTGCTGCCCGGAGTAAGGCCTGGATCTGCATCAAACCTCTGGCAGCTTTCGACTGGGAAGGTTGAATCGACTCTGCTATTCGGGCCGTGGCTGTGAGATTTTGGATTGGAGTGTGGTATACCTTAGGTGGAGGTGGGAAAAGCTGTCGTCGACTAGACTCAGGTATCTGCTCTCGAGCACGCTCGTCGAGAGCACGCTGAAGGTTCTCCAGTCGAGTATGCTCAGCCAAATTAGCCAAATGCACCTCTTCCAAGGCCCGAGCCTGGGGGTTTCTCCCACGATGGGCGTGTGGAGTGCATCCATGTTACGGCGATGAAGTTCTTCCCTCTGCTGCGAAGAAAGGGGTTTGTGATGGTACTCCTCGTGGACGCGTGATGAATCGCCGCCACCATCCTCACCATCTTCACGGCGGAAACCAGGGGGACCACGTGGTCCATCGACCATCAAGACTTTAGCCGCAGGGTCGCTGCTATCGCACTCGAATGCGGTCTCGGCGGAGCCAGTCGACAGATCGAACAGGCCGTTGAGAGTTTCGTCGAGCTCGGTCGCCGTGACTTGATGGGTGGCCAAACGTTGAGCCACCGCGTGTTTCACCCACCGCTGAAGCCGCGACTGACCAGATCGCTTGTAGCGGCAAACAGCAGGGAGGGAAGACATCATCGAAGCCGATCGATACTAAGTCGATGGCTGCTGGAGAAGATGCCGCAAACGCACGTGCGGAAGTGCGTCGCCCCTCGAACGGGGAGCGCCTCGACATCAAGGGGAGATTCCTGAAGCCAAGCGGAGTCGTCAGCGATGAAAACGAGCACGCCGAGATGGATCTCGCAGCCCCCAGCCAATCCACCGCCGGAAACCATGATGATGATGATCGGAAAAATTGCAACTTCACCAACAAGTCGCTAAGACACCCGCCCCATGCTGAGCGCCAACTATCGTGGTTCTAAGACTGACAGTAGAAAGGGGGTAGGTGTGGAGAGGCAAGATCTCAGCTATGGTGAAGGTGTACACACGAGATTTACGAGTTCAGGCCCTTGTCGAAGGAAGTAATAGCCCTACGTCTCGGTGCCCGGAGGCGGTCGACTAGATTATTTGTGTGATGTTACAGGGGGTGCGAACCCTTGTCCCAGAGGAGGGGGTGGCTTATATAGAGTGCGCCAGGACCCCAGCTGTCCTCCATTACAAGGGGCTTAATGTACATAAAGTAGGGGCGTTACTCATAACGCCAGCCTTAAGTGCTATTAATGACCTTAAACATTACAGAGTGAATGCCTGAGCGTTGCAATGCTGAGTGACTCCTGATCTTCGGTAGGTCGAGTGATTCCTTGAATGGTCGAGTGTGAAAGTGCAACTATCCCTAGGTGGTTTTGGTAATTAATAACAACATATAGCTCATTGAGCTAATACTATTCCAAGACTATTATTTCAGGAAAGCTCAATGGATGGCATGGCATGGATGATGAAAGTGGATCCCTCAAAATACTAAGGACAAAGGTTTGGCTCAAGCTCAAAAGCACAAGACTCTTCATTTTACATTTTAGTGATCCAAGATCACATTGAGTCTATAGGAAAAGCCAATACTATCAAGGAGGGATGAGGTGTTGCTTAATGAGCCTCTTGCTTCATGTGCTTAGTGATATGCTCCAAAACCCTCAACTACTTTCCCACATCCACAAATGACCTAAACCCAAAGCCAAAATCGGTCACACCGAAACTTCCTATCCGGCGCCACTGATTCCAAAAGTCATAGCCACTGCCACAAACCCTAAGCAAATCGGTCTTACCGATAGGGATCTCAGTCTCACCGAGATGGGGTAGCAATCTCTCTGTTTTCCTTTGTAACGTTTCGGTCTAACCGAAGTGAGCGATCGGTCCCACCGAGATTGCAAAGTAAACTCTCTGTTTCATTTTTGTAACATTTCGGTCTCACCGAAAAGAGCAAATCGGTCCCACCAAGTTTACCTGACCAACTCTCTGGAAAGCTTATTACCAAATCGGTCTCACCAGTTTGTGTAATTGGTCTTACCGAGATTACGTTATGCCCTAACCCTAACTGAATCAGTCTTACCGAGATGCGTGTCAGTCCCATCGAAAATCACTAACGCTCACTAGGTTTACTAAATCGGTTCGACCGAGTTTAACAATTCGGTCCCACCGAGTTTGGTAAATTTTGTGTAACGGTTGGATTTTGTGTGGAGGCTATATATACCCCTCCACCTCCTCTTCATTCGTGGAGAGAGCCATCAGAACGAACCTACACTTCCAACTTACCATTTCTGAGAGAGAACCACCTACTCATGTGTTGAGGCCAAGATATTCCATTCCTACCATATGAATCTTGATCTCTAGCCTTCCCCAAGTAGCTTTCCACTCAAATCTTCTTTCCACCAGATCCAAACCCATTGAGAGAGAGTTGAGTGTTGGGGAGACTATCATTTGAAGCACAAGAGCAAGGAGTTCATCATCAACGCACCATTTGTTACTTCTTGGAGAGTGGTGTCTCCTAGATTGGCTAGGTGTCACTTGGGAGCCTCCGACAAGATTGTGGAGTTGAACCAAGGAGTTTGTAAGGGCAAGGAGATCGCCTACTTCATGAAGATCTACCGCTAGTGAGGCAAGTCCTTCGTGGGCGACGGCCATGGTGGGATAGACAAGGTTGCTTCTTCGTGGACCCTTCGTGGGTGGAGCCCTCCGTGGACTCGCGCAGCCATTACCCTTCGTGGGTTGAAGTCTCCATCAACGTGGATGTATGATAGCACCACCTATCAGAACCATGCCAAAAACATCCGTGTCTCCAATTGCGTTTGAATCCTCCAAACCCTTCCCTTTACTTTCTTGCAAGTTGCATGCTTTAATTTCCGCTGCCTATATACTCTTTGCATGCTTGCTTGAATTGTGTGATGATTGCTTGACTTGTCCTAAATTAGCTAAAATCTGCCAAACTCTAAAATTGGGAAAAGGTTAAGTTTTTATTGGTCAAGTAGTCTAATCACCCCCCCTCTAGCCATACTTCAAAGTCCTACAAGTGGTATCAGATCCTTGGTCTCCATTTGCTTTGATTTCCATAGCTTTTGGTGGTCATAGCCTTGGCTTCACAACCTAGGAGAGTATGGCGTCTAGCAAGGGAAATTATCACCGTAGAGGTCCTTACTTTGATGGTACTAATTTTGCTAGTTGGAAGCATAAGATGAAAATGCATATTCTTGGACATAACCCCGCCGTTTGGGCAATTATTTGCATTGGCTTGCAAGGTGAATTTTTCGATGGGAGAGAACCGAACTGTGAAGCTAACGCGGAAGAATTGAAGATGCTGCAATACAACGCTCAAGCTTGTGATATCATCTTCAACGGATTGTGCCCCGAAGAATTCAACAAAATCAGCCGCCTTGAGAATGCAAAGGAAATTTTGGATACTTTGATTGATATGCATGAAGGTACCGAGTCCGTCAAGGAATCCAAGTTGGATGTGCTCCAAAGTCAGCTTCACAAGTTCAAAATGAAGGATGGTGAAGGTGTCGCTGAAATGTACTCTAGGCTTGCTCTTATCACAAATGAGATTGCCGGCTTAGGGAGTGAAGAAATGACCGACAAATTCATCATCAAGAAGATTCTAAGAGCATTGGATGGAAAGTATGATACCGTGTGCACATTGATTCAAATGATGCCAAACTACAAAGATCTCAAGCCAACGGAAGTCATTGGAAGGATTGTTGCTCATGAGATGTCACTCAAGGATAAGGAGGAACTTCACAACAAGTCAAGTGGTGCCTACAAAGCCTCAAGTGAAGCCCCCACATCATCAAGTGAGAAACCAACCTTCAATGAAGAATTGAGCTTAATGGTGAAGAACTTCAACAAATTCTACAAGAGTAGAAGCAAAGAAAGAAGCTCCAAATCAAGGTCTTACAATGACAAGAGATCTTCTAGTCGAGAGCACAATTGCTACAATTGTGGGAGACCCGGACACTACTCCAATGAGTGTACGGCACCCTACAAAAGAAGAGAAGATTCTCCAAGAAGAAGGAGCAAAAGAGAAGAATCACCACCAAGAGAGAGGAGGAGTAGAGATGATCGTTATGAACGAAGACGCTCACAGAGAAGCAAGGATTCAGAAAGGAAGGACATGTCATCAAGGAGCTACACAAAACGAAGACATCAAGCTCATGTTGGTGAATGGGTATCCGGCTCCAACTCCGACAATCACTCTGAGAGAATCTATCACTCCGACTCCGAATATACTCAAGATGAAGGTGTTGCCGATCTAGCACTTGTGTCAACCAACTCCTACGACATATTTGATTCACCAAATGAAGGTGTTGGAAGATGCTTCATGGCCAAAGGTCCAAAGGTAACACACCCCAAGTATGTCGATTTCAATAGTGATGAAGATGACTTGCTTGTGGATGATGATTTACTTGTTGACAACTCTAGTGATGAATACTATGATGAAACGTCAATTAATCATGCTAAACAAGATAAAACGAATGACAATGACAAGGAGAAGATTGAGCTTCTAACTAAATAATTAAACTCTCTTAAGTTAGCTCATGAAGCTATCTACGAAGATCATCGAGAACTTTTAAGGGATCATGAGAAGTTACGCTTTGAAAAGCTCAATCTTGAGCAAGAGCATGAGTTCTTAAAAGCAATCAATGATGATCTCCGCAAGAAAAGTTCTTCTTACATTGCCAAGCGTTTACTCTTATCTACTTACATGCCTCAAGTCAAGTCTAGTAACAAGTACAAGAAAGATACTTCCTCTAGTAGTAACAATAATAATGTCAAATCCAATATTGTTGCTTCTAGTAGTTCTCTTGATTCCACTAATGATTCTCTTAGCCAAGTTACACTTGAGCAAGAAAATAGCTTATTGAAGGGAATTATAGAGAAAGGTGTCTACAAGAGCCTTGCCGGGAGTAAGCAATTCGAGGAAATTGTACGCAAGCAAGGAAGGCACCGGAAGAATCAAGGTGTTGGTTTTGAACGAAAGTTCAATGCCAATGGAGTTGAGTGGGAAGAAGATCAATACCCCAAGACAAAGTTTGTTCCTCAACAAGAGAAGTATGATCCTACTTCCTTCAAAGGAACACAAGCTCAAGATGATCTTCCACCACAAGACCACAAGAACAAAGGCAAGGACGAGCTTCAAGAAGAGATTGATGCATTTGAAGAAGCACCTAAAGCCTCGTTCAAGTGGGTCCCGAAGACTACGTCAAGTTCTACTTCATCTAGTACAACTACAACTCCAAGGATTCCCATCAAGATGATGTGGATCCCGAAGAAGAAGAACTAGAGAGTTCTTGAGGGTGACTCCGCCAACATTCTTCACTCATATCATTTTGGCAAGAACAAGTGCAATCAACTTCCACATCTTGCACTAGTTCAAGGAGTCACAAACCCTCATGTTGGTAAGACAAGGGACAAGGTAACCTAATGATTTCATGGACATCATCTTGTGTGTGCATCACTCTATGTCTATGGATATTCTTGTTTGTTCCTTGTGGGACTAACCCATGTAGGTAAGTTGAAAGTGCAACTCACTCCAAAGGATTGCTCCAAATGATCTAGATCAACATTGAGCATCTACATCTTCAACACCTACATGAAGTCATCATCGACAAAACCCAAGGTTAGTTCATCCCTCTAAGGGGGGATCTCACATCTAGGGGGAGCTTAACTCTTAGAATTGAGTCAAAGCAACTCTAATGGTGTGAACACATTAATGCATTATGTAAAAGTGGTAACCCCACTTGAGCTTAAACGATGAGTATGGCCTATGATCAAATGTTCTCATTTGACTCCTAAGTCAATATACTCATATATAGATGACCTAGTCATCGCCAATTGTTTGATAGATGCTAGAATTGGTTGTGCATGCTTTGCCACATATTTCATTTTCTATCTTATTGTGTGAGCATGTTGGTGCATATTTTACTCATTCAAGGACATCCACTTGTTGTTTTGATCGTTTGGTTTCTTTTCTTTCTGCCAAGTAGATGGACAAGAATGCCTAAGAACCTTCTTTAGCTATCTATGCTTTTCTCATCTCAAACTCTATTCATGCTACATCACAAAATTTGATCAAGTCAGATTCGAACCACTCTGTGTGAGGAGCACTCGGAGTCCCCGATTCGTCATAGACTTAAACTTCCAAAACCTCTTTGTGATTCTCGGTCTGACCGATTCTTTCATTTCGGTCCTACCGAGATCACCAAGTTGATCTGAGTTTTCAATCTCGGTGCAACCGATTTGAACTTTTCGGTCTCACCGATTTGCTATAACTGAACACAGTTATGCACCTCGGTGCCACCGAGTTGTTCCACTCGGTCACACCGACAGGGTCGGGCTATATATAGTCACGGGCAAAATGTTGGAAATTTCTCCGAAACCCTTCGCCTGCGCAACAGCTCGCTCTGCCATCGTGGTCTCCGGATCGTCTCCTTGCCGCCAGCAGCCTCCTGTCGCTGGTCTTCGCCGCCGTCAATGGAAATCGTCCCCGCCGTTGCCGCCGTAGGAAGTCCACCGCCAAGTTAGGGTATGAACTTGATCTTTGTGCTATCCACATCCGATTCCTAGCACATTGTTTTCATATTGATTCTTGCCACGATTGAGATTCTCCTATCCAGCCAAAATAGTCCGTAGATTAGATGTGATTCAAATTTTTAGGGTTAGGTTTCCGCCGAAACCATCTCGGACCCACCGAGTTGAAAAACTCGTTCTCACCGATTTGGCGTATGCCATTGCACAAGTGACTCTCGGTCTGACCGAGAATTACTAATCGGTGCGACCGATTTGAGGATTCTGTGAAACCCTAGCAGTCTCGGTGCCACCGAACTGAAACTTGGTCCAACCGAGATCATCAGTTTAGGTTCCAAAACTGCTTCGGTATCACCGAGTTTGAAAATCGGTTGATCCGAAATGCTTTCTGTGGAAATATAAAACTGAACTTTTGAATCATTCTTTTGCAAAAATCTCTGCATTTTGTGATGCTCATCTATTCTATCTCATCTATAACTCTTCACAGGGTCAGCAGTCAGCTTTTGCAGTATGTCTGATCAGAGTGACAGCCAGAACAAGTCTGAAGAGCACATGGACTTGAGTGAGGGTACTAGTCCCTCAACTTCAGATGATGGGAGCAGAAGCACTCCAAGCAACTTGCCTAAGGCTGCAACTAGGCAAAGGAGGAAGAGAACCTCATACTCAGAGGATGAGGATTACAAATCTGAGGAGGATGAGGCCACTTCCAAGAAGGTGGTGCTCAAGAAAGAGTATGGCTCTGCACAAAGCACTAAGCCAGGTCTGAAGAGGAAAGTTCCTGCCAAAAGAACTCCTATGCCAAAGGCCAGGAAGTCCACTCAAGTGCCAGCCCAACCCAAACAGGCACCTGCAAGGAAAGAAGCACCATCAAAACCTCAGAAAGTCCCCACTGGTGCAACCATGAAGTTCCCAATTGAATCAGAGGATGATGGTGATCAGGACAAGAAAAAGAAGAGAGCTAGAACCACAACTGCCAAGTTCCTTGGAAAGCCCTCAATGAGAAGGGACTCTAATGAAGAGGAAGAGGATGCTGCACCAGCTCCTAAGGCAGCTAAGCTTATGGGAGATGCAATCAAGTCAGGGGCTGCAACATCCAAGCCCAAAGATGCACCCAAAGCTGCCTCCAAGGCCAAGCAAGCTCCAAAGAGGAATACAAGGAGTATTCCAGCTGCTAAGAAGAACAAGGCCCCAGTGCCCAATGTTGCAGAAGATGAAGATGAAGAAGGTCAGATCCTCAGAAAGCTCAAGCCCAAGATACCAGACCACAATGATGCCCATCATGTGGCTGAGGACATGAGAATTAGGAAGGATTCAGGGCTGAGGCTGTGGAGGATGGAAGACCCATATGCTTCAAGAAGAAGAACTGATGTTGACTACAGGTTCCACACAAAGGAACAACAGGACTTTTATGAGACCATTCTGTTGGACAAGAAGCCCATAGTCTGTGACATCAGGTGGGTCGACTGGAAATTCATCAGGGAAAATGAGCAGCACTACCCTAGAGTTGAGGATAGCTTTGTTTCTTGTGGAATTGCAAATTTTGTTGGACAGAAGTTCACCAACTGGAATGATGAGCTTATCATGCAGTTCTACTCCACAACACACTTTTATCCAGATGGTAGAATTGTGTGGATGTCTGAAGGTACTAGGTACCAATCTACTATTGAAGAATGGGCAAGTCTGATAAATGCCCCCAAGGAAGAAGAGGATGACTTGGACATATATGCAAAGAAGAAGTTGGGTCATAACTCAATGGCTCACATGTACAAGGAAATTCCTAACAAGGCAGTTGAAACTCACAAGTTTGGATCAGTTCACTATCTGCTGTCAGGATTGGCAACCATAAATTGGATTCTGAGGCATACTTTGTTGCCTAAGTCAGGTGACCATAACATGATCAGAGGGCATGCCATCAACATGCTTCATGTGTTTGATGTGCCACAGAAGTTCAAAGTCATGAGCCTGATCATTGAAACAATCAAGAGGACTACAGCAGATCAGAAGAGGAGCTGTGGATATGCACCTCAGATTCAAGAATTGATCAACTCCAAGATGGGCATAGGGAAATATCAGTTGGATAAGGAACATTTTCCAATTTATCCAGACTTTGAGGATAACTAGGTTGTCATGAATGAAGATGATCCACAATCAGTCCAAGCTCAGGAGAAGAAGGAGAAGGCAAAACAGGAGAAGGCTGCCAAGATGCCAACTCAAGAGGAGGCATCTGAGTATTTCTTGAAGACCAAACAAGAGCAGCTTGGTTACTTGATAGCATAAACTCTGAGGATTGAGAAGGGGTTGGCCACCCTAACTCAAAACCAGGAGAGCCTGGAGAGAATCATGGAACAAAAATTCTATGATCTAGATGTCAAGGTAACTAAAATTCAGTCAGTTGTAGAGCAGCTGTAGGATGACATGCAGGAGAGGAAGGGCAAGACAACCACAAATGTGTTTGCCAGAGTGCCCAGAGCCCAGAGGTCAGTTGCAGTGCCAGTGACAGACACTAGAGCTACAACTTCAGCACCAGCTACTACCCCTACAGTTCCAGTGCAACCAGCTCCAGCATCCACTCCAGCACCCTCTACTTCAACTGAAGCCTTCGTCCTTGGATCCATCAGGACACCACCACCAGAAGTTCAAGCCTGAGAGTCGATCTAGCACAATGCATTTTCTATGAACTTTTTGGTAACTTGTTGCCAAAGGGGGAGAAAAATGTATAGATCATAGGCTTCGAGAGAGAGTGTTGCTTTTATTCTCTCTTGCTTTATTTGGTGGTTTTTCAAACTTTGTTTGCTTTTGGTTGAGATACTATGCCTGTGAGACATTCATGATCATGTGTTTGATCATAAGCTACACTTCTGCATGCTTGATATTATCCTATCTATCTTATGTGATCATTCACTATGCTTGGTGATGAGTGCATGTATTCATTGTTTATTATTTTGAGCGCTCCACCAAGATGTATGTGACATGGAAGAGTAACCCATGAGCCTAATTCATTGTGCATTTGCAGTCCAAAGCAAACTTTAACCTATGCACAAATTTAGGGGGAGCTCTTGCTTATCACATACTTCTCAAAGCGACGATGTTATTCAATCTTATTATCATTTGTCGAAGCTTTGATCCATATGTTGTCATCAGTTACCAAAAAGGGGGAGATTGAAAGTGCAACTATCCCTAGGTGGTTTTGGTAATTAATAACAACATATAGCTCCTTGAGCTAATACTATTCCAAGACTATTATTTTAGGAAAGCTCAATGGATGGCATGGCATGGATGATGAAAGTGGATCCCTCAAAATACTAAGGACAAAGGATTGGCTCAAGCTCAAAAGCTCAAGACTCTTCATTTTACATTTTAGTGATCCAAGATCACATTGAGTCTATAGGAAAAGCCAATACTATCAAGGAGGGATGAGGTGTTGCTTAATGAGCCTCTTGCTTCATGTGCTTAGTGATATGCTCCAAAACCCTCAACTACTTTACCACATCCACAAATGGCCTAAACCCAAAGCCAAAATCGGTCACACCGAAACTTCCTATCCGGCGCCACCGATTCCAAAAGTCATAGCCACTGCCACAAACCCTAAGCAAATCGGTCTTACCGATAGGGATCTCGGTCTCACCAAGATGGGGTTGCAATCTCTCTGTTTCCCTTCTTAACATTTCGGTCTAACCGAAGTGAGCGATCGGTCCCTCCGAGATTGCAATGTAAACTCTCTGTTTCCTTTTTGTAATATTTCGGTCTCACCGAAAAGAGCAAATCGGTCCCAGCGAGTTTCCCTGACCAACTCTCTGGAAAGCTTATTACCAAATCGGTCTCACTGAGTTTGTGTAATCGGTCTTACCGAGATTACGTTATGCCCTAACCCTAACTGAATCGGTCTCACTAAGATGCATGTCAGTCCCACCAAAAATCACTAACGGTCACTAGGTTTACTAAATCGGTTCGACCGAGTTTAACAATTCGGTCCCACCGAGTTTGGTAAATTGTGTGTAACGGTTAGATTTTGTGTGGAGGCTATATATACCACTCCACCTCCTCTTCATTCATGGAGAGAGCCATCAGAACGAACCTACACTTCCAACTTACCATTTCTGAGAGAGAACCACCTGCTCATGTGTTGAGGCCAAGATATTCCATTCCTACCATATGAATCTTGATCTCTAGCCTTCCCCAAGTTGCTTTCCACTCAAATCTTCTTTCCACCAGATCCAAACCCATTGAGAGAGAGTTGAGTGTTGGGGAGACTATCATTTGAAGCACAAGAGCAAGGAGTTCATCATCAACGCACCATTTGTTACTTCTTGGAGAGTGGTGTCTCCTAGATTGGCTAGGTGTCACTTGGGAGCCTCCTACAAGATTGTGGAGTTGAACCAAGGAGTTTGTAAGGGCAAGGAGATCGCCTACTTCGTGAAGATCTACCGCTAGTGAGGCAAGTCCTTCGTGGGCGACGACCATGGTGGATAGACAAGGTTGCTTCTTCGTGGACCCTCCGTGGGTGGAGCCCTCTGTGGACTCGCGCAGCCGTTACCCTTCGTGGGTTGAAGTCTCCATCAACGTGGATGTACGATAGCACCACCTATCGGAACCACGCCAAAAACATCAGTGTCTCCAATTGCGTTTGAATCCTCCAAACCCTTCCCTTTACTTTCTTGCAAGTTGCATGCTTTAATTTCCGCTGCCTATATACTCTTTGTATGCTTTCTTGAATTGTGTGATGATTGCTTGACTTGTCCTAAATTAGCTAAAATCTGCCAAACTCTAAAATTGGGAAAAGGTTAAGTTTTTATTGGTCAAGTAGTCTAATCACCCCCCTCTAGACATACTTCAAGGTCCTACAGAGTGACAATAGGTAGGGGTCACCCGAGTGATACGACTGGTCGAGTGGATTGCACTCGACATCTTTGACTGGGGGTCTCTTGTTGCCTCTTGGACTTCTTATCTTCCAGGGTAGTGACGTTGGGTAGGACGTATGGGTCAGGCCCATGACCCTACCCCAGGTTTGTATCCTCATCACCTAGGACTGGCTCAAGTGTTGTTGGTGATCATGTTTTCCAGATCCTAGGATATTGTTAAGTGTAATGATAGTCCTAAAACAACAATCAAATTATGACGTTAGAAGAACGGTCATATTGAATCGACCCAATCCTGTATGTTATGAATTGAGTTAATATCGTCTTTATTCAATTGTAATAACACGGAGCATTAACGTGTGATCTTGCTCCATACACCATGAGAGTATCATGATCACTTCTTGATATCTCCTTTTTATTGATACAGTATTGGAACAAGAAAGGGTATCCCACACCTATTTCCCTAGAGGTGACCTTGGGTAGCGAACCCACGAGAGGAAGGCTCGCTTGAAGCAATGGTCTCTAGCAAGCTTTGGCTAAAGTGTCAAATCCAACTTTTGACCAGATCAACAAGCAAATTGTGATTCACACACTTATAATAGAAATGAGGTATGAGGATGAGGTCTTAATGCTTACGACCATGTATTGGTGTCATGATAAAAAATGATATTAGTTTGTGCTTGGGAAGTCACTCATCAAGGCGTGCTTGCTTCATATTGGGGTGGGGGATGTGTCCAAATTACATCTTGACCGGCATGTTTCCTGCATCAAGAATCAGTTGTCCTATTGAAGGCCCTATCCGCCCCGCTGGGTTGCCCCTATAATTAAGATAATAATATCAGACAAAAGCGTTGGGCATTCAATTACTACACCTCATGAATCCCCAAGGATATGATCCATGTTACCCTACTAAACTTTACTGTCACCAGTGTTCGGTATAACACTTCACGGTCCCCTTGCTCCTAGCCTCATCGGTGCTCGATCTCCATAATCCTGGGTACCTGCAGGGATTAAGACCACAAATAATAAAATAAATACATCACAAACAATTTTATTTCACACATACGAAACATTGTGTCAAAGACTTTCATTGATCCTTTCACCAAATACCCTGGGGTTGCAAGGCTCATGCCTCACCCCATACCTTACTGGACTACTCACACATGGAGATCAGATCGCGAGAAGAAAACATTGAAGAACACATCTTAGGATTGATTGATTGCAATATGTCTTACAATGGATGCCTTGTGTGACGACCATTACAAGTATGAAGTAGATGAGAGAGGGCTAAGATGGTGGAGATGTCTATGGAGGTGAAAATGGCAGCGACTAGGGTTTCTGGATGAAGATGGTGGTGAACATGTTCTGACTATGCTTGACGCTCCCCCTTCTCTCAATATGTTGACATTTCAATGGGGCCCCCTTAATAGGAGTTGTTCAGGTGGACGAACCGCCTCGGTTTCCATGCCAAATGACTGCTCATGCGAGCGCGTGCAGTTGTATGGAAGTCGTCTTTGGTTCTGGTGGCCTTTTGACGCCTCATGGTGACTTGTTTCTTCTCCATTTTCCTTCCTTTCCTTTCTCCCACATGATCTCTTCCCTTTTTAGCCCAATTCCCATGGAAAAAATATCAAAGAGATGATTTGTGGAATCCTTTGCATTCATTAGTCACTAGTGGCAATATCGGAGCGAATCTCTCTCTTTTAATGAAATATCTCGGTTTAAACAAGGTTGAAATGAGTGTAAAAATATCACTCATCTAGTCCCCCAAGTTTGAACTTGATCGTCCCCAAGCAACATAGAGAGAAATCCGAAGCATAAGGAACTCAGTTATTTAAACCGAAATAATGAGAAGGTTTTGGTTCACTTACGATCGGTATACCTACATAGCCCTCTGCTTCTTAACCTAAAAACTTAATATAGATATAGTGGTGGCATAGTTATAGTGCAAGTCTTAGTGAAGTAAAGATAATCAACACAAAGTTTCTGATCTACTAGATAAAAAAACTTTGCAACACTTCATTTCATTTAATCTAGACAACACTTGCTTGTCGGGAATGCATGCAGAAGTTTCTTAATTTAGAGCCATGAAAACATAAGTTAGGGAGTAGAAAGCATGTAGTAAAATATGATGCTCAAGTGCTCTTGAGCCCAACCACAATTGTTTCCTCCTCTAGGCTCTTAAATACTTTGTTTCAATCATTGTTTGCTGGAACTTTGATTGTCGCGTGAAGGAGATTATGCCAAATAAGTGATCATGCATAGGTTTCCGATGTGGCTTAATGCTTGGGAACTATGTACCTTTAGCAATAATGTCTATTTCGAGCTCTTTTGATCAGTCCCCTTTATTTACCATATACACACCCATTCAAGAGAAAGTCGAATAATATTCATTTGTAGTGTTGCCACTACATGCAATAACAAACTCATAGTCGAAATCCGAGTTGTCGCTCTTGGTGGGTTGTTCATTGGCCAGCGGGGTCCTCAACATAACATCAAGAAGGGCGACGAAGCCACATTTACACACGTAAATGCGTATATAGTAGCAAAGGACATGGCACCAGCCAGAGGCTATAACACCATGTGGAGATATACAACACAGATTTTTGGCATAATCTCACACACCTTTCAACTAAGTTCCTCTAGACAATTTAATCCACAAGTGCTCTCAAGTCTATTAAATTAACAACATGGGTTTGAGCATGTTAAACATCACTTCCACTACAATTTCTCAACTCCCGAGTCTTGAAAGACTTTCTCTTGTGCAAGGTTACACTTGGTTGATTACATTTCATTTTAGAAATTATCCCACGACAACTCTTAGTTGTCTAAACTAAAGAAAACAAAGGCTAAAAAAATATTTCAGCTACTAGAGCAAAACCTTTGTATCAGCTATCAAGACTCACTCCCATCTACACATATCACACATACAACTATTCTACATCTACTCTAAGTATCCAAGTGCAAAGGACGGGGGTCGTAGGACATACCTTCACAGGTGCGAATTTACACACTTCTCTTCCTTACTCTTGCATTCCTTGTTGTCCTGGCATATATCAAATCCTCTGAAAACAAAATGCAAATGACTTCCAAGGGGCTAAAAAAGAACAAGAGCAAAGCTTATTCTATTTTTTTCTTTTGGGGTTTTTGGAAACTAACTTCCAACCAAAAAATCACAAAGGCAAAAGGAAATAAAAAGCAAAGTGTTGTAACAAACCTACACGAGTGTTTTGAAGCTCCTTGAGCTTAAGTACAACCTCATTACAATTTATTCAAATACCACCACATCTTGATGTAGTAGTGGTGATAACCTCCCCTAAGCCTAGGCTCTTGCAAGCCCAAACTAGCGAAATCATTGTGGCGGTTGGTTAGGAGCCCACTCTTGGCTCCGGTTGGAGAAGTTCATGTTCATGTAGGCGGACGTGCTTCTCAGGGACGATGTGAGGTTGCTCATATCATCAACAGAGCCCTGAAAGTGGTTGAGGTCCATGTAGGTGGTGTAGTCTTGTTGGGGCTGCTCCTCCTGTTCGTCGGTGGTGAGTTCTTCTTCGTCTACATATTCATGTTCCAGCCCTTCTTGGTCAAAAGCTGCATATCCTTCCCGTGTAACATAATGTAGTTGTCCATTCTCGATGGAGAAACGGTTAGGCGTAGGCGTGGGTAACAGGTACGCCACTCCATGAATTTTGATACAATGACGGCCATTACAAACTACTAAAATATCAGTGCTACTAAGAACATGAATGTTAACAAGGGTGTTACCGACAATGGGGCAGAGATGACTGTGCTCAAGGCCAAGGGAGTCACTAGTGGAAAAACAGCTAGACACAACTTTCGTTGGTGGCTCCATTTTAAATCAACGCCACCACTGTATTTTCTAAATAGTGGTGGCATTGGCATATTTGGTACGACAACTTTATATGGATAGTGTTGGCGTAGATTTTTTTATAGTGCGCCACAAATTGGTGGGCCCAGCTTTACTTACCAGTTGGTAGAAAGTGGTGGCGTTGGGTTTGTGTGAACGTGATAGGTATTTAGTCTAGTGCTAGTGTTCATTGAATTTGAACGTCAACACTAAGTTTTGCCTATATATATAGGAGTTGGCAGCACTTGTTTCTCAAACAGTTTAACTTTCTTTCTCCATAAAAATCTTCTCCCCTGTTTTGCCTATATAGGAGTCTTTTTTTAGACTTTTAGTTATTAAATTAAGAATATTTATTTTGAATTTATTATTACGTTGAGACATTTTCTTATTTTTTGAAACATTTAGTTATTAAAGTAAGAATATTTATTTGGAATTTATTATTACGTTGAGATATTTTATTATTTTGAAACATTTATTTATTAAAGTAATAATATTTATTTTGAATTTATTATTACGTTGAGGCATTTTATTAATTTTTGCAATATTTAGTTATTAAAGTAAGAATATTTATTTTGAATTTATTATTACATTGAGACATTTTTATTATTTTTTGAAACATTTAGTTATTAAAGTAAGAATATTTATTTTGAATTTTATTAGTTGAGTCATTCTATTATTTTTTGAATTACTTAGTTATTAAAGTAAGAATATTTATTTTCAATATATTATTATTTTGAACAGTTTAATGAATTTTGAGACTTTTAGTTATCAAAGTAAGAATATTTATTTTATTTTTTTAGTCTTTGGATACTTTTTTTATTTTCTGAAACATTTATTTATTTATTTTGTATGTTTTTATTCGGGCTAGCCCAACATTGTGTCGGACGCTTCCCGGCCAAAACAAAAGGGGCCACGGCCCCCTCGCCCCACTCGCCCACTCCACTCGTTCCCCTTTGAAGTCGTTGCCCTCATCTCGATCCCCTTTCTACTGATGGTGGTCGCCAGCCGATTCCGGCATTCTTCGGTCCCGAGGTACACATCTGTGCCTCTCCCTCTCAATGTCGAGTGAAATGGTCCATTTGTATTTGTTTTTAATACAAGGTGTGATTCACATTCCCGATTCTAGGGTCTCGGCAACGACAACAGATCGAGGTGACAGCAGGCGACGGCGACAGAGTAGACAGTAGGCGACGATGATCGACCATCGACTCCAACCCAGGTGATCATATCATCCCTCCCTTAGGTCATGGCTAGTGTAATTTTTCTTAGGATCCGAAACAAATGGAATTTTGCATAGGTCATGGGCACTGTAATTTTGCTTAGGTCATGGTCACCCTCGGCTCACTGTAATTTTTGCCGTGAATTAGATGCTATCTAGTTCATTAATTAGATGTTATCAATTTCTAAAATGTTATATTCACTTGTGGTATATAATGGGAATCTTCTAGTAATTCACTATTATGATATTGCAAAAATACTCTATTCACTTGTGGTATTTGCTATCCTCCTAGTAATTCACTCTTACTCATAACAGTGCCAACATTTAGTAGCATTTAGTTCTACACATTTCTAGTTCAGTGCCAAAACAATGCCAACGTATGCAATATTGGAACAACTTTTCATTGGTGTCAAGATTTGTTTGCATTGGCAAAACATGTAGTGTCAATTTCATTGTTATGAAATTGCAAAAATACTATGGCATTTAGGTCATGGCCAAAATAGTGCCATGTGCTTTGTGCCATGTGCCTTGCTCTTATGTTAGGACATGAGTGCTTGTATATGTTTTGCATATAATCTTTTGTGCTTCTATTCACTTGTGGTATCTTGACCATAGTATGTGTAGAAAATGCCATGTATTCTTGATCATAGTATGTGTTTGTATGTGTAGAAAATGCCATGTATTCTTGATCATAGTATACGATGTGTTTGTACATCATGGCCAATTTTGGAGGCAACAACGAGCAGGTGTACGATGTGGACATGCTCAACAAAGATCTCTTAGACGCTCATCAGTATAGCATCAACAGCCTACAACGGGCAAATGGCGAGCTAAAGGTGGAGATTAAAAGAGCTGCACAACAAGACTATTTAGCTTGTCAAGAAGACTAATAAGCTGAGGGACAAGAGGGATAAGCTCACCGAGGATCGGGATAAACTAATGCAAGAGAGAAAACTCCTTAGGGAAGAAAGGATTAGCCTCAACATGGACATAGCTCATTTCAAAATAGATGGTGAGGGTAATAGAAAGAAACTTCACCAGCTGAGCATAATCCTTGATCAAGAGTAGTTTTTTAACTAGCTAGTCCATCTTAGTTGATGATGATTGAGTAACTAGAGTTAATGAGCAACTTTTGTGAAGTTTAATTAACTTGTTAAGTTCATGAGCATCTTCTGTTAATGAGTATCTATTAGGTAAGTACCTAGTGTTGATGAGTATATTGTGTTAATGAGTATCTATTAAGTAAGTAGCTAGTGTTGATGAGAAACTTTTTTATTACCAAAAAACCATTTGCTGGCGTTAGGCAAGGAGGCACGACAGTGTTAAGATGAACTTACTGCTGGCATTGGAGAGGTGACACGCCAGTGGCATTAAGTCGGCCGGACTGTTTGAAGACCCAACAATCTCTGTGGGTATGGTTTGCAGGCTTCCCGGAGGTACCATGTATTTGACATAGTTTGTCCACAATCTTATTTAGGTTGGATAGCTCGTCACTGTTGTCCTTGAGGAGCAGTGTTTTGTTGTTCGGCCGAGAGCTTTTGAATCCGGCGTTGACCTCCATACTATTCGGGCCATTTTCCTTATTCCGGCGCTGATCTTTTCTGAGTCGTGATTTCCCATTTCCATCCCTAACTTCGGATGTACTCGGGTCGCTGGTGCTGCACCTAGCTAGCCAGCTATCTTCCCCCGCGCAAAAGCGGGTCATGAGGCTTGTTAGTGCGGCCATTGTTCTTGGTTTTTCCTGGCCGAGGTGTCTGGCAAGCCATTCGTCTCGGACGTTGTGTTTAAAGGCTGCTAAGGCTTCAGCGTCCGGACAGTCGACTATTTGGTTCTTTTTAGTGAGGAACCTATTCCAGAATTTGCATGCTGACTCTCCGGGCTGTTGAGTTATGTGACTTAAATCGTCTGCATCCGAAGGACGGACATAGGTCCCCTGAAAATTTGCTTGGAACGCATCCTCAAGCTCTTCCCAACTTCCAATGGTATTTTCTGGGAGGCTTTTAAGCCAATGCCGAGCTGGCCCTTTGAGCTTGAGGGGTAGGTATTTTATGGCATGGAGATCGTCTCCTCTGGCCATATGTATGTGTAGGATGTAATCCTCAATCCAGACTCCGGGGTCTGTTGTTCCATCATATGCTTCTATGTTTACGGGTTTGAATCCCGCTGGAAATCCATGATCCAGTACCTCGTCGGTGAAACATAGTGGGTGTGCGGCGCCCCTGTATTTGGGTGTGCCGTTGTCTTCAAATGCTCGGCGGGTTATGTTGCTTCCTGGAGTCTTCTTTTTTGGCCCATAAATATATCTGACTGGGTCGTCCTTTTTTCGAGGATCTTTATGCTGATCGTGTGCCGGCTTGTGTACGGCGCCCCTTGTTGCTCTTGGCTTGTCATCTGGTCGTCTATCCGGCCAGGCGGCTTCTTTCTTTTTTGACTGTGGGGGCTCTAATGCCTCCTCGTCGAATTTGGGCAACAGCTTGCGCTTCGGGTAGCTCTTTGTCTGGTGACTAGCGCCATGTTTATCTACGCTGTTGAGTACTTTGCTCCATCTCATTCTGAGTGCGTCCTCCGCTGTTTTGAGCTTTCGCTTTTGCTTATTCAAACTTCTTGCAGTGGCGGCGAGCCTTTTATGAAGATTCATATGCTCTGGTGATGTGAGATCATCTTCGTTGGGGATGGGTTGCTTGTCCAGTTCATGTCCGGCTGGCTGCTTGTTGACATTTGCATCGTCCACTGCTTCGCCTTGCTCTAGGGTCGGGTCCGTATGGGTGCCGTTTTTATCGATGCCAGTCTTCGGGTGGCGCTTGCGCCGCCGCTTTGGTTGTTTGTTGGGGGAGTTGTCCTTCGCCACGTCCCATTTTTCCTCATTATCTCTTCCTTTTGGTGTATCCACCATGTATACGTCATGAGTTGGGGTGGCTTTCCCATGCCCGGTAGGCGCTGGTTCTTGGTCGTCTCCGGCATCGTCGTCCATACTGTCGATGTCTTCGGAGTCATAGTTTAGCATGTCGGTTAGATCGTCAACAGTGGCTATTAATTGGGTGGTGGGTGGGCTTTGAATTTCTTCGTCGTCCGCATCCCAACTGTCCTGGCCGCAGTTCGGCCAGGGCCCTCCTGATAATGAGAGATATTTTAGCAGACTCAAGATGTCGCCGAAAGGTGAGTGTTGAAAGATGTCCGTTGTGGTGAACTCCATGATCGGCACCCAATCGGATTTGATCGGAGGAAGCGCGGGAGGTTCGGAGTCCGGCAAGGAGTCCGGCACCTCGGAGTCTCGAGCTTTATGAGGGACAAGGTCAGTGTTCGGCTCTATCATCGTAGAGGTTGCAGCCCCCGAGGCGGTGTCTAGCCGGCTCCGAATTGAAGATCAGAGCGGGTTCAAGTGCGGCCTCCAGGGTACTGTCTGGCTGCAGAGCTAAATCATGCTCGCCGTGATAGTGCAGCACGCTCGGCTGTGGCTCGAATCCATCGAGGATCAAGTCCCCGCGGGCGTCAGCCGTGAAGTTCAAACTTCCAAATTTGACCTGACGGCCAGGGGCGTAGCTTTCGATCTGCTCCAGATGGCCAAGCGAATTGGCCCGCAGTGCAAAGCCGCCGAATACGAAGATCTGTCCGGGGAGAAAGGTCTCACCCTGGACTGCGTCATTGATGATGGTCGAAGAAGCCATCGAACCTATCGGTGACGACACAGAGGAACTCTCAATGAAAGCACCAATGTCGGTGTCAAAACCAGCGGATCTCGGGTAGGGGGTCCCGAACTGTGCGTCTAGGCGGATGGTAACAAGAGACAAGGGACACGATGTTTTACCCAGGTACGGGCCCTCTTGATGGAGGTAAAACCCTATGTCCTGCTTGATTAATATTGATGATGTGTGTTACAAGAGTGGATCTACCACGAGATCAAGGAGGCTAAACCCTAGAAGCTAGCCTATGGTATGATTGTTGTTCGTCCTACGGACTAAAGCCATCTGGTTTATATAGACACCGGAGAGGGCTAGGGTTACATAGAGTCGGTTACAATGGTAGGAGATCTACATATCCGTATCGCCAAGCTTGCCTTCTACGCCAAGGAAAGTCCCATCCGGACACGGGACGAAGTCTTCAATCTTGTATCTTCATAGTCTTGGAGTCCGGCCATTGATGATAGTTCGGCTATCCGGACACCCCCTAGTCCGGAACTCCCTCACCCTCCTTTGTGGCTTCCCCTCCTCCTCCTCCTCTAACCTATATATACTAGGGGTTTTTTTCTATATTGATCATACAAGTTATGGAGCCTCCTCTAGTTCTACTAGTTCTAGTTCTAGTTGGGTCCTAGTTGACTAATTAGAGCTAGGCTAATCATCTTATCTTCATAATTAGAATCCCTATGTGGTTCTAATCTCCTTCCTCTAATTCTCCAATGACGATTAGCTCTGGATGACGAAGCACTACTGGATCATGAAGGCTGCACGCTTGCAACCAAGTAGAGAGGCCGTGCTTTCGGTCTTCGGTTTGAGGAACTGTGGGCATTATGAGGGATCATTCATCGACGGTTCAAGGGACTCCAAGTACGATCTACACCGACACGTTCTTCTTCCGTTGCAACACGATGACGGGAATGATCATGATCCCAACCAGTTATGCATCTTCATATTGATCTTGGTGATCGTAGGCATGACTTTTTTTCTAGTACGTTTCCCAACAGATAGATCGTATTCTAGATATCCTAAAGAACACATTTATACACGATCTTAAGGTAGATCAACTTGTACTCTGTATCCAATCCACAATCAATACAAGAAAGCAGGACACATGATTTTACCTCTTCAAGAGGGTCTGAATCTGGGTAAACACCGTGTCCCCTCTCTGTCCTGACTCCGTCACCCGGGCCCTAGACCGGCCGCTCCCACTGAAGAGAAGACCGTGTGCTATCTCCACCGCCTCGACAGGGGAGCTCGCCAAGATCGACACGAGTGGTCGCTCGGCGACACCTCCACCGTCGCCGACTGGGGCAAGGCTGCTATGGCACCCCGGCCTGAGTCGGCATTGGCCGAAGGGGCCATGTGCATGGTGTATGAAGGAAGCAGAGCGCCTCCTCCGTGAGCACTAGGCGGCAGTCAGACAGGGCTGCCGTGCCCTCTCACCCTTCCGTCACTGGAGGGACCACTTCGACGACGACACGAACGCCGACGCAGGTGTGTCCGACCAAGGCACCCACGTGTACGAGGTCACTGTCCGCTCGCTACCTAGTGTGTCTCTTTTTAGGTTTTAGTTGAACGGACGAAATATCGCCACCTTATGTAAAGTATGTTTGTCTTTGAATACATGCGGACATGGTTGAATGACCAACTCGATCAGCCGCAAACAAAAAAATGTGCGTAAACTATAATAATGGATAGCGTTGGAGATGCCTTAGCTATCCATTATTATAGTCAGCAAAAGCAGCAGAACAAAACCTTCGTAAGGATCTACCCATATCTAATGCCGGAGCACATGCTGCAGCTCCATGAGCAGATCCGGGCAAGGCGCGAAGCCCGAATCGCCATGGGGCTACCTCGGGACGCGGTGGATCCGGAGGAGGACCTGGAGGTGGTGGAGGAGGAGGGAGGACGTGGGGAATGCTGGGGACGTAGATCTGCAGGCGGAGCAGCATGCGATCCTCTATTCCCTGCGGTCAAAATCTGAGGCGGAGGCTGTGACGCCCTCGATTCAATTGTACACTAATCATACACGCAAATGTGTATGGTCAAGATTAAGGACTCATGGGAAGATGTCACAACACAACTCTAGACACAAATTAAAATAATACAAGCTTTATATTACAAGACAGGGGCCTCGAGGGCTCGAAAACATAATCTCGAATACAGAAGAGTCAGCGGAAGCAAAAATATCTGAGTACAGACATAAGTTAAACAAGTTTGCCTGAAGAAGGCTAGTACAAAAATAGAAAAGATCGAAAAGGTAAGGCCTCCTGCCTGGGAGCCTCCTAACTATTCCTGGTCGTCGGCGGCCTCGACGTAGTAGTTGGCACCCTCGGTGTAGTAGTAGTCGTCGTCGAAGGTGGCGCCTGGCTCCTGGGCTCCACCATCTAGTTGCGACACCCGAGAAGAATGGAAAGAGGTGGAAAAGGTGAGCAAAGCAACTGTGAGTACTCATCCAAAGTACTCGCAAGCGAGGATCTACACTACATATGCATCAGTATCAATGAAAAGGGTAGTATCTATGGACTGAACTGTAGAATGCCAGAATAGAAGGGGAAGGCCTAGCCTATCGAAGACTAGCATCTTCAAGCATCTTGCAGCATATAGAAGAGTACATAATAGCATATTATATGTAACAAGTATGGTGTAACATTAGCGCCCAGAAAACCTTTCTCGACTCCCTGCAAGAAAGCAATCCCGGAGCCACATATCCATAACATACCTCAGCATTCAGTATCCAATTCTAGTTGTATTAATCGGGATACAACTCCGAGCGTCTGTTACCGTGTAGACGGCTATTCGAATAGATAAGACTTCCCTGTAGGTGTGCACCAACTTACCCAACACGCTCGATCAACTTTGGCCGAACACACCATCAGGTCATGACTGGCCTAGGCCGATCAACACACCACAGTCCTGCCTAGGCTCAATAGAGAGGCCAGCACTCCGGCCTACATCCTAAGCGCGCAGGGGTCTTGGGCCCATCGCCCTTTGCACTCCTGCACGTTGCGTATGGGGCCGGTGAGCAGACCTAGCCCCCTTATACAAGCAAGGCATTCCAGTCCAATCCGGCCCGCGCCGCTCCATCGCTGATGTCCGTTGAGCTTTCAGCTTATACATACGACGCAGAGTGCCCATACTTATTCCCGCATGGTGGTTAGTGCGAAAAAGGACAGAGCCCTACTGGGATCAAATGTCCAAACCGTTAGTGTCTTGGTAGTGTGCCGTAACGAGCAGAGACTCACGATCATGTGACCCGGTTGCCCTGTCTCGTGGACTTACGGCAAGGGCTAAGAATGCCCGGCTGTGCCACGTAATTATCTCCCGGGTACCCTCCAGGTCAACCCGACTTCACATCACTTGTGGGTACCCCTCGGGGCCGACCCGATGTCATCATGGTTTTGTGGTAAGTCAAAGTAACTGTATGTCCGAAACAGCAAGGGGGAAACCCGAGGAATCTCCCTCAATGGATTCCCACTCGATGTAACCGTCAAGGTGGACTTGGAGGAATCACCCTCGATGATCCACACTTGAGGGGTTGCACGACAGAGTCGTTATTGGGAGTGGTGAAGGAGGAATCACCCTCGATGACCATGACCGAATAGCTACACTACAGGGTACATTAGAAGTGCTGACGAGGTATCACCCTCGGCACTCGGTAATAACTTTGCAGAGTTGTACAACTAAGGGGGGTGATGTGCGGTGTCGGGGCCTGGACGTCGATCGCGTTGATCGAGTCATCAAACTTAAAGTGGGGCAACTGGGACAAGGTGGGGGGTCACTGATGGATCTCTAACCAACCTATACTAAGCAGTTTAGAATAAGCAGGTAAGGTATGCAAGCAGGTAACAAAAACAGTCTATGCATCAGAATAGGAGCAATCAAGTATAGTAGCAAAATCTAATGTAATCATGAGAGAGAATGGAATGCGCGATATCTGAATGATCAATGGGGTTTTGCTTGCCCGGAAGCTCTGCTGCAAAGGAAGAAGAGTCATCGGTGTCGTAGTCGATCACAGGGGCATCATCGGTCCCAGGGTCTACCGGAGAGAAGAGGGGGAAGAAACAATAAATACAGTGCAAACAGATGCATCACTAAGCATGACATGACGATATGCAAAGCTAGGGTTAACCTAACGTAGTGCTACACATTGCATAAGGAGGGGGGAAACATCCGAGGATGATTTCCCGACATTAGACGGATTCCAGACAAATGAAAGAGAGGGGACGGTTCCATATTTATCATGCTAGGGGCATGTGACATATGAACGGACTGCATATTCAGATTCGTTGGATTTTCTTGAGCAACTTTCATGTATGGAACATTTTCATCCGAGTTACGGATTATTTTATATGATTTTTCCAAGATTTAAACAATTTCAAAAATTGACACATTTAAACTAATTCAGAAAGAGTCTATTGCATCAGCATGACATTAACATGAGGTCAGCAATCAACCCAGCTAACTCAGGTCAAACCTGACAGCTGGGTCCCACATGTCATACACAGCGGGTTAACCAGAGAGTTAAATTCAATCAATTAGGTTAATAAGAAGGAGGGCCCCATCTGTCGGTGACTAAACTAATTAGCAGAATAGTTTAAATTAAATTAGTTTAATTAAACGCGGGGGGCACATGTCAGCGGCTAGGGGTTGCCCAGTCAGCACAGTTGACTGGTCAAACTAATCAACGGGGGTCAGCGGGTCCACTGGGGCCACCAGTCAGTGACTGTGGGGGTGGCCCTGGCCGGCCACGTCCGCTGGGCGCCGGAGAAGGCTCCGGTAACCTCTCCCGCAGCGACACGACACCAAAGACGGCCGGGGTTCACCTACAGGGGGCCAAAACGGGCGCGGGCGGGCGCGTTCAAACGGGGAGAGCCCGCCGCATTGCTTAGGGGCACTGGGCGGAGCTGGGGCTGTCAGAGTTGACGTCGACAATCGCTGTGACAGACATCGGCATTCGGGCCTTGACGGGGTTGGTTCTAGGAGGCACGGGAGGGGGCGCGTGTGTGTGTGTTGTGCTGCTGGGAGCACCAAGAGCACGACGGTGGGCTCAGTCGCAGCCTGCGGCTGCAGTGTCCACTACAACGATGGAGTGGGGCGGTGGCGAGCTATGGCTATGGCGGTGGGGTTAGCTATGGGGCGCGAGCGAGCTAACGGCGAGGAGGAGGGGAGCGCATGATCATCGAGGAGGCGCAAGGAGGCCCGTTGATGGCTTAGTAGCAGAAGAAGGCGGCGAACCGTCGGTGGTGAGCTCCGGGCACCGAGGAAGAATACGAAGTCAATGGCAGAGGCTCTCGGCTCGGGTTCGTGGTCACAGACGGCGTAGCGGAGCACGATGTAGCTCGTGGATATGGTGGCTGGATGCGGGGAGTCATGTGGCTGCGCGGATGATGGCGGCACAGCCATGGCAGTGCTCGGGCAAGGTGGGAGAGAGTGAGGGGAGAGGGGAGAGCAAGGGGGTGAGCAGGCGGATCTGGGTGGGGTACTAGGGTTCGAGGGGGAGAGGGGCGGTCTTATCCCCTCCGGCGTCCCCAACGGAAGTGGCTCGGTGGTGACACACGCATGCGCCCTCTCAGTCGGGTGAGCAGTGAAGAAGGCGGACGAGGGGGAAATGGGCTGGGTTAGGCCGGCCTGTTGGGCTAAGTCCCAATGGGGTAGGGGAGGCTTACCTTTCCTTTTTATTTTTCTATTTTTCTTTTACATAGAGGGTTTTGTAATATTTGGGGCGCCGAAGTGATTTTTGTAAAATATGGGAATTGTCCACATAAATACAATGCAATGTTTGGCACTGCCACAAAAAGTTTGGAGGAAGTTTGAATTAGTTTGAAAATGCATAAAACGGAAAAGCAATTAATTTGCTAGTTTGGCAATGTTTTAAATTGCTATAGTCCACCTTAGCTTGGAGGTGATGTTGTTTTCCTTAACAATCATTTGTTATTGAATTTTTACTAAATGATGAACTATTTTGCAGCAACTTTTGTGCAACTTCAAAGTTCATTTGCAAATTGAATTTGATTTCAAAGTGGAATTTCAAATGAGATTTGAATCAAATTTGATTAAGTCCTGTTTAGCAAAATGATTAGCTTAATCACGGAGGGTTACTGTAGCATGACACTGGGGGTGTTACAAATCTCCTCCACTACAAGAAATCTCGTCCCGAGATTTAAGATGTGGAGTAAGAAGAGAAGAGTTGGTTACGAAATCATAACGAATCTTCTTTTCGTGTTGCTCTCATTGAAGAGGTTGACCCATAACATTGATGTCTTCAACTCGCTGCATCATGGCATCCTGATGAAGTCATCATCCTTTCTTTGGGAGTTCCATCATACTTACAAAAAGGATAAGGGTAACTTCGAAAGGTCGGACCTCTACGAGGTTGCTTATCTGGTAGATAAAATCAGGGAAGGTAGCGGAAAGTAACTCTTGAATTGAAACTTTATGTAAATATTGAGAGCAAAGTAAGAAGGTGCAAATAAGAGGTTTCAAGCAGACATGCAATCGATCGTTGCCTGTAACAGAGTGTGAAGGGGGGGGTAGGAACAATGGGAATAAGTATTGTGTCTGATATCAGAATTTATGATCTCTCGGAAGGTGGCTCGTGAATTACATAGGAAGCCACGCGTGAGAAATAACTTTGGAAACAGGGGGTGTACAGGAGAGTCAGGTTTCGATCCTATGGAACTGTGGGTTATGGGCCCACCATGTGGTTTCAAAAGTAGATAGGAGGGCTGACATCTTGCATGATCATGATAGCAAGGCATGTCACAGAATAGCATGTCAGTTATGTCAGCAACAACGTCAATACCAAGGGCGAGGGACGAAGAGAACCATTTTCCTGCTCGTTGAAACGAAGCGGACCAATAGGCAAAGTTCTCGTCCATCGGTGGTTACTGGAATGTCATCAACAATGGTAACAGGGTCTTACAAATAGAGTTGTACACCGAGGTGTCTACATAAGTAGGGAAGTATTCATGTTTAGTGTTGGAGGGATAGCAATAACATTGTCGATGATAACACAAATCATCGAGGGGAAAGAATGGTATTTCTCATCATGAATTCGATTCATAACCTGGAAGAGCTCAGAATGTTGATGATAATCTTGACAAAGTTCTCGATAGATTTCATGAAGATGTAATCGAGCGATGATGACATCAAGTCAAAGGAATGATGAAGCGAAAGGTTATTGGAACTACGGGTGCGACACAAACTCAAAATCAAGTTTGCTGTTCAAGGCGAAACGATATGATGAGGAAGCTCGACGTAGGCTTAGCTCAACATCGAATATTGTGCTCCGGGAAGAAGGACCAGGTAGCACAATTAAAATTTAGCATGATAATGATATAGCCAATCAAGCTAGGAATGACTTGAAGGATTATTAAATTCATAAGCAATGAAATTTACTTAGGCTTATTGAATCGGAATGTAAAATCGATTCACTTATCAGCGTTCTCGAGTGACTAATAACACAGAACCCGAGGGAAATCTGAAATCGGTGAGAAGTAATACTAGATGAGGACTCATAGGAAGCAACACAGCTCTTTGATATTCTCGAGATACCAGAGGGTAATACTCGAAGGAAGATCAAAATAGAGGTTGCGGAGATGCATTGATCTGCAAAAGGCAAGTGCTTTAACTTGTCTGAGAAATGGAATCGAAGGAGAACAATTTGGTCAGAACCACATTTGTAAAAGATCAAACCATAGATACAAGATGAACTTACAACAAGGGGGTAATTATTTTTACGAGAAGCTTCCATGATAAGACCTGCATTGTGTCCATGGGCATGAACGCAAAGTTCAAGGTCGACTCCCACTTCTTCAATGCATAACCTTTCATTCACTTCTCGCTTTTGATGAAGTTGCAGTGTTGAAATTATATCTGGCAAAACATCAATAGAGTAAGACTCGTGAAAACTCTCAGGTTCACACGGATTAGAGAATGCATAGGTTCAACCGATTGTAGCGACCCGACCAGAATGGGTCAAGTCTCTGTGCTTAAGTGTCATCCCTGGATCGGTATGCTGACACACACAGTACTCGAGGATTTATAATAGAGGTAAATCACATGTATAAAGTAACGTAAATACTATTTCCTCAATCCAAATAGCGGAAGTAACAAGGTTGTGGATTCCCATCAACACCAATGGTAAAGTTGAGTATAGGAAACATAACCCTAACGTATCACTTACTCGTCGTAAGAAAAATCCTGCAACATGAGACGTTGCAGCCACAAAGGGTCAGTAAATTGAATGTACTGGCAAATTCACACCATAGAGCAATGATGAATAAAGGCTATTACTACATGCATATATGGCTGGTGGAGGCTCTATGGTTATAATGTTTTTGTGAAAAGCCAATTTTTCCCTACTGCAAGGGAATAAATTTTATTTAACTATCATGGTGGTTGTTAAACATTGAGAATGGTTGACAGCATTCTCAATCCCAATTAAGCATCATCATTAAAACCCAACAATATTAATTAAAGTAACATGATGAGATTCACAGGAAAATCCATGTACTAGATACTCAAGATGTCCATAACCGGGGACATGGCTAACCATGATTAGTTTGTTACACTCTGCAGAGGTTTGCGCACTTTTCCCCACATGACTCGATCTCCTCCGTTTCATTTCTCGCACTACATGGTGTTTGAGAAACGGATGACCGAGACATAGTCTTTTAGAAGCGCTTGCACCTTACGTATGGGTAGACCGTACCAACCTACAACCCCTACATCAGCTAGTCTACCACTGTAAGAGTTCGCACGACTTAGTCAACTATGCTAGAGCCCATAGTAGCATGTGGCTGCACACGGAAGTTTCTAGCATGAATAATCTCATGATCCCTTTGAGCCTGGGTGGCGGTCCAAAGAAAAATAGGCAAATCCTGGAAACCAGGTACCTCAATCCACCCAGATGTGTGTTTAAGTTGCCACCTTAAGTAAACCATTAATTAACAAACTCACATCTATCATGGATACACTCACCCAATCCACGTCTACTAGCATAGCATGGCATAATAAGCAAACATAGAAGTAACTCCCAAGGGTTTGAAAATAAAATAGGTAATAGGTACTACCTCAACTACTTCCCAAAACCCACAATTTAATTAGATCCTAATCATGCAATATTTGAGGATTGATCTAATGCATAAAAACTGGGTATGAGAAGGGATATGATCAAAGTGTGAACTTGCCTGCAATGTTGATGAAGATGATTCGCACTCAACTCCTGATAGTTCTACTCGTCACACTCCGGTCAATCTATCGCGATCAAGCAATGATAACCACACATAAGCAATCACTCAAAAGATCGGAAAGAACGAGGAGTACGATTCGGAAAACATCAAAACCAAGCGAATAACTCTTGCAACATAAAACAATTCCTAATAGTACCAAAATTTTCTGAATTTGGCCTTATCAGAAAGTTTAGGTCAAGAGCTTCGATTTGCAAAAAGAATCAACTCAAAAGGAGCTACGGAACTCAAGTTATGATCAAACGAAGTTCAAATACTAAACTGCTTGAAATCAAATTTTAAAGCTTTCAAAAACATGTTTAAGTTGTTTTACTGGATAGAGGGAATCATGACAAAGAAGTGGGCGTTGCTTTCGTTGGATTTGGACAAATGAGTAGAAAGTTGTGGGCGTTTGAAAATTAGGGGCCAATCTATAAATAATTATACTCACGGATAGGTCCCTGATGTAAAATAAACAGAAAAGGGAAAAACTAGACGATGAACGTTCGTTACGAAGTCCTAATGAATGAAAACGTTCGTTGAAACTACCTAAACAGACCACGTTCGCTAAATAAAAATGAAACGGTTTTTAAAAAAACCGATCTGGGTCGATGGGTTATACCGGTTCAGGTTTTCGACGAAAACCAACGGTTTTCGGAGACGGATCGGGTCGGGCGTCCGGCGGGTCGAGGTGGCGGCGAACTCCGGCGGCGGTGGCTCTCCGGCGAGGCAGGGCAAGGTGGCACGGTGGCGAGGGCGGCGGTCCGCGGCGGCGGCCCGGTGAAGTGCGGTGGCGGGATTCCGCGACGGCGGCGGCAGGCGAGCTCCGATGCTGCACGGATCTCGGCGGGATGGTGCGGCGGCGGCAACGGGGTCCAGGGGGCCCCGGGTGCGGCTTTATAGGGGAGGGTGGCCTCGGGAGGCGTGGGGAAGGGGGCACGGGAGGCGTGCCCGGCCGGGACTCTGACGGCGGCGGCGATCTCCCGAGCAGAGTCCCGCTCGGGGACGGAGGAGGCGAGCGGCGGGGCTAGGCCGTGGCCTGGCCGGGAATCTGGCCGGCCCAGTCGGCGAGAGGAGTTTTTTTTAAACAATCTCTTTTTTTAATACAGACAAACCAAAATAAAAACAAACTAAATAGAAATATTAGATAGGCATATAATATATCAAAAAAAATTGAAAAAGATTTCCTACGAGATGAACATTTTTCTAGAGTCAAATCAAATACACACAAATTCAAATAAAGCAAAGAGTGCTTCTGCCCTAGTAAAATCCAGTAAAAATCATTTTAAAATACCAAAATTAATTCAAATATATTTCTCTCCAATTTTCTGATGTAGGGAATCATGTTACCCTAATTTCTGTATATTTTATTTTTGGAGAAAATTAATTTGAATAAAACTCAAATAACTCCAAATTCAAAATAAATTCAAAAGAACTTTGAATTTGATCCTTTTAAACTCCCAACTCATATTTCATATGTTTTTAAGAAGTCATTTTGTCTTCTCTCATGAAAATCATTGAGTTGCTTGAAGTTTATGAATTGGAAATAATTTCAAATGAAATTCAAATATTTTCAACACCCCTTGTCATTTAAATAAATGGAAGAAGTCATGTCATCTTCTCTCCGGGGTTTTGTGGTGAAAAGAATTTGAATTCATGAAGATCATAAATGAAAAATGAAAGTTGGGGAAAGTCCTTTTATTCCCTCTCATTTAACTTTCAAAAAGTTTCAAGTTCACTCACTTTCAGTCAATCAATCAAACAATCAATCAAAACTATCTATTTGTATAACATTCCAAAATTTAGAATTTTGGGATGTTACAAACCTACCACCCTTAGAACGAATCTCGTCCTTGAGATTCGGAGAGGCTAGCAAGAAATAGGTTAGGGTCGGATTCTTCAAAATCCATCGGTCGTCTCCGGGGTCTCGGGTGTTACCACCCTTAGAAGCATGGTTACGATTCCATCAAAACTCATATACTCCATCCTTATTCCTGACAGTGGCGGTCTTCTCAGATCTTCAGGATAATTCCTTCTCTGGGCTCTTCCGGTAGTGGCATAACCTTTTCCTCATTTCCTTTGTCCTTTCATCTTGATAAGGTTATTCCATGACTGGGTCTTCTTAGCTGACGGGTCAGGCACCAATACTAAACAACTATCGATATCTCCTGGTGGTCAACAATTTATGGTTTCTCCTACAGAAAACGGGTCTGGGATGAACCTCACCGTATGTCCTACGATTGGCAACAACTTCCTTGTACAAGGGAAAACTATCATACCATTCTAAGGTTTAAACAAGGTTTTGATCGTCGTCTCTCTACTATAGGTAAGTCACTCAGATTTACCATCCCGTATAGCAAGGCGAATAATAAGAGTAAGTCGGTATGGTGATCAATCCATCCCGCACCCAAATCATTATCTTGTATATGGTTTTGGAATCTCGCATGCTAACACTCGGTCATCCTCACAAGCATTGCAGAATTTCTCTTGTCGACGAACCAAGTTTAGATAAATCCATTGATTCTACAAGCCAAACAAACATCTATCATTTTCTCACAACTCTCAGGTTTTGCGTAAACTCCTATAAAATCGTGTGTTGATAAGGTCGTAATCTCTTCCAGGGTTTTTCCTTCAGCAAGAGTGTGCTTGCTTCTTGGCAGGTCCTGGGGCCTGTGGGTTATGGCCCATCTCATCACTTGTAAACCTTGAACTTATCCTCGGGCTTCTGATCATTATTCAAACATCCAGCTTCCTAGCATTCTTAAATCCATCCAACTGTACTGTCTCCCTTTCTTCTATTTGTACCAAACTAAGAGTGGTTACTCAGACTCATCAGAGAGTCACCATTGCTCCATGTTACCAACATCACCTCCTTTATATTCAAATAGTACTTCTTTCCTGCATGCTCTTGGGGTATCCAACATGTCGAGATAAAACTCATGCTTGCTTAGTCCGAAATCCACTCCCTGGAATATCATTATCCTTTCCAGGGTCAAATCTCCTCACAGGGTACTACCACCCTTAAAATGCTCCAATCTCATCCATAGACCATATTTCTCATATCCTCGAAAATGGTCAAAATCTTTCTTCATAGAGTAACAACTCATAAAAATCCAAAACAGTACCAACGATGATAACTTTATTGATTCTCCAATTACTACAATCTCTTGTATTTCCATTACATGCTTCAACTCAACATCTCAATACAGAAGACATGTTCTCACTACTACTACTACTACTACTACTACTACTACTACTACTACTACTACTACTACTACTACTACTACTACTACTACTACATTTACATTGCTGCTAACTCGACTATTTAGCCCAAGTCTCCTTCTTCTTGGGACAATCTCTGGCAAAGTGCCCTGCTTCATTACAACGAAAACATATCACTTCTGACAAGTCTCGAGGTTTCCTTTTTGGGCAACCGCTGAAGTAGTGCCCTGACTTCTTGCATCTAAAATAGGTGATATGGCTCAGGTCCTTCCTGGTATCCCATCTATTTCTCTTCCTGGATTTTTCCGTTCCAATCAGGGCTTCTATTTCCTGTGGGTCATACTCTACTTCCTCTGTTGGGAATTCTACTAGATCTCCATTCAGACAATCTTGGGAGATGTGTCCTTCTTCTCCACATGAATAGCATGACTTGGTGCAGGCTTTAATTCTGTTTCCTTTGTGTGTGTCCTTGGCATCTTCCTTGATCACCGGTTCTTCTAAAATTTCCATGAGGGCTCCTTTCATTGTTTCTTTCTTCTGCCGAATGGTTCTTTGTACCATGGGGTAAATATGACACTAATCAGGGTAGTGGGTAGTTCCTTCACACAAGAAACAAGTAATCTGCCTAGTTGGGCATTCTTCAGTTGGGTGACTTTCTTCGCAATTAGGGCATTCATCCTTGTGCTCCTTATGGTTGTGTCCTATTTCTCCATAGAGCTTGCATGCACAAAGTTTCTTCATATCCTTTCCATAAGGCTTCAATTTCTTGGACACAAATCGAGACTTTAGCAGAGTCAACTTAAATTCTTTCCAAGTGGTTACTCCTTGCCATCCATTGATGGTTTGGTACATCCTCCACCAAGTAGCAACACCTCTTTCAAAGCATTGAAGAGCATGGTGGGCCATATCCTTTCTGACTATAGGGTTATTCTTCATGTGATCCTCCATGTTCTGAATCCATCGGTCCATCTCCAATTGACTCATCGGTCCAGAAAATATGAGCTCATCTCCATTCATCCTCTATTGGGTCCAAGGGTTTTGGGGTGGGATAAGAGAGATAGAGAGGGATACCCACAATACAAACAAGAGTTTTGAAAAGATAGATTTTATTGTGGCTGTCAACAAACAAATGACAGCTCGCAATCATCGCATCTAACGTAAGTATATAACAGGGGTTTGGTCTTCTAAAGGTCAATAATTTTTCAATGTCGCAAACTCTTCAAGTCTTGTTCATGTCTCCGATGGCTTCTTCTGATCATGCTTGTCCTTCTCAAGTTCTTTTGCAAAATCATCTTTGTTGACGCGAAGTCTCTCATGACATCCTTTAATATTTCTAGGGTTGCATTTCAAACTTCTGTGTTTCAACATCCTTGGCATGAACCATGGTCCTTCTGTCCTTCAGCTCCTGATGAATCTCCGGTATCTCGAGGCTTTAGCTCCTCCAGCTTGGCTACTTCCAGCTTCAAGGTCCTGAGTTCTTCACAAAATGCTCCCTTATCAAATACAGCTTCCTGAAGGTCCATCTTAAACTTCTTGATGTAACACTCCAGATCCTGGTGATACACCGGCTAAGGTTAAAACTTCATCTTGCTGATAGGTGCTCCATCAGCCTTCTACCATCCAATCCTTCCATGCATATGCATGCTTAACTCAGCACGGTGACAATAGCATAAACGGGCGATAACATCATGGATAGTCGTGTTTCTACTCTTGTCATTTCCATGAGCTATCTCTCCATAGTTGATATCTCCTGCATTGGGGTTTCCTTGACAAAACTTTGGGTTCTGATGCTCCATGTTCCGGTCTTTCTTCGATATACCTTAATCTCGGGTATTGACAGCTTCCATAGTCTGCCAGGTTCCATAAAGGTAGCCTTCCTAGGTCATACAAATCTGGGAATTCTTCAGAGCCTTCAAATTCTCCTAGTCTACAGAGTCTTCAAAAGTTGTAGTTTCCATCTTTGTAATGCACGGTAAAAATCCTCTTTATTCCAAAGTAGTCTTAGTTGTTCGATATCTTGTACTCCTTGGAGTGGTCTCATCAGCCGAATCTTCATGTGGTCAAAAGGGGAAAGGCTATGGTCTCACTAAAGAGAATATTTGAATAAGCTCAAAAGAGAAGAGAGGTAAAAGATCTTTTTGAAAAAGAAGTTGTAGAGAAAAATCTTTCCTATGGGCTTGCCAGTTTCTAGGGTCATATCCTACAGGCAACATGTGATCTGATACCATCTTGTAGCGACCCGACCCGAATGGGTCAAGTCTCTGTGCTTAAGTGTCATCCCTGGATCGGTATGCTGACACACACAGTACTCGAGGATTTATAACAGAGGTAAATCACATGTATAAAGTAACGTAAATACTATTACCTCAATCCAAATAGCGGAAGTAACAAGGTTGTGGATTCCCATCAACACCAACGGCAAAGTTGAGTATAGGAATCGTAACCCTAACATATCACTTACTCGTCGTAAGAAAAATCCTGCAACATGAGATGTTACAGCCACAAAGGGCCAGTACATTGAATGTACTGGCAAATTCACACCATAGAGCAATGATGAATAAAGGCTACTACTGCATGCATATATGGCTGGTGGAGGCTCTATGCTTATAATGTTTTTGCAAAAAACCAATTTTTCCCTACTGCAAGGGAATAAATTTTATTTAACTATCATGGTGGTTGTTAAACATTGAGAATGGTTGACAGCATTCTCAATCCCAATTAAGCATCATCATTAAAACCCAACAATATTAATTAAAGTAACATGATGAGATTCACAGGAAAATCCAAGTACTAGATACTCAAGATGTCCATAACTGGGGACACGGCTAGCCATGATTATTTTGTTACACTCTGTAGAGGTTTGCGCACTTTTCCCCACATGACTCGATCTCCTCCGTTTGATTTCTCGCACTACATGGTGTTTGAGAAATGGATGACCGAGACATAGTCTTTCAGAAGCGCTTGCACCTTACGTATGGGTAGACCGTACCAACCTACAACCCCTACATCAGCTAGTCTACCACTGTAAGAGTTCACACGACTTAGTCAACTATGCTAGAGCCCATAGTAGCATGTGGCTGCACACAGAAGTTTCTAGCATGAATAATCTCATGATCCCTTTGAGCCTGGGTGGCGGTCCGAAGAAAAACAGGCAAATCCTGGAAACCAGGTACCTCAATCCACCCAGATGTGTGTTTAAGTTGCCACCTTAAGTAAACCATTAATTATCAAACTCACATCTGTCATGGATACACTCACCCAATCCACGTCTACTAGCATAGCATGGCATAATAAGCAAACATAGAAGTAACTCCCAAGGGTTTGAAAATAAAACAGGTAATAGGTACTACCTCAACTACTTCCCAAAACCCACAATTTAATTAGATCCTAATCATGCAATGTTTGAGGATTGATCTAATGCATAAAAACTGGGTATGAGAAGGGATATGATCAAAGTGTGAACTTGCCTGCAATGTTGATGAAGATGATTCACACTCAACTCCTGATAGTTCTGCTCGTCACACTCCGGTCAATCTATCGCGATCAAGCAATGATAACCACACATAAGCAATCACTCAAAAGATCGGAAAGAACGAGGAGTACGATTCGGAAAACATCAAAACCAAGCGAATAACTCTTGCAACATAAAACAATTCCTAACAGTACCAAAATTTTGTGAATTTGGTCTTATCAGAAAGTTTAGGTCAAGAGCTTCGATTTGCAAAAAGAATCAACTCAAAAGGAGCTACGAAACTCAAGTTATGATCAAACGAAGTTCAAATACTAAACTGCTTGAAATCAAATTTTAAAGCTTTCAAAAACATGTTTAAGTTGTTTTACTGGATAGAGGGAATCATGACAAAGAAGTGGGCATTGCTTTCGTTGGATTTGGACAAACGAGTAGAAAGTTGTGGGCGTATGAAAATTAGGGGCCAATCTGTAAATAATTATATTCACGGATAGGTCCCTGATGTAAAATAAACAGAAAAGGGAAAAACTAGATGATGAACGTTCGTTACAAAGTCCTGACGAATGAAAACGTTCGTTGAAACTACCTAAACAGACCACGTTCGCTAAATAAAAATGAAACGAATTTCAGAAAAAACCGATCTGGGTCGGTGGGTTATACCGGTTCGGGTTTTCGACGAAAACCAACGGTTTTCGGAGGCTGATCGGGTCGGGCGTCCGGCGGGTCGAGGTGGCGGCGAACTCCGACGGCGGTGGCTCTCCGGCGAGGCAGGGCGAGGTGGCACGGTGGCGAGGGCGGCGTTCCGCGGCGACGGCCCGGCGAAGCGCGGTGGCGGGATTCCGCGGCGGCGGCGGCAGGCGAGCTCCGGCGCTACGCGGATCTCGGCGGGATGGTGCGGCGGCGGCAACGGGGTCCATGGGGCCCCGGGTGCGGCTTTATAGGGGAGGGTGGCCTTGGGAGGCGTGGGGAAGGGGGCACGGGAGGCGTGCCCGGCTGGGACTCGGACGGCGGCGGCGATCTCCCGAGCGGAGTCCCGCTCGGGGATGGAGGAGGTGAGCGGCGGGGCTGGGCCGTGGCCTGGCCGGGAAGCTGGGCCGGCCCAGTCGGCGAGAGAAGTTTTTTTAAACAATCTCTTTTTTTTAATACAGACAAACCAAAATAAAAACAAACTAAATAGAAATATTATATAGGCATATAATATATCAAAATTTTCAGAAAAAGATTTCCTATGAGATGCACATTTTTCTAGAGTCAAATCAGATACACACAAATTCAAATAAAGCAAAGAGTGCTTCTGCCCTAGTAAAATCCAGTAAAAATCATTTTGAAATACCAAAATTAATTCAAATATATTTCTCTCCAATTTTTTGATGTAGGGAATCATGTTACCCTAATTTCTGTATATTTTATTTTTGGAGAAAATTAATTTGAATAAAACTCAAATAACTCCAAGTTCAAAATAAATTCAAAAGAACTTTGAATTTGATCCTTTTAAACTCCCAACTCATATTTCATATGTTTTGAAGAAGTCATTTTATCTTCTCTCATGAAAATCATTGAGTTGCTTGAAGTTTATGAATTGGAAATAATTTCAAATGAAATTCAAATATTTTCAACACCCCTTGTCATTTAAATAAATGGAAGAAGTCATGTCATCTTCTCTCCAGGGTTTTGTGGTGAAAAGAATTTGAATTCATGAAGATAATAAATGAAAAATGGAAGTTTGGGAAAGTCCTTTTATTCCCTCTCATTTAACTTTCAAAAAGTTTCAAATTCACTCACTTTCAGTCAATCAATCAAGCAATCAATCAAAACTATCTATTTGTATAACATTCCAAAATTTAGAATTTTGGGATGTTACACCGATAGGGGCATCTTAGAAACATATACCACAAACTTCAGGGGTAAATAACTTCAGCTCGGAAGAAGAGCATGGTTGACAAAGCAGAGGATACAATTTACCAAAGACATTATGTATCCAAGGAAAGGTTCATAAGGTTATTGAATATGAAGGACATTGTCGGATACTAATCCAACAATGGATCTAGCGATCCACAATAGACTAATTCAAAGCTCAAATGCAAAGGAATTATGATTTTCAAATCAAGGGATCAGAAGCAAAAACTCTAATTAAGGATGGATAAGTTGAGTAGGCTTAGGGGTACAATCGATGGCAGTTTGATTGGTCAAGATCCAACTCATGTTTAAAATGATGTCTGAGCTGGAAGGATGAATTATAGGATCTGGTTGAGGATTGCGAGCGTTCACAACATATTGAATCAAGGGACTCGAAATGATAATGACAAAGGATACTATGAATATTGCCAGTCATATGGAACGTAACCATAATGCAAACAGACAAATATTTGCAGAGCAATAGCGGGCAGAGGATTACCGGAAGATCATATAGTATTTCAATGTATCTTGTGAATCATATGAACAATGGGGGAAGAACATGGATACTCGGTGAGTGCGAGGAATTATCTATAGGGGGGTATTCATGAGGCAAGAACTGCAAGGCAGTAAGCTCAAAGGATTCTCGGAACAACGGAGAGCAGTTCGGGGCATCTTGTAATAACAAGATCAATGGGGTTAAATGTAAGAATGGAAAGTGTATGAAGCTATCCATAAGGATATAATAGTGGTAGGCAATTTGCAAAGGTGGTGGGCACAAGCATCTCGGGGAAACATCGAATAGCACCTTCGGAACCTTCTGGTGAAGCAGTCGATCATTTGGAATGAAGGGGCTCTCCGTCAAGAAGTGGTAACAAGAACCTAGAGTTATAATTAGTAAAAATCATTTAACCCAAATAGAAGAGAGATCAGAATCCTAGAGTATAGATGAGGAATAAAAGATCCTAACAACAACCCACTAGCGACGTGGGCCTGTAAGCCACACAACCATGTTAGTAAAACAGGTTTTCAAGACTAGACTCAACTTCGGCCAAGGAGTTGGAAAGGGGGATTCCTACATGAAGTTGGCTCTAATACCAACTTGTGACACCCTCGATTCAATCGTACACTAATCATACACGCAAATGTGTACGATCAAGATGAAGGACTCACAGGAAGATATCACAACACAACTCTAGACACAAATTAAAATAATACAAGCTTTATATTACAAGCCAGGGGCCTCAAGGGCTCGAATACATAAGCTCGAATACACAAGAGTCAGCGGAAGCAACAATATCTGAGTATAGACATAAGTTAAACAAATTTGCCTTAAGAAGGCTAGCACAAAAGTAGAAATGATCGGAAAGGCAGGGCCTCCTGCTTGGGAGCCTCCTAACTACTCCAGGTCGGCGGTGGCCTCCACGTAGTAGTGGGCACCCTCGGTGTAGTAGTAGTCGTCGTCGGAGGTGGCGCCTGGCTCCTGGGCTCCACCATCTGGTTGCGACATCCGACAAGAATGGAAAGGGGTGGAAAAAGGGGAGCAAAGCAACCCCGAGTACTCATCCAAAGTACTCACAAGCAAGGATCTACACTACGTATGCATCAGTATCAATGAAAAGGGGAGTATTTGTGGACTGAACTGTAGAATGCCAGAATAGAAGGGGAAGGCCTAGTGAGGAAGTCCTAGATTAGGGGGTGTCCGGATAGCCGGACTACCATCATCAGCCGAACTATCATCGGCCGGACTATCATCATCGACCGGACTCCAAGACTATGAAGATACAAGATTGAAGACTTCGTCCCGTGTCCGGATGGGACTTTCCTTGGCGTGGAAGGCAAGCTTGGCGATACGGATACGTAGATCTCCTACCATTGTAACCGACTCTATGTAACCCTAGCCCTCTCCGGTGTCTATATAAACCGGATGGCTCTAGTCCGTAGGACACAACAACAACCATTACAATCATACCATAGGCTAGCTTCTAGGGTTTAGCCTCCTTGATCTAGTGGTAGATCCACTCTTGTAAACATCCACAATATCAATATCAATCAAGCAGGACGTAGGGTTTTACCTCCATCAAGAGGGCCCGAACCTGGGTAAAACATCGTGTCCCTTGTCTCCTGTTACCATCCGCCTAGACGCACAGTTCGGGACCCCCTACTCGAGATCCGCCGGTTTTGACACCGACATTGGTGCTTTCATTGAGAGTTCCTCTGTGTCATCACCGATAGGCTTGATGGCCTCTTCAATCGACAATGACGCAGTCCTGGGTGAGACTTTTCTCCCCGGACAGATCTTCGTATTCGGCGGCTTCGCACTGCGGGCCAACTCACTTGGCCATCTGGAGCAGATCAAAAGCTACGCCCCTGGCCGTCAGGTCAGGTTTGGAAGCCTAAACTTCATGGCCGATATCCGCGGGGACTTGAATCTTCGATGGATCTGAGCCACAGCCGAGCGTGCCACGCTGTCACGATGGGCACGACCTAACTCTACCGTCGGACATCACCTTGGAGGCCGCACACGAATCCGCTCCGACCCATAGTCCGGAGCCAATCACTCAGATCGAGGACGGATGGCTGGACACCGCCTCGGGAGCTGCAACTTCTACGGCGATGGAGCCGAACACTTACCTTGTCCCGCATAAAGCTCATGACTCCGAGGTGCCGGACTCTCTGCCGGACTCTGAACCTCCTGCGCCCCTGCCAGTCAAATCCGATTGGGCGCCGATCATGGAATTCACCGCTGCGGACACCTTTCAGCACTCACCCTTCGGGGATATCTTAAATTCGCTGAAGCATCTCTCACTATCCGGAGAGCCCTGGCCGAACTACGGCCAGGATGGTCGGGACGCGGACAATGAAGAAATTCAGAGCCCACCCACCACCCACTTCGTAGCCACCGTCGACGATCTAACCGACGTGCTAAACTACGACTCCGAAGACATCAACAGTATGGACGACGATGCCGGAGATGATCAAGAACCAGCGCCTACAGGGCACTGGAAGGCCACCTCGTCACATGACATACATATGGTGGACACCCCAAAGGGAAGCGATACCGAGGAACAAAGGGACGCGGAAGAGGATAATCCCGTCGATAAACAACCAAAACAGCGACGTAGACGCCGCCCTAAGTCCCGCCTCGATCAAAGCAGCATTCCTAACGACCCAACGATAGAGCAGGGCAAACCAGCGGACGACGAACATACAACCAAGCAACCATCCGAACAGGACGAACCGGATAATCAACCCCTTCACGGAGCAATCAACAGTCTGGACACACCACCGGATCATAAGAACCTTCACAAAAGACTCGTCGCCACTGCAAGAAGTTTGAAGAAGGGAAAACGGAAGCTCAAAACAGCGGAAGACATACTCAGAATGAAGTGGAGCAAAATACTCAAGACCGCAGACAAATATGGCAATGGCCATCAAACAAAGAGCTACCCGAAGCGCAAGCTGCTGCCAGAATTTGACGAGGAAGCCATAGAGCCTTCACAGTCAAAAAATAAAGAGGCCGCCTGGCCGGATAGATGGCCGGATGACAGGCCAAAAGCGACAAGCGGCGCCGCACACAAGCCGACTTATGATCCTGGGAAAACGGACGGCCCAACTAGTTCCATCTACGGGCCAAAAAGGAGGGCCCCAGGAAGTAACACAACACGACAAGCGTTCGAAGACAGCGGCACACCCAAATACAGGGGCGCCGGACACCCGCTATGTTTTACCGATGAGGTGCTGGATCATGAATTTCCAGCAGGGTTCAAACCCATAAACATAGAGGCATACGATGGCACAACAGACCCAGGAGTCTGGATAGAAGATTACATACTACACATACACATGGCTAGAGGAGATGATCTCCACGCCATAAAATACCTACCCCTCAAGCTCAAAGGGCCAGCTCGGCATTGGCTCAAAAGCCCCCTAGAAAACACTGTTGGAAGTTGGAAGAGCTTGAGGACGCGTTTAGAGCAAATTTTCAAGGGACTTATGTCCGCCCTCCGGATGTAGACGATCTGAGTCATATAACCCAACAGCCCGGAGAGTCAGCGCGCAAATTCTGGAACAGGTTCCTTACCAAAAAGAACCAAATAGTCGACTGTTCGGACGCGGAAGCCTTAGCAGCTTTTAAACACAACATCCGAGACGAATGGCTCGCCAGACACCTCGGCCAAGAGAAGCCAAGAACAATGGCCGCGCTAACAAGCCTCATGACGCGCTTTTGTGTAGGAGAAGACAGCTGGCTAGCAAGATGCAGCACCAGCGACCCAAGTACATCTGAGATCAGAGATGGAAACGGAAAATCACGGCGCAGGAAAGATCAGCGCCGGAATAAAGAAAAAAGCCCAAAGGGCACGGCGGTCAACGCCGGATTCAAAAGCTCGCGGCCAAACAATACAAAACTGCCTTTCAAGGACAACAGCGACGAGCTATAAAATTTAAACAAAATTTTAGATTGGATATGTCAAATCCACAGTACCTCCGGAAGGCCTGCAAACCATACCAACCGAAATTGTTGGGTTTTTCAACAGTCCGGCAGACTCAACGCCGGACACAAGGGGCTCGATGCGCCAAGCGAGGACGATGACAAACCCCACCAGCAGAGCACCGGAAGTCAAAAGACTTTCCCACAAGTAGTCAAAACAGTAAACTCACTTCATGTGATAGTACGGAAAACCAACACGGCACTCGCTAAGACAAGTGTCGCACGGTCCACCCCAGAGGAACACCGAGATTGGATGTCAAAACCAATCACTTTCGACCATCTGGATTAGTCCAGAAGTATCCGGAACGCAGGATAGACTGCCCTGATATTGGACCCCATAATAGACGGACTGCAATTCACGCAGGTTTTGATGGACGGCAGCAGTGACTTAAACCCGCTATATCCGGACACAATCCGCAAGTTGGGATAAACCCTACTACTATTCGGCATAGCCGCACTTCCTTGAAAGGAGTGGCGGCAGGCCCTTATGCCAAGAGCATAGTTTTATTATTACTAGAAGTTGTGTTCGGGTCACCTGACAACTTCCGACGAGAAAAGCTAACCTTTCATGTCGCCCCATTTAAAAGTAGCTATCAAGCATCACTGGGACGGGAAGCTTTCGTCCGCTTCAATGCAATACCACATTACGCGTCTCTTACGCTTAAAATGCCCGGTCCACGTGGCATCATTTCATTAAAAGGTCGCCTGAGACCCCGGACATGGCTAGACGAGTCCAGAATAAATAAGCTAGGGGCTACCTAGCCACACACCCCTTCACAAGGGTTTGTACATATAAGCCATAATGAGCTAGCATAGGCTCAGCTTTATTAATCTATATTTCAATTTTTTATGCGCTTTCTCGCACGATTTCTTTTCAAACTAAGTTCCTCTCTTTTTTTACAGATGAACAGTGTGCACACCCGTCCAGGATACGGCACAACGGAGACACAGGCGCAGACGTGCAGTAGGGACCCGTTGCAAGGACTCTTTTCAGACTAAGACCCTACGTAAACCTTTCTTACTGTCTCTTGTTGCTATAATCCCCTGGTTTCTCATTATAACCAGAGTGGAGACTGGCGTTTTGGCATCGGCCGCGCCAGAAGAACTTGCCCGTACCTGGACACAAGGGGCTTAGGGCATTGTTTTGCCCGCTATTGTAAAGACCGAACACCTTCGGGAGTGTTCGGCGTCTCGAGTTAGGCCTTATATGCATCAGCTCCGAATCATGTCTTTGGTCAAATGTTGGGTTTGCCCGGCTCCTGTGTTTTGCTGCCTTACGTTCCGTATCATCGGCTAACGCGGCACCAGGAGAACTACTGCGATTGTGCCCCAGTTCGGCTGGGCAAGCACCTCAGTAGAGAAAGCCGAAAACTGACTGTCATGATACAGCGAGAGACTGGTCAACCACTCGATCGACCACGGGAATGTTTAGAATTCCTCCGCTTTGACGAAGGGCCATTTCCCGGTCAGGCACATACGCGCCCCAAATTCGGAGAGCGTGGTGCCCCCAGGGGCTATGTCGTAGCCCCACCCTCGAACTCCATGGCTAAGTGAAAGTGATAAAGCATTATAGTCCGGTTGCCTCGTTTGCTACGCTACCACCTCCTTTACAGGACCGAGACGTCGGATTAAGTGTGAAAATGCGCTATTTTTTGCAAACACCCCCGCACCTTGTGCGTGGGGGCTGAAGCCGACGACTGCCATCTTTCAGGTTATACATACGTATACATGAACGGTCGCATAGGAGATATTCTATTACTTGAACGCACAAGTATAAAAGGCGCTTACATCATAAATATTGTTTTACATCATAAAAACGTTCATTCGAACGTAACATTTTTTGAGCACTGCGACTCTATTACACGAGCACCACGCAGCACTTCGCCAAAATAGTGCTCGGCGGGTAACCGGTTATCGTCCGAACCCGGGGTCGCAACAGCGGTGGCATCCATCTCTGTCCAATGTGTCTTCACACGGGCGAGTGCCATCCGCGCACCCTCTATGCAGGCCGACCACTTCATTGCCTTCATATGCGGCACCGCCCCAAGAAATTGCTGCAATAAGCCAAAGTAACTCTTCGGCTCGGGCTTATCCGGCCAGACATGGGTCACTATATTCGTCATAGCAAGCCCGGACAACCTATTTAGCTCAGCCCACTCGGCCAAACGGTCGGTCAGCGGAAGTGAGCACTCCGGACTATGGAATTGAGACCAAAACAGCTCTTCCGTCTTGTGATCCTTCTGGCTTCGAAAATGCACAACGGCATTCGCCGCACTCGCTGCTAAGTCCATATAAGGGTCCTCTGGACCCCACAGTTGGCCCAGCTGAGCATACTTTGGATCTGTAAACCTTCGGCAAAGCAGAAAAGGCTTGCTAGCTACAATTTCTCCAGCCTGGCGCAGCTCTTCCTTTATAGCCCGCATTGCAGAGCGGGCATCCTTGGCTTCGGCGGTGGCCTTCTCCAGGTCTTCTTGCCCAGCTAGGCGCTCCTTCCCAAGAGCCTCATTGCGGTCGGTAGCATCTTTTAACTTCACGGCCATTTCGGCCATCTCTTCCCTACTCCGGCAGTGTGCGGCCCTTTCGGCCGCTAACTCCTCGACCGCCCTCGAGGTTGCCGCATTACTCCTTCTGGCCTGCTCCTTGGCTTGAGCAAGTTCGGCCCGCAGGCTCTCCACAGTAGCGACACTATCTGCATTTCACACACATGTTGTAAGGAGCTGGCTTCGGCCCCCTTACCAAGTGACCGCACAGAAACACTTACCTTGCAACTCATCAAGTCGCCTGTGGACCAGCGTGATGTCCGCATCCGCAACAGCGAGTTGCCGCTTTAGTTCAGCAACTCCATCAGTCCGGCTGGCCCCCAGACGACCCGCCACCTGCATCAGCATGGCAGAAATTTAAACCTGCGATTTTGATCCTCGGCACGCTGTCGATTTCGACAACCTACCGAGTCTCAGGGGCTACTATCTATACAGGGTGCATTCTATATGCAAAACTGTTAAAAGGTGTGTCATTATGACGTACCTCAAACCCCGCCAGCAAACTCCTGACGGCATTATGCAACCCGCCTTCGGCGGACGAAATCCTTTCAATCACCATGCTCATCAATGCGTGGTGATCTTCTGAGATAGAAGCCTTCTCAAGAAGATCCTTCAACCGTACACCAGTTGGCGCCGAACTATCCGGCTTTGCCAAACCAGGGGGCTCCCTCCGTGACGACACTTCAGGCTCGTCCGCCCTATCCGACGGCGCCCCGGACGGAGGCGTCTCGCTCTCCATCATCTCCAGACGAAGGTCCCCCGAAGACGAGCTCATTTGCGAAGGACGGAGATCCGAACTCCAAGGTAAAAACTTTAGTTATCCTCAGAAGCATAAATAGGGATGTCCCTTATTATAAAACTCCTTTCTTTCTACTTACGGTTCATTGGAGGGCTGATTCTCAAAGGGAGATTGTGCGGCCGGGGCCTCCCCGGACGCAGGGCCCTCTGGCGAAGATTTCTTCCCCCGTTTAGGGGCTTTTGCCCCCGGGTCCTCGGAGGCAGTCCTCTTCTCCCCTTGGAGGGAGGGATTCTCTATCCCTCCTCTTTCAAGAGCCTCCTTAGGCGAGGCAGTAGCTTTCCTGCTCTCCCCTTCGCCTTCCTCTGGAGGTGCAACCTCAAGCATCCGGACCAGCACGGAATCTGGCGCGGTCTCGGGGAGGGGGGCCGGACACCATATCAATTTTGCTTCCGCTATCCACTCCTATTTATAAGGAAGTTGGTCATAAGGCGAATCATCGAAAGGCAAACAAACGGTATGTCCGGACTTGGAACTACTTACTTGAGTATCCGGGCGATTGCAGCTTAGGCCAGCATCCTCGGTCAATTCCGGACGCGCCTCTTGTGGTCCGAAGAATAATTTGTACATCTCCAGGGGTGTCATACCCATGAAGTGTTGAAGAATCCGTGGGCCCTCTGGATTGAACTCCCACAGCCGGAGAGGGCGGTGTTTGCAGGGCGGGAGACGCCTAATCAGCATAACCTACATTACCACCACCATATCAACCTCCCTCATTTGGAGATCTCGAATCCGACCCTGCAGTAGGGGCACGTCCTTTGACAGCCCCCAGTTGAGCCCTTGGGTGACCCACGACATCAACCGTCGTGGAGGTCCTGGGCGGAATAAGGGCGGCGGATTTTGTCTGCGGCCCCTCGGAACGGAAATATAGAACCACTCTTGCTGCCACGGGCCGAGCTCCTCTTGGAAGGAGCCAGCGGGCCACGGGGCATCGGCCCTCCTACTTATGGCCGCCCCGCCACACTCCGCTTGACGCCCCCCGATCATCTTCGGCGACACATTGAAGGTCTTCAGCCACAGGCCAAAGTGAGGGGCGACGCGGAGGAAGGCTTCGCAAACGACAATAAATGCGGAAATATGGAGGATGGACTCCAGAGCCAAATCGTGGAATTCCAACCCATAGTAAAACATGAGCCCCCTCACAAAAGGATCCATCGGGAAGCCTAAACCCCGACGGAGGTGGGATACAAAAACGACGTACTCGCCGGGCTCGGGGGTGGGGATGGCCAGCCCTTCGGCAGGCAACCTGTGTGAAATCTCATAAGCCAGGTACATGGCCTCCTGCAGCTTTAGCACATCCTCCTCCGTGACGGAGGAGGGCATCCACCGGCCCTGGAGGTCAGAACCAGACATCGTTGAAGGTCCGAAGCGCTCGAATCTAGAGCTCTAGGTGCTGGAACTTGGAGCGGGGAGAGGATTCGATGGAGGATTGAAGAAAAGAAACGAGCCTTGGTCCCGTTATAAAGAGGGAGAATACCGAGAGCCGTCTCCGTGACCGTTTGGGACTCGCCTTCGATAGAGGGGGCGTGGTGACGGGCGCGGTTGGGTTACCCACGTCCGTATTGATGAGAATCCCGGATTAAGGGGGAACACGATCTCTGCTTCGACAAGACGTGCCGAGGAAACCGCTTCGCTAAATGCGCTGAGGTGGTAGAGTAAAAAACGATTCAAGTAATGGCTTGGTAGTGGCATGACGTCATGCCACAAAAAACGTCAGCAGATTGAACTTGTGTATATATTATTCTCTCTACGGTGGAATGTGGAATTTATTTTGCAGAGCCAGACACTATCCTGGTGTTCACAATCCTCTATCATTCGGAGGAGGAACCCGCCTTGCAATGCCAAGCAACATACGCACCGGACTTATCGTCATTGAAGCCTGGTTTAGGGGCAACTGAGGGAGTCCTGGATTAGGAGGTGTCCGGATAGCCGGACTACCATCATCAGCCGAACTATCATCGGCCGGACTATCATCATCGACCGGACTCCAAGACTATGAAGATACAAGATTGAAGACTTCGTCCCGTGTCCGGATGGGACTTTCCTTGGCGTGGAAGGCAAGCTTGGCGATACGGATACGTAGATCTCCTACCATTGTAACCGACTCTATGTAACCCTAGCCCTCTCCGGTGTCTATATAAACCGGATGGCTCTAGTCCGTAGGACACAACAACAACCATTACAATCATACCATAGGCTAGCTTCTAGGGTTTAGCCTCCTTGATCTCGTGGTAGATCCACTCTTGTAAACATCCACAATATCAATATCAATCAAGCAGGACGTAGGGTTTTACCTCCATCAAGAGGGCCCGAACCTGGGTAAAACATCGTGTCCCTTGTCTCCTATTACCATCCGCCTAGACACACAGTTCGGGACCCCCTACCCGAGATCCGCCGGTTTTGACACCGACACCTAGCCTATCAAAGACTAGCATCTTCAAGCATCTTGTAGCATATAGAAGAGTACAGAATAACATCTTATATTTAACAAGTATGTTGTAACATTAGCGCCCAGAGAACCTTTCTCAACTCCCCGTGAGAAAGCAATCCTGGGGTGACATATCCATAACATGCCTCAGCATTCAATATCCAGTTCTAGTTGTATTGATCGGGATACAACTCTGAGCGTCCGTTACCGTGGAGACGGCTATTCGAATAGATAAAACTTCCCTGCAGGGGTGCACCAACTTATCCAACATGCTCGATCAACTCCGGCCAGACACACCATCAGGTCATGACCCGCCTCGGCTGATCAACACACCGCAGTCCTACCTAGGCTCAATAGAGAGGCCAACACGTTGGTCTACATCCTAAGCGCAGGTGTCTTGGGCCCATTGCCCTTTGCACTCCTGCATGTTGCGTACGCGGTCGGTGGGCAGACCTAGCCCCCTTATACAAGCAAGGTGTTCCAGTCCAACCCGGCGTGTGCCGCTCCATCGCTGACGTCCGTTGAGCTTTCGGCTGATACATACGACGCAGAGTGCCCATACTTATTCCCACATGGTGGTTAGTGCGAAAAAGGCAGGCCTACTCGGATCAAATGTCCAAACCGTTAGTGTCTTGGTAGTGTGCGGTAACAAGCACAAACTCACGATCATGTGACTCCGTCGCCCCGTCTCGTGGACCTAAGGCAAGGGCTAAGAATGCCCGGCCATGCCACATAATTATCTCTCGGGTACCCTCTAGGTCAACCCGACTTCACATCACTCGCGGGTACCCCTCAGGGCCGACCCGATGTCATCATGGTTCTGTGGTAAGTCAATGTAACCGTCTGTCCGAAACAGCAAGGGGGAAACCCGAGGAATCACCCTCAATGGATTCCCACTCGATGTAACCATCAAGGTGGGCTAGGAGGAATCACCCTCGATGGTCCACACTTGAGGGGTTGCACGACAGAGTCGTTATCGGGAGTGGTGAAGGAGGAATCACCCTCGATGACCATGACCGAATACCTACACTACAGGGTTAACATTAAAAGTGTTGCCGAGGTATCACCCTCAGCACTCGATAATAACTCTGCAGAGTCGTACAACTAAGGGGGGTGATGTGCGGTGTTGGGGCCTGGACGTCGATCGCGTTGATCGAGTCATCGAACATAAAGTAGGGCAACTGGGACAAGATGGGGGGTCACTGATGGATCTCTAACCAACCTATACTAAGCAGTTTAGAATAAGCAGGTAAGGTATGGAAGCAGGTAACAAAATAGGCTATGCATCAGAATAGGAGCAATCAAGTACAGTAGCAAAATCTAATGCAAGCATGAGAGAGAATGGAACGGGCGATATCGGAATGATCAATGGGGTTTTGCTTGCCTTGAAGCTTTGCTGCAAAGAAAGAAGAGTCGTCAGTGTCATAGTCGATCACAGGGGCATCATCGATCCCGGGGTCTACCCGAGAGAAGAGGGGGAAGAAACAGTAAATACAGTGTAAACAGATGCATCACTAAACATGACACGACGATATGCAGAGCTAGGGTTGACCTAACGTAGTGCTACACATTGCATACGGAGGGGAAAACATCCGAGGATGATTTCCCGACATTAGACGGACTCCGGACAAATGAAAGAGAGGGGATGGTTCCATGTTCAGCATGCTAGGTGCATGTGACAAATGAACGGACCGCGTATTCGGATTCGTTAGATTTTTTCGAGCCACTTTCATGTATAAAACATTTTCAACCGAGTTATGGATTATTTTATATGATTTTTCAAAGATTTAAACAATTTTAGAAATTAACAGATTTAAACTAATTCAGAAAAAGAGTCTATTGCATCAGCATGACATCAGCATGAGGTCAGCAGTCAACCCAGCTAACTCAGGTCAGACCTGACAGCTGGGTCCCACATGTCATACACAGCGGGTTAACTAGAGAGTTAAATGCAACTAATTCGGTTAATTAGCAGGAGGGCCACATCTGTCACCGACTAAACTAATTAGCATAATAGATTAAATTAAATTAGTTTAATTAAACGCGGGAGGGGGCACATGTCAGCGACTGGGGGTTGCCCAGTCAGCACTGTTGATTGGTTAAACCAGTCAACGGGGGTCAGCGGGTCCACCGGGGGCCACCAGTCATTGACTGCAAGGGTGGCCTTGGCCGGCCACGTTGGCAGGTCGCCGGAGAAAGCTCCGGCAGCTTCTCCCACAGCGGCATGACGCTGGAGACGATGAGGATTTTCCTATAGGGGGCCAAAACGGGCGCGGGCGGGCGCGAGCGGGCGCAGGCGGGCGGGGCGAGCCCGCCGTGTCGCTTGGGGACACTGGGCGGAGCTGGGGCTGTTGGAGTTGACGTTGGCAATCGCTATGGAGAACGCCGGCATTCAGGCCTCGACGGGACTAATGCTAGGGGGATAGGGGCATGCGTGTGTGTGTTGCGCTACTGGAAGCACTGGGAGCACGATGGTGGCCTCGGTCGTAGCCTGCGGCAGCGGTGGCCACTACGACGATGGAGTGGGTGATGTAGGGCGGAACCCTAGGGGGCGATCTTTCACATTTGGAGAGGATCCTACGGGGGAAGCACGAAGAACGCGCGGAAGAACATGAGGAAATCATGGGGAGAAACAAGAGAATCACTCAACTGACAAGTATAGATCACACAAGGGCTAGATCACCGAACACATAAGGTAGCACAAGATTCAAAATCAACAAAGGAAAGATACAAAGGTAGCCGTTCTTCTCCGTGAGGAAGTCTTGATTGTCTTCCCTTGAAGGGGTCTTGAATCCGCTTGGGGGATCTTCTCCGAAGAGGTCGTGAGCTCCGAGGAGAAGTAACCAAGTGGATGAGGAAGGCTCTCACACAAAATATGAGGTAAACCAATGCTAAGTCTCAAAGTGAGGAGGAGGAGTCCTATATATAGGCTAGGGGAGAAGGAGTACATGGGCTCATCCCAACACGCGCGTGCAGGCGCTGGCCGTATGATCCGGGGGTGGAGCCGGACGATCCGGGCTGGTCCGGATGATCCGGGTGGAGGCCCGGATGAGCTGGAGACACGGCTGGTGGCGGTGCAGGTCCGGATGGTCAGCTGGGAGTCTGGATGTTCGGGCAGGGTCCGGATGGTCTGGGGCGGGGTCCGGATGATCCGGCTTCAAGTGGGAGCTTCGGGTGTCTTCGGGGTGAGTTAGCCGAATTGTCCGGACCGGGGCCCGGATCGTCCGGGCTTTGTCCGGATCGTCTGGGCCGCCGTCCAGACCGTTCGGCCAGTCTGGGACTTGGCGTTTTTCCTCTCCGCCTTCACGCATGTCTTCTGCTTTCGGTCCTCCTAGCTTCTTAGCTTCTCCATGGTTAACTCCTTGGTACCTGAGTATGCATAGCATTTCTGTTTGAGGTAGTAACCATGTCTCATGTGAATCGAAAGGGAGTTGTGAGAGGAGTGATGTCACCTCGGTTTCAAGAGCTCTTGCACGTGCTCGAGTCATAGGTCCAAGTGGTGTTGTAGGGGATGTAGATGTGTCCATGGGGATGATCTTGGGATGCTCCGCATCATCTCCCCCCCCCCCGCCCCTTGGGAAAGATCCGACCTCGGATCAAAATCTTCATCACCATGGTAAGGCGAGAGGTCTTTGACGTTGAAGATGTCGCTCACGTTGTACTTGTCGCTTGGTAGGTCTATCTTGTAAGCGTTGTTGTTGTAGTGTGCTAGCACCTTGAAGGGTCCATCGGCTCGAGGGAGAAGTTTGGACTTGCGTTTGTTGGGGAAGCGGTCCTTGCGAAGGTGTATCCACATGAGATTGCCTATGTTGAAGGTGATGGGTTTCTTGTTGACATTGAGCTTGGTCGCTAGTCATTGTACTTGGCGGATGGTGTTCCTTGTATCCTCATGCATCTTCTTGATGTAGCTTGCTCGTGCACTCGCATCCATGTTGGTGCGCTCTTGTAGAGGAAGAGGTAGAATGTCCAATGGTGACAACGGGTTGAAACCGTAGACGACCTCGAAGGGGGACTTGCCGGTAGTCGAGTGTCTTGCACGATTGTAGGCGTACTCGGCGATGGGTAGACACACCTCCCACTCCTTGATGTTCTTCTTGATCAACACGCTAAGTAGAGTAGATAGCGTCCGGTTCGTCACCTCCGTTTGGCCGTCGGTTTGAGGTTGGTATGCGGATGAGAACAAGAGTTTGATTCCGAGCTTGGCGCATAGGGTCTTCCAAAAGTAACTCAAGAACTTGACGTTGCGGTCGGAGACGATTGTCTTTGGTACCCCATGGAGGCGCAAGATTTCCCTACAAAAGAGATTTGCAACGTGTGAAGCATCATCTATCTTGTTGCAAGGGATGAAATGTGCCATCTTAGAAAATCGGTCCACAACAACAAACACGGAATCCTTGCCATTTTGAGTTCTAGGCAAACCAAGTACAAAATCCATGCTAATGTCTTCCCAAGGTTGATAAGGAATAGGAAGAGGCATGTAAAGACCATGGGATTGAGCTTTAGACTTAGCTTTGCGACATGTAGAGCATCGGGTGGTGAAGCGTGAGACGTCGCGGAACATCTTGGGCCAAAAGTAGTTCTTGGAAAGCGTGGCGAATGTCTTATCTCGTCCAAAGTGTCCCATGAGTCTGCCTCCATGAGCCTCTTGCAAAAGTAGCAAACGAAGAGAAGACTCAGGAATGCATAGTTTGTTAGCTTTCATAAGATAAGCATCCTTGATATAATATTGTTCCCAAGAAGTATGCGTCAAACACTTAGCATAAGGAATATCAAAAGATGGATCATTAGCATATAAGTCTTTGATGTGCTCAAAACCAATAATATTCAACTCAAGTTTAGTGACAAGAGTGCATATGCGTGAAAGTGCATCGGCAACTACATTTTCCTTACCCTTAATGTACTTTATTACATAGGGAAAAGATTCAATGAATTCACTCCATTTGGCATGATGCTTGTTCAACTTAGTTTGACCTTTTAAGTACTTAAGCGTTTCATGATTCGTATGGATGACAAACTCATGAGGTCTAAGATAATTTTCCCAAACAAGTAGCACACGCACTAAAGCATACAATTCTTTGTCATATATGAGATAGTTAAGTTGAGCACGAGAGAGTTTTAACCTAAAATATGCAATGGCTCGTTTTTCTTGCATCAAAACTCCGCCAATTCCGGTACCACTTGCATCACAATGAACCTCAAAAGTTTTGTCAAAATTGGGCAAAGCAAGAATCGGAGCATGAGTAAGCAAAGACTCGAGCTCATCAAAAGCGGTGGATTGCAAAGATCCCCAAACAAAAGGAGCATTCTTCTTACTCAAGGCATGCAAAGGAGCTGTGATAGTGCTAAAATCTTTCACAAAGCGACGATAAAAACCTGCTAGACCAAGAAAGCTACGCACTTGTTGCAAATTGGTGGGTTGGGGACAAGTTTTAATTGCTTCAATTTTAGATTCATCAACATGGACACCCTTGGAAGATACAACAAAACCCAAGAAAACCAATTTGTCAACACCAAATGTGCACTTTTTCATGTTTGCATAAATACTTTCCTTGCGAAGGGTTTGTAAAACAGCCCTAACATGATTAAGATGTTCTTTCATGGTTTTGCTAAACACAAGAATATCATCGAAGTAAACCACAACAAAGACTCCAATATAAGGGCGAAGCACATAATGCATGAGGCGCACGAAAGTAACGGGAGCCTCCGATAAACCCATAGGCATAACTAACCACTCATATAGGCCAAATTTGGTTTTGAAAGCAGTTTTCCATTCATCACCCTCTTGAATGCGTATTTGGTAATAGCCACTTTTAAGATCATTTTTTGAGAAAAAGTTGGCTCTGCTAAGTTCATCAAGCATATCATCTAAGCGAGGAATGGGATGCCTATAGCGAACGGTAATAGCATTTATAGGTCTACAATCAGAATACAAGTGGAAACTTCCATCGGGCTTAGGCACAAGTATAATCGGAACGGCACAAGGGCTCAAGCTTTCACGTACATGACCGTTGTCGATTAGTTGTTGTACTTGCCGTTGAATCTCCTTAGTTTCTTCGGGATTGACACGGTATGGAGCTTTGTTTGGAAGTGGCGCTCCGAGGATGAGGTCGATTCGATGCTCAATGCCTCGTAGAGGAGGTAGACCCGGAGGTAGCTCATCGGGGAAAACATCTTGGAATTCCTGCAAAATAGATTGAAACACTAAAGGTAGCTCGTGAGAGGTGTTAGTTTTTGGTTCTCCATCCTTGCACACTGAAGGAAATATGCCCTAGAGGCAATAACAAAGTTATTATTTATTTCCTCATATCATGATAAATGTGTATTATTCATGCTAGAATTGTATTAACCGGAAACATGATACATGTGTGAATACATAGACAAACATATAGTCACTAGTATGCCTCTACTTGACTAGCTCATTAATCAAAGATGGTTATGTTTCCTAACCATAGACATGTGTTGTCATTTGATTAAAGGGATCACATAATTAGGAGAATGATGTGATTGACATGACCCATTCCGTTAGCCTAGCACTTGATCGTTTAGTATATTGCTATTGCTTTCTTCATGACTTATACATGTTCCTGTAACTATGAGATTATGCAACTCCCGTTTACTGGAGGAACACTTTGGGTACTACCAAACGTCACAATGTAACTGGGTGATTATAAAGGAGTACTACAGGTGCCTCCGAAGGTACATGTTGAGTTGGCGTATTTCGAGATTAGGTTTTGTCACTCCGATTGTCGGAGAGGTATCTCTGGGCCCTCTCGGTAATGCACATCACTATAAGCCTTGCAAGCAATGTGACCAATGAGTTGGTTACGGGATGATGCATTACGTAACGAGTAAACCGGTAACGAGATTGAACTAGGTATTGGATACCGACGATCAAATCTCGGGCAAGTAACATACCGATGACAAAGAGAACAACGTATGTTGTTATGCGGTTTGACCGATAAAGATCTTCGTAGAATATGTAGGAACCAATATGAGCATCCAGGTTCCGCTATTGGTTATTGACCAAGAATAGTTCTAGGTCATGTCTACATAGTTCTCGAACCCGTAGGGTCCGCACGCTTAACGTTACGATGACAGTTTTATTATGAGTTTATAAGTTTTGATGTACCGAAGTTTGTTCGGAGTCCGGATGTGATCACGGACATGACGAGGAGTCTCGAAATGGTCGAGACATAAAGATTGACATATTGGACGACTATATCCGGACACCGGAAGTGTTCCGGACGTTTTCGGAGAAAACCGGAGTGCCGGAGGGTTACCGGAACCCCCCGGGGAGAGATAATGGACCACATGGGCCTTGGTGGAAAGAGAGAGGTGCGGCCAGGGTGGGCCGCGTGCCCCCTCTCCCTCTGGTCCGAATTGGACTAGGAGGGGGGCGGCGCCCCCCCCTCTTTCCTTCCCCCTCTCCCCCTTCCTTCCCCCTCCTAGTAGGAGTAGGAAAGGGGGAGTCCTACTCCTACTAGGAGGAGGACTCCTCCTTGGCGCGCCCACAAGGGCTGGCCGGCCTCCCCCCTTGCTCCTTTATATACAGGGGCAGGGGGGCACCCTAGAGGACACAAGTTGATCTACGGATCATTCCTTAGCCGTGTGCGGTGCCCCCCTCCACCATATTCCACCTCGGTCATATCGTCACGGATTTAGGCGAAGCCCTGCGCTGGTAGAGCATCATCATCATCACCACGCCGTCGTGCTGACGGAACTCATCCCCGACACTTTGCTAGATCGGAGTCCGGGGATCGTCATCGAGCTGAACGTGTGCTGAACTCGGAGGTGCCGTACGTTCGGTACTTGGATCGGTCGGATCGTGAAGACGTACGACTACATCAACCGCGTTGTCATAATGCTTCCGCTTATGGTCTATGAGGGTACGTGGACAACACTCTCCCCTCTCGTTGCTATGCCATCACCATGATCTTCCGTGTACGTAGGAATTTTTTGAAATTACTACGTTCCCCAACAGTGGTATCAGAGCCTAGGTTTTATGCGTTGATGTTATATGCACGAGTAGAACACAAGTGAGTTGTGGGCGATAGAAGTCATACTGCTTACCAGCATGTCATACTTTGGTTCGGCGGTATTGTGAGATGAAGCGGCCCGGACCGACATTACGCGTACGCTTACGCGAGACTGGTTTCACCGTTACAAGCACTTGTGCTTAAAGGTGGCTGGCGGGTGTCTGTCTCTCTCACTTTAGCTGAATCGAGTGTGGCTACGCCCGGTCCTTGCGAAGGTTAAAACAGCACTAACTTGACGAACTATCGTTGTGGTTTTGATGCATAGGTAAGAACGGTTCTTGCTAAGCCCGTAGCAGCCACGTAAAATTTGCAACAACAAAGTAGAGGACGTCTAACTTGTTTTTGCAGGGCATGTTGTGATGTGATATGGTCAAGACGTGATGCTATATTTTATTGTATGAGATGATCATGTTTTGTAACCGAAGTTATCGGCAACTGGCAGGAGCCATATGGTTGTCGCTTTATTGTATGAAATGAAAACGCCCTGTAATTGCTTTACTTTATCACTAAGCGGTAGCAATAGTCGTAGAAGCAATAGATGGCATAACGACAACGATGCTATGATGGAGATCAAGGTGTCACGCCGGTGACGATGGTGATCACGACGGTGCTTCAAAGATGGAGATCACAAGCACAAGATGATGATGGCCATATCATATCACTTATATTGATTGCATGTGATGTTTATCCTTTATGCATCTTATCTTGCTTTGATTGACGGTAGCATTTTAAGATGATCTCTCACTAATTATCAAGAAGTGTTCTCCCTGAGTATGCACCGTTGCGAAAGTTCTTCGTGTTGAGACACCACGTGATGATCGGGTGTGATAGGCTCTACGTTCAAATACAACGGGTGCAAAACAGTTGCACACGTGGAACACTCGAGTTAAACTTGACGAGCCTAGCATATACAGATATGGCCTCGGAACACGGAGACCGAAAGGTCAAGCGTGAATCATATAGTAGATATGATCAACATAATGATGTTCACAATTGAAACTACTCCATCTCATGTGATGATCGGACATGGTTTAGTTGATTTGGATCACGTGATCACTTAGATGACTAGAGAGATGTCTGTCTAAGTGGGAGTTATTAAGTAATATGATTAATTGAACTTAAATTTATCATGAACTTAGTACCTGATAGTATTTTGCTTGTCTATGTTTGTTGTAGATAGATGGCTCGTGTTGTTGTTCCGTTGAACTTTAATGCGTTCCTTGAGAAAGCAAAGTTGAAAGATGATGGTAGCAATTACACGGACTGGGTCCGTAACCTGAGGATTATCCCCATTGCTGCACAGAAGAATTACGTCCTGGAAGCACTGCTGGGTGCCAGGCCTGCTGCTGATGCAACTGACGATGTTAAGAACGTCTGGCAGAGCAAAGCTGATGACTACTTGATAGTTCAGTGTGCCATGCTTTACGGCTTAGAACCGGGTCTTCAACGACGTTTTGAACGTCATGGGGCATATGAGATGTTCCGGGAGTTGAAGTTAATATTTCAAGCAAATGCCCGGATTGAGAGATATGAAGTCTCCAATAAGTTCTATAGCTGCAAGATGGAGGAGAATAGTTCTGTCAGTGAACACATACTCAAAATGTCTGGGTATAATAATCACTTGATTCGACTGGGAGTTAATCTACCTGATGATAGTGTCATTGACAGAATTCTCCAATCACTGCCACCAAGCTACAAGAGCTTCGTGATGAACTATAATATGCAAGGGATGGACAAGACTATTCCCGAGCTCTTCGCAATGCTAAAAGCCGTGGAGGTAGAAATCAAGAAGGAGCATCAAGTGTTGATGGTTAACAAGACCACCAGTATCAAGAAAAAGGGCAAAGGGAAGAAGAAGGGGAACTTCAAGAAGAACAGCAAACAAGTTGCTGCTCAAGAGAAGAAACCCAAGTTTGGACCAAAGCCTGAAACTGAGTGCTTCTACTTCAAGCAGACTGGACACTGGAAGCGGAACTGCCCCAAGTATTTGGCGGATAAGAAGGATGGCAAAGTGAACAAAGGTATATGTGATATACATGTTATTGATGTGTACCTTACTAATGCTCGCAGTAGTACCTGGGTATTTGATACTGGTTCTGTTGCTAATATTTGCAACTCGAAACAGGGACTACGGATTAAGCGAAGATTGGCTAAGGACGAGGTGACGGTGCGCGTGGGAAATGGTTCCAAATCGATGTGATCGCGGTCGGCACGCTACCTCTACATCTACCATCTGGATTAGTTTTAGACCTAAATAATTGTTACTTGGTGCCAGCGTTAAGCATGAACATTATATCTGGATCTTGTTTGATGCGAGACGGTTATTCATTTAAATCATAGAATAATGGTTGTTCTATTTATATGAGTAATATCTTGTATGGTCATGCACCCTTGAAGAGTGGTCTATTTTTATTGAATCTCGATAGTAGTGATACACATATTCATAGTGTTGAAACCAAAAGATGCAGAGTTGATAATGATAGTGCAACTTATTTATGGCACTGCCGTTTAGGTCATATCGGTGTAAAGCGCATGAAGAAACTCCATACTGATGGGCTTTTGGAATCACTTGATTATGAATCACTTGGTACTTGCGAACCGTGCCTTATGGGCAAGATGACTAAAACGCCATTCTCCGGAACTATGGAGCGAGCAACTGATTTGTTGGAAATCATACATACTGATGTTTGTGGTCCAATGAATGTTGAGGCTCGTGGCGGGTATCGTTATTTTCTCACCTTCACAGATGACTTGAGCAGATATGGGTATATCTACTTGATGAAACACAAGTCTGAAACATTTGAAAAGTTCAAAGAATTTCAAAGTGAAGTGGAAAATCATCGTAACAAGAAAGTAAAGTTTCTACGATCTGATCGTGGAGGAGAATATTTGAGTTACGAGTTTGGTTTACATTTGAAACAATGCTGAATAGTTTCGCAACTCACGCCACCCGGAACACCACAACGAAATGGTGTGTCCGAACGTCGTAATCGTACTTTACTAGATATGGTGCGATCTATGATGTCTCTTACTGATTTACCGCTATCGTTTTGGGGTTATGCTTTAGAGACGGCCGCATTCACGTTAAATAGGGCACCATCAAAATCCGTTGAGACGACGCCTTATGAACCGTGGTTTGGCAAGAAACCAAAGTTGTCGTTTCTTAAAGTTTGGGGCTGCGATGCTTATGTGAAGAAACTTCAACCAGATAAGCTCGAACCTAAATTGGAGAAATGTGTCTTCATAGGATACCCAAAAGAGACCATTGGGTACACCTTCTATCACAGATCTGAGGGCAAGATTTTTGTTGCTAAAATCGGATCCTTTCTAGAGAAGGAGTTTCTCTCGAAAGAAGTGAGTGGGAGGAAAGTAGAACTTGATGAGATAACTGTATCTACTCCCTTGTTGGAAAGTAGTTCATCACAAGAACCGGTTCCTGTGACAACTACACCAATTAGTGAGGAAGCTAATGATATTGATCATGAAACTTCAGATCTAGTTTCTACTGAACCTCGTAGGTGTACCAGAGTAAGATCCGCACCAGAGTGGTACGGTAATCCTATTCTGGAAGTCATGTTACTTGACCATGATGAACCTACGAACCATGAGGAAGCGATGATGAGCCCAGATTCCGCAAAATGGCTAGAGGCCATGAAATCTGAGATGGGATCCATGTATGAAAACGAAGTATGGACTTTGGTTGACTTGCCCGATGATCGGCAAGCCATTGAGAATAAATGGATCTTTAAGAAGAAGACTGACGCTGATGGTAATGTAACTGTCTATAAAGCTCGACTTGTTGCAAAAGGTTTTCGACAAGTTCAAGGGGTTGACTACGATGAGACTTTCTCACCAGTAGCGATGCTTAAGTCTGTCCGAATCATGTTAGCTATTGCTGCATTTCATGATTATGAAATCTGGCAAATGGATGTCAAAACTGCATTCTTGAATGGATTTCTGGAAGAAGAGTTGTATATGATGCAGCCAGAAGGTTTTGTTGATCCAAAAGGTGCTAACAAAGTGTGCAAGCTCCAGCGATCCATTTATGGACTGGTGCAAGCATCTCGGAGTTGGAATAAACGCTTTGATAGTGTGATCAAAGCATATGGTTTTATACAGACTTTTGGAGAAGCCTGTATTTACAAGAAAGTGAGTGGGAGCGCTGTAGCATTTCTGATATTATATGTAGATGACATATTATTAATTGGAAATGATATAGAATTTCTGGATAGCATAAAGGGATACTTGAATAAAAGTTTTTCAATGAAAGATCTAGGTGAAGCTGCTTACATATTGGGCATCAGGATCTATAGAGATAGATCAAGACGCTTAATAGGACTTTCACAAAGCACATCCCTTGATAAAATTTTGAAAAAGTTCAAAATGGATCAGGCAAAGAAAGGGTTCTTGCCCGTGCTTCAAGGTGTGAAGTTGAGCCAAACTCAATGCCCGACCACAGCAGAAGATAGAGAGAAAATGAAAGATATTCCCTATGGTTCAGCCATAGGCTCTATCATGTATGCAATGTTGTGTACCAGACCTGACGTATGCTTAGCAATAAGTTTGGCAGGGAGGTACCAAAGTAATCCAGGAGTGGATCACTGGACAGCAGTCAAGAACATCCTGAAATACCTGAAAAGGACTAAGGATATGTTTCTCGTATATGGAGGTGACAAAGAGCTAGTCGTAAATAGTTACGTCGATGCAAGCTTTGACACTGATCCGGACGATTCTAAATCGTAAACCGGATACGTGTTTTTATTAAACGGTGGAGCTGTAAGTTGGTGCAGTTCTAAACAAAGCGTCGTGGCAGGATCTACATGTCAAGCGGAGTACATAGCTGCTTCGGAAGCAGCAAATGAAGGAGTCTGGATGAAGGAGTTCATTTCCGATCTAGGTGTCATACCTAGTGCATCAGGACCAATGAAGATCTTCTGTGACAATACTGGTGCAATTGCTTTGGCAAAGGAATCCAGATTTCACAAGAGGACGAAGCACATCAAGAGACGCTTCAATTCCATCCGGGACCAAGTCCAAGTGGGAGACATAGAAATTTGCAAGATACATATGGATCTGAATGTTGCAGACCCATTGACTAAGCCTCTCTCACGAGCAAAACATGATCAGCACCAAGACTCCATGGGTGTTAGAATCATTACTATGTAATCTAGATTATTGACTCTAGTGCAAGTGGGAGACTGAAGGAAATATGCCCTAGAGGCAATAATAAAGTTATTATTTATTTCCTCATATCATGATAAATGTTTATTATTCATGCTAGAATTGTATTAACCGGAAACATGATACATGTGTGAATACATAGATAAACATATAGTCACTAGTATGCCTCTACTTGACTAGCTCATTAATCAAAGATGGCTATGTTTCCTAACCATAGACATGTGTTGTCATTTGATTAACGGGATCACATCATTAGGAGAATGATGTGATTGACATGACCCATTCCGTTAGCCTAGCACTTGATCATTTAGTATATTGCTATTGCTTTCTTCATGACTTATACATGTTCCTGTAACTATGAGATTATGCAACTCCCGTTTACCGGAGTAACACTTTGGGTACTACCAAACGTCACAACGTAACTGGGTGATTATAAAGGAGTACTACAGGTGTCTCCGAAGCTACATGTTGAGTTGGCGTATTTCGAGATTAGGTTTTGTCACTCTGATTGTCGGAGAGGTATCTCTGGGCCCTCTCGGTAATGCACATCACTATAAGCCTTGCAAGCAATGTGACCAATGAGTTGGTTACGGGATGATGCATTACGTAACGAGTAAAGAGACTTGCCGGTAACGAGATTGAACTAGGTATTGGATACCGACGATCAAATCTCGGGCAAGTAACATACCGATGACAAAGGGAACAACGTATGTTGTTATGCGGTTTGACCGATAAAGATCTTCGTAGAATATGTAGGAACCAATATGAGCATCCAGGTTCCGCTATTGGTTATTGACCGAGAATAGTTCTAGGTCATGTCTACATAGTTCTCGAACCTGTAGGGTCCGCACGCTTAACGTTACGATGACAGTTTTATTATGAGTTTATAAGTTTTGATGTACTGAAGTTTGTTCGGAGTCCTGGATGTGATCACGGACATGACGAGGAGTCTCGAAATGGTCGAGACATAAAGATTGATATATTAGATGACTATATTCGGACACCGGAAGTGTCCCGGACGTTTTCGGAGAAAACCGGAGTGCCGGAGGGTTACCGGAACCCCCCGGGGAGAGATAATGGGCCACATGGGCCTTGGTGGAAAGAGAGAGGGGCGGCCAGGGTGGGCCGCGCGCCCCCTCTCCCTCTGGTCCGAATTGGACTAGGAGGGGGGGCGGCGCCCCCCCTCTTTCCTTCCCCCTCTCCCCCTTCCTTCCCCCTCCTAGTAGGAGTAGGAAAGGGGGAGTCCTACTCCTACTAGGAGGAGGACTCCTCCTCCTTGGCGCGCCCACAAGGGCCGGCCGGCCTCCCCCCTTGCTCCTTTATATACAGGGGCAGGGGGGCACCCTAGAGGACACAAGTTGATCTACGGATCGTTCCTTAGCCGTGTGCGGTGCCCCCCTCCACCATATTCCACCTCGGTCATATCGTCACGGAGTTTAGGTGAAGCCCTGCGCCGGTAGAGCATCATCATCGTCACCACGCCGTCGTGCTGACGGAACTCATCCCCAACACTTTGCTGGATCGGAGTCCGGGGATCGTCATCGAGCTGCACGTGTGCTGAACTCGGAGGTGCCGTACGTTCGGTACTTGGATCGGTCGGATCATGAAGACGTACGACTACATCAACCGCGTTGTCATAACGCTTCCGCTTACGGTCTACAAGGGTACGTGGACAACACCCTGCCCTCTCGTTGCTATGCCATCACCATGATCTTGCGTGTACGTAGGAATTTTTTTGAAATTACTACGTTCCCCAACACACACAAGGACAAAGTGCATCACACTCGATGGGTTCTCACACACTTCTCTCATCTCAGTTTTTGTGGCAAATAGTATGAGGTTTTTCTCTCTAGGCGAAGAGGCGCTCAAGTTTGGCTTGTGGCTCTCACTCACTTTTTGGTGGATCACTTTCTCACTCTTCTCTCCACGATGGGTGGCTTGCTTGTCGGCTATCACTTGACTAGGAGACATAGGTCGTAGCACATATTCCTTCCCTTTGATCTTGAAGCTATAGTGATTGGTACGCCCATTGTGGATGACACCACGGTCGAATTGCCATGGTCGACCAAGAAGGAGGTGGCAAACGGTCATTGGGACCACATCACACTCCAAAGTGTCTTCATATGCACCAATTTTGAAGGAAACTTGGACCGTATTCTCAACTCGGATAGTGCCGGAGTCACTTAGCCATTGAACCTTGTAGGGGTGCGGGTGCTTCCTCTTTACCAATTTAAGCTTGGAGCATAGTTCTTCACTTGCCAAGTTGTGACAACTACCTCCGTCGATGATGACCTTGACAGACCTTCCATTGATGTCGGCCTTGGTGTGGAAGATATGTCATTGTTGGTCTTCTTCTTGTTGATGTTGAAGAGTCAAGACCTTGGAGACAACAAGAGCGGGGCTCGTATCTTCATCACAAAAGACTTAATCATCTTCATCCTCGTTCACGCGCCGGTGCATGGCCACTTGCTCAAGAGCTTCCATCTCCTCATCACTCATGGAGTCGTAGGTGCCATCATCATTAAGGATCATGGTTCGCTTGTTTGTACATTCATAGGACTTGTGGCCTCGGCCGCCGCAAGTGAAACACTTGAAGGAGCTTGTCTTGACGGTCTCATCGGTCGGAGTGGATGAAGAAGCATGCGGCTTGAAGTTGCTTGTAGTAGGAGGAAGATGACTTGAACTTGACGAAGTTTTCTTGTAACTTGGCTTGTCGTCGTTGCTTGGAGAAGGTTTGGTTGATGTAGATGTAGGAGGAGTTGTTGAAGCTTGGTTGTTGGAGAAGCCGTAGGTCTTGGATGAGTACTTGGCGTACTTGAAGTCATCTTGCACTTGACGTTCCGCCTTTGTAGCTCGATGTACGAGCTCAATGAGGTTGGAGTAGGGTTGGAAGTCGGCGATCTTCTTGATGGGATGATTGAGTCCATTCAAGAATCGTGCCATAGTTTGCTCATCATCCTCCGTGACATTGGTTCGAATCATGGCAATCTCCATTTCCTTGTAGTATTCTTCAACAGTCTTTGTTCCTTGCTTGAGGAGTTGTAGCTTCTTGAAGAGATCGCGGTTGTAGTAAGTTGGCACAAAACATGCTCGCATGACTTCCTTCATTTGAGCCCAAGTGGTGATTGGAGGTTCACCTCTTGCTTGTCGGCGCTCAAGGACTTGTTCCCACCATATGGGCACATAGCCTTGGAACTCAAGTGATGCCATAGCGATCTTATTCTCTTCCTCATAGTTGTGCAAACGAAAGATTTTGTCGACCTTCAATGCCCATGAAAGGTATTCTTCGGGATCATTGCTTCCGTTAAACTTGGGCATTGTGAATTTTAGCTTGCCATAGCGTTGCTCTTCATTGTGTTGTTGACGATGGTGATGATGACGCTCTTGACGTGGAGGGTAATCATCCTCATGTTGCTCTTGGCGTGCAGGAAGTCCATGATCAACTTGCTATTGTTGAACTTGAGGTTGAGGTGGAGCTTGACGAGCTTGTGGAGGAGCTTGTGGAGCTTGGCGTGGCACGCGCGGTTGGTAGTTCCTCTCTTGGATTTCTTCTCAAAGGGCTTCCTCTTCATTGCGCCGTTCGCGATTGCGGTTGGCGATAGCTCGACTTGATTCTTGAAGGGCACGTTGCGCCTCAAGAGCTTGCGCTTCACGTAGTTATTGTTGAAGACGTTGAGCCTTGCCGTCTTGTTGCTCTTGGTGTGGACGTGCTCGTTCTTCTTCTTCTTGGCGACGAAGATGTTGTCGTTCTTGAGCTTGGGCAAAAGCGACTTGATTTGATTGAGGACGAGGGACTTGCTCATCGGCTTGCTCTTGTGAATGCTTGACGTGTAGCGGGTTGCGAGATGCATGACGGTCTTGACGCGCGGCTCTTCGAAGAGTGTTCAATGACGGTGTACTTGAGCCAAAGAAGGAGTCGTCGGAGAGTCGACTTGAGTGGCTCCATCTTGAGTATGACGATGTAGAAGGAGGACGGTTCACCAACAAAGCACGGATCTCATCCATTCTTGCATCATTCTCTTGCTTGTGCGCATAGAGCTTGTTGTCGAAGTAGTCTCGTGTACATTGCTCGGAGAGTCTCAAGTCGGTGGCAAGGTTGTCGATGCGGTCATTCATTGCTTGTTGCTCTTGATGTAACGCTCGTTGTCCACCAAAGAGGTGGCTCTTGGTGACGTATGATGACATGTCGTCTTGCTCGATGAAGAGTGGGTTGGTAGAAGTACTTGGCCTATCCATCATCCCAAGCCAAAATGTGAGTGGTAGAAGGAGAAGAACTTATACCAATGTACCTTTGACCGATGTTGATGATGAATCAAGTTCACTCAAATGCGGAAAATGAAATAGCACTATTGGTACCAATTCTTGTCGGTTCTCACACCTACACAAGTAAAAGCTTATGGTGGAGCTTGGTTAGGATGGAGGCACAAAATTGATTACAATCGTTAGTTTGACTCAAAGATGTTGAAAAAGATTCGCAAATTCGCAAATGCAACAAGTAGACCAAGCAAGTAGGTGTACACGTAAACACACACGCAAATAGATAAATGGGATTGTGCACACCAAAAGTGAGCCAAAATGTGGAATCCACGAAAATGCTCTTGTTGCACAATACTAGAGAGACGCTAGCACGATTGCACAATAGGAGGATACGGAGCTTGTGCACAACCTACTAGGAAAAAATGCAACGATCTCTATCCCAAGTATGCTATATGTATGGTATTTCGGTGCTATGATCCAAGATGATCTTATATGACAATCTTAATGTAGTATGATGCTATGGTTCTTGCTTATAAGCTCTTTCCTTATCTTTCCTCTTTGCTTAAAAGCTTGGTTGGCTCTTTCACTTTTGAGCTCTTTTCTCATGCAAAACTTCACAAACCAAGATAGCAATTTTGTATGCTATGACAACTTTGTGACACACAAGTTGGTTCCAAGATATGCACCACGGTGGTATGGTATGTATGCTATGGAGTATGATCACTAATGTGCACAAGTCACGTTGCCGGCAATACTCAAAGGCTAGTCTCGATGGGTAAGTTACCCAAAAGATGGTGTATGATGGTTATCAATGCAATTGCAAGGTATGACAAAGATGTCATCGGAGTTACCGACCGTAGCGAAGATGAGTAGTCGACGAAGATGAGCGTTGGTGATGTTGATGTTGCACCGTACCTAGATAGCCGAAACACAATAGGACACGGGAAATCACAACTCAAATTCTCGAACCCAAAGTCGAATGGTGGTACGGAGGTTGTGTCGTGGGGTTTTGGCAGGTGGAAGTGGTGGTGGTTGAAGTGGGGAAGTGCGTAGGCGTAGGTGGTGGTGGTGGAGAACTGCAGAAATGCAGTTTCGGCAGAGGAAGCCAGATGATCCAGGCCAGGAGCCGGATGATCCGGGCACGTCCGGATGATCCGGGTCAGGGTCCGGATGATCCGGGCAGGTCAATCACGGTCGGGAACTGCTTGGGATGAACTCGAAAACGGTGAGAATTTCGACGATTCCACAGATTTTGGACGGATTTCGAGGGGAAGAAGGTGGGGAAAAGCAAGATCCACGAGTAACACACCGAATCCACAGATCAAAATCAACAAATCATCATCAAAACCAACAAATCACAAAAAAAATTGGGGGCTATTTTTGGTGGGGATTTTCGGATTTAGGACGAAAACAACAAAATCAAGCTAGAAAACACGGGGTAGGGGCTCCAATAACGTGATCAACGTGGCTCATGATACCAAGATGATGTAGGGCGTAACCCTAGGGGCCGATCTTTCATGTTTGGAGAGGATCCTACGGGGGAAACACGAAGAACACGCGGAAGAACACGAGGAAATCACGGGGAGAAACAAGAGAATCACTCAACCTACAAGTATCGATCACACAAGGGCTAGATCACCAAACACATAAGGTAGCACAAGATTCAAAATCAACAAAGGAAAGATACAAAGGTAGCCGTTCTTCTCTATGAGGAGGTCTTGATTGTCTTCCCTTGAAGGGGTCTTGAATCCGCTTGGGGGATCTTCTCCGAAGAGGTCGTGAGCTCCGAGGAGAAGTAACCAAGTGGATGAGCAAGGCTCTCACACAAAATATGAGCTAAACCAATGCTAAGTCTCAAAGTGAGGAGGAGGAGTCCTATATATAGGCTAGGGGCGAAGGGGTACATGGGCTCAGCCCAACACGCGCGCGCAGGTGCTGGCCGGATGATCCGGGGTGGAGCCGGACGATCCGGGCTGGTCCGGATGATCCGGGTGGAGGCCCGGATGAGCTGGAGACGCGGCTGGTGGCGGTGCAGGTCCAGATGTTCGGCTGGGAGTCCGGATGTCCGAGCAGGGTCCGGATGGTCCGGGGCAGGGTCCGGATGATCCGGCTTCAGGTGGGAGCTTCGGGTGTCTTCGGGTGAGTTAGCCGGATCGTCCGGACCGGGGTCCGGATCGTCCGGGCTCTGTCCGGATCGTCCGGTCCGCCGTCCGGACCGTCCGGCCAGTCTGGGACTTGGCGTTTTTCCTCTCCTTCTTCACACATGTCTTCCGCTTCCGGTCCTCCTAGCTTCTTAGCTTCTCCATGGTTAACTCCTTGGTACCCGAGTATGCATAGCGTTTCCGTTTGAGGTAGTAACCATGTCTCATGTGAATCAAAAGGGAGTTGTGAGAGGAGTGATGTCACCTCAGTTTCAAGAGCTCTTGCACGTGCTCGAGTCATAGCTCCAAGTGGTATTGTAGGGGATGTACATGCGTCCATGGGGATGATCACGGGATGCTCCGCATCAGTGGAGAGGCGGGGTTATCTATGGGGCGCAAGCAAGCTCACGACGAGGAGGAGGAGGAGCGCATGCTCACCGAGGAGGCGCAAGGAGGCCCGTTGATGGCTTAGTAGCAACAGAAGGTGGCGAATCGTCGGTGGCGAGCTCTAGTGTAACACTCCCAGTGTCATGCTACAGTAATCCCCTATTGATGGTGCCATGTCATCACACTACTGTTGCTAATCTTCACTTGATCCAAATCACAATTCAAATTCAAATCCAACCTGAAGTCAAAAATCAATATTTGTCAGACATGAAAACTAAAATGTTCATCATGTGGCAAATAATCTTTTGTTAATATTGGTGGTGAACCAACATTTTTGCAAAGTGTTTAAGTGGCCTAAACTACTTAAAACAGTGACCTAAGCATTAAGTTAAATGCCTTTGTAATTTATAAAATTTGCAAACTTTTTCAAAAGTCTCACAATCTTTTTGTGGCAGTGCACAATACTTCTTTGAATTTGTTTTGGCCAGTGGCATATTTTTGCAAGTCATTAGTGGCTAAAAAATGCAAAAGCTGGTGGAAAAGAAAAAAAAACAAAGGAAAAAAGAAAAAGGAAAGGAAAAACAAAGGAGAGAGAGAGAGAACCCCCTGCCCCCTGCCCTACCAGGCTTTAGCCCACCTCGGCCCAGCCAGCCCACTTTTCCCCGGTTGCCTTCCGCCCCTGTTCCACCGACCAAGCGCACGCCCGAGCGCGCCCTGCCAGACCACCTCGTCGTCCCCGCCGACGAGGGGATAAGGGAGACAACGAGGCCGACGCCTCGAGTCCTCGCCCTCACCTACTACCACTCCCGCTTCTCCTTCACCCTGGCTCTACCTCTCCCTCTCCCTCTCCTTCATTTTGGAGAGGAGGCCGAAGCGGTCGTCGCCGTCCCCCGCTCGATCCCGCAGCCACCATCACCTCTCCGCCGCCTCACCGTGCCATAACAACGTGTCGTCCTTGGCTACTCCCTCTGCAGCAACCGGAGCGAGACGGGAGCCACTGCAGCGAGCCCGGCAACCTCTTCTTCCCCTACGGCCGTCTTCGCCTTTGTCGCTGATTCGTTCTTCCACGAGCGCGCTAAAGCACAACTGCAGGCTCACTATAAGCCTGCGCGATGTTTCCCTCCCTCTCCCATGCGTTTCCGTCGCCGTAGCCACCGCTGCCATCGCCGCCCGAACGCAGCTCCGCCACTCGCCACCGCAGTCTCCGGCTGTTTCCGGCCAAGCCCCCCCCCCCTCCCCCACACTATTTGATGTGCCTCGATGCGCTCGTTAGTGCGGACCCAAACACGCATCGAACGGAGCCCCGTAGCATGAACCCCGCCCGCGCCCGAACTGTCGTCCGCCGCGCTCGTCATCGGTGTTGTTTCCGACCACCCCCTGCATGTTCCGACGCCGTAGATAGACGCGGGCACTCTCCTCATTCGAACGCAAGAAACGATGCTCGATTTTGTGTCCCGTAGACGAATTCAGATGCTCGCCGGTGTTCGGCCGCTGCGCACGAGCTCGCCGGAGCTAGTCCGGCGGCTCCGCTGTGGTAGCACACCTGGGGCCACCCCCTGGGTCACTGCCAGTGGGGCCCTTGGCCCCTAGTTGACCTGGTCAACTGTGCTGACTGGGCAGCCCCAGCCACTGACATGCGGGCCCCACCGCATATTAGGTTATCTAAAACATACTTATAATTAAAACTTAATTAGTTTAGTCTTTTACCTATGACACGTGGGGTCCAGTAGCTAATTATCCTAGATTAGTTAGTTTAATACACTGTTAGACTATTAGGGGCTGACATGTGGGTCCCACTAGACCCACAGGCCAGGTTGGACCTGGTCAGCCGCCCTGCTGACTACTGATGTCACTGTGATGTCATGCTGACACAATAAACCTTTCTATTAATTTATTTAATTGCAGAAAATGTTTAAAACTTTAGAAAATCATAGATAATAAACCATAACTCGGATGAAAATGTTTTCTACATGAAAGTTGCTCAGAAAAACGAGGTGAACCCGAATACGCTACCCACATACCTGTTAGATGCCTCTAACTATCTGAACATGAAACATCCCCCCTCCGATCATCTGTCTGACACAGGGTCCCTAACCGGGAATACATTCCCGGTTGATTTCCCCCATCACCTTTGTCGTGTAGCCATGCGTTAGGTCACACCCGACACGTCATATTGACATGTTATGCTTTATGATGCTTTGTTTGCTTTTTATTTATTGTTTCTTCCCCCTCTTCTCTCCGGTAGACCCCGAGTGTGATGCTGCCCCTGTGATCAACTACGTCGACGACGACACTTCTT
>NC_041385.1:400111630-400127108 GCF_002162155.2 Triticum dicoccoides | reverse complement strand
TTGATCATCCTGATATCACCCATTCCATTCTCTCAAGCTTGCATTAGATGTTTGCTACTGTTATTGTTTGCTCATATTCTGATGCATAGCCTGCTTTTGTAACCTGCTTATTGTTACTTACCTGCTTATCCTAAACTGCTTAGTATAGGTTGGTTAGTGATCCATCAATGACCCCCCACATTGTCCTTGTTGCCCCTGCTTCATCATCGAAGACCCAATCAACGGGATCGAAGACCAGGCCCTAGCACCGCACATCATTTCCCCTTAGTTGCTTGACACTACTGGGTTACTATCGAGTGCCGAGGGTGAGACCTCATCAGCACTTCTGATGTTAACCCTGTAGTGCAGTTATTCGGTCGTGGTCATCAAGGGTGATTCCACCTTAACCACTTCTGATACGACTCTGTCGTGCAACCCGTCAAGTGTGAACCTCGAGGCTGGATCCTCTTACGTTCACCTTGATGATCACATCGAGTGGAATCCAACGGGGGTGGTTCCTTAGGGTTCCCCTTGGTGTTAGACACACAGTTACTATGGTTACTATGACTTTACACTGAACCATGTTACTAAAGACGAGTCGGCCCTGAGGGGTACCCGCGCGAGCTTAATTGCGAGTGATGTGTAGTCGGGTTGACCTGGAAGGTGCCCGCGAGATAATTATGAGGCGTGGTCGGGCATTCTTAGCCCTTGCCGCAAGTCCTCGAGACGGGGCGACGGGGTCACATCTTTCGTGAGTCTCTGCTTGTTACCGCGCGTTCCTAATCCACTACGATTTGGATATTTGATCCGAGGGGCCTCTGGCCTGATAGCACTAACCATCACATGGGCATAGTATGGGCGTTTTGCGTCGTATGCATCAGCCGAAGCTTAATAGACATCAGCGACTAAGTGGCGCGCGCCGGGTTGGACTGCGTAAGCACCTGCCTTTTTAAGGAGGTAGCTAGGTCTGCTCACCGGCTGTGTTCGCAACGTGCAGGAGTTCCCGGGGCAATGGCCCATGACCCCTGGGGGCATAGGGTTTAGTCTGGCGTGCTGACCTCTCTATTAAGCCTAGGTCGGTTGTGGCGTATTGTTTGGCTGAGGCCGGACATGACCCAGGAAAGTGTGTTTGGCCGGAGTTAATCGAGCATGGTGGGTAAGTTGGTGCACCCCTGCAGGGAAGAAAACATCTATCGATAGCCTGTCCTACGGTAACAGACACTCGGAGTTGTATACCGATCGATACAACTAGAACTGGATACTCATGATGAGAAATGGATTGTGATGAGAAATGGATATATGGCTCTAGGATTGCTTTCTCGTAGGGTGTCGAGAAAAGATCTCTAGCCAAGGTTGATGTCACTACTACTACTTTACTTTATGCTACTCTTATCTCTTCTAATGCTGCAAGATGCTTGGAGCTGCTTGAAGATGCTAGTCTTCAATAGGCTAGGATTTCCCCTTCTCTTCTGGCATTCTGCGGTTCAGTCCACATATACAGCCCATTTCATTGATACGATGCATCTGTAGTGTAGATCCTTTCTTGCGAGTACTTTGGATGAGTACTCACAGTTGCTTTTCTTCCCCATTCCCCCTTTCTTGTTCTTTCTGGTTGATGCAAACAGATGTCGGAGCCTAGGAGCCAGATGCCACCGTCGATGTCTACTACTACGTGAAGACTGCCGACGACCAGGAGTAGTTAGGAGGCTCCCAGGCAGGAGGCCTTGCCTTTTCGATCAATATTGCTTTTGTGCTAGCCTTCTTAAGGCAAAACTTGTCTAACTTATGTCTGTGCTCAGATATTGTTGCTTCCGCTGACTCTTGTGTTTTCAAGCTTATGTATTCGAGCCCTCGAGGCCCCTGGCTTGTAATATAAAGCTTGTTTTATTTTATTTGTGTCTAGAGTTGTGTTGTGATATCTTCCCGTGAGTCCTTGATCTTGATCGTACACATTTGAGTGTATGATTAGTGTACGATCAAAACGGGGGAGTCACGAGTTGGTATCAGAGCCGACTGCCTATAGGTAGCCCCCTTCCAACTCCTCGGCTGAAGTTGAGTCTAGTCACCGAAAAACTTTTACTAACATGGTTGTGCGCCTTATGGGCCCACGTCGCCATTGGGTGGTATTAGGATCTTTTTATTCCTCGTCTATACTCTGGGACTCTGATCTCTTTTATATTCGGGTTAAATTTTTTTGCTAAAATCTTACTTTAGGTTCTCGAAAATACTTTCTCCCGGAGAGCCCCTTCAGTCCAGATGATCGCTTGCCGCAACAGAAGTTTTCGAAGATACTCCTCGATATTTCCCCGAAACCCTTGTGCCCTTAGACATTGCAATTCCATATCACCGATAAACCCCCTATTGATAACCAAATACACTTGCCATTCATACAATCATTCCCCATTGATCTTGTTATTACACGATACCCTGTAATACTTTCAGATATTTCGAGAATCCATTGTGCCTGCTGCGTTGCAGCTCCTTTTCCACATGAATACATGTACGAATAATTCCTCACAAATTACCGGGGACTTGTTCATCCCCAGTTGTTCATGTGTTTCACAAAAGTCTTCGAAATACCATTCGATCTTCTGAAAATCCTCAGCAGACTATTATTGTAGGAATTCTTGCTTGCTTGCATTATGGTTAATCCCATAAGTCTAGTAATCTTATTGGCATCCTTTGTCACTATCATTTTGAGTCCGTTGATTCAATATGTTGCAGATGCTCGCAATCCTCAGTCAAAACTAGAATTCGTCATTTTGACTCAGACGTCACTCCGGACATGAGCTGGTTCTCGGCAAATCAAACCTTGATTGATTGTCGATATATGTCTATTAAACTTACTTATCTTTTCATCAGAGCCTCTGCTTCTGATCCCCTCGATTTGGAAATCATAATTCCTTTGTATTTAAGCTTTCAAATTATCAAGATATTTCTATAATCTGATGCCTTTGCACTATTTCTTCTTTTGGTTGAGCAGCGATACTCACATCAGGTTCTTTGTGGTCCGCCATATCCTTTGGTGGATTATTATCTGACCATTCCTGTCTATTCTCAAATCCTGGAGTTTTCCCCTGATACATAATGCCTTTGGTAAATTGTATCCCCTGCTTTTTGCTAGCCATGCTCTACTTCCGACTTGAGTAATTTACTCCTGAAGTTTGTGGAATAGGTTCCTAAGATGCCCTATGGGTTGAACCTATGCCTTCCCCAATTCGTGTGAACCCGATAGTTTTCACGAGCCATACTCTTCTATCGCTTTGCCTTATAATATTTCAACACTACAACTTCATCGAACGCTAGAATGAATGAAAGGTTATGCATTAAAGAAGTGGGAGTCGACCTTGAACTTTGTGTTCATGCCCATGGACATGATGAAGATCTTATCATTGGAGCTTCTCGTGAAAATTAATTATCCCCTTGGTATAAGTTCATCTTATACCTGAGATTTGGTCTTTTGCAATTGTGGTCCGGACCATATTGTTCTTCTTTGATCCCATTTCTCGGACAAGTTAAAGTACTTGTCTTCGGCAGATCATTTCACCTGTAAAGCATCTATTCTACTCTACCTTCAAGTATTACCCTTTGTTATCTCAACAATATCAAAGAGTTGTGTTGCTTACCATGAGTCTTCTTCTAGTATTGCTTCTCATCGATATCAGATTTCCCTGGGTTCCAAGTTATTAGTCACTCGAGAACGCCGATAAGTGAATCATTTCCACACTCTGATTCTATAACTCTAAGTAATTTTCGTTGCTAACGAGTTTAATATTCCTTCAAGTCATTCCTAGCCTGATCGGCTATATAATTATCGTGCTAAATTTTAACTGTGCTATCAGGTCCGTTGTCCCGGAGCACAATTTTCGACGATGAGCTAAGCTTACGTTGATCTTCTTCGTCATATCATCTTTCGCCTTAAACAACAAACTTTATTTTGAGTTTGTGTCATATCCATGGTTCCGATAACTTTTCGCTTCAAAATTCCTTTGACTTGATGTCATCGCTGATCGATTACATCTTCATGAAATCTCTCGACAAATGTGTCGTGATCATCATCAACATTCTGAGATCTTCTCGGATACCAATCGAATTCATGATGAGAAATACCATCCTTGACCTTCGATGATTTGAGTTATCATCGACAACTCCCTTGTCTTCTTTCCAACACATGTTTGATCATGTCTTGGTTATACCTTGGACTCCTTGCTATTCCTGCAATTGTTCCTTGAGTATTTCTTGTGATCTTCAACTCGAACCCCTACTTGTAACACCATGTTAATGCTACCTTGAAGCATGACTGAGGTATTCTGAATATTAACAAGAACATTGGAAGCACATTGTCGAATGTTTCTTGATCTATTATCCAAACACTGTTGTATGGGTAATATCATGATTCTTCCCTCGCCCCATTATCTAAATGCTTTTGAAATTGCTGTCATATCATGTATATCCTGCTCCGCTTCCCCTTGGGAAGGATATACTCCCAATCCTTGTGTGTAAACACATTTTCCTTTCCAATGTTCTGATTAATCTCATGATCACCTTTTTCTTTCCCATTGTTTTGTTTAACCTTTCTGGTGGTTTATGAGATCTAAGCAGTAATAGTTCCCTGCTTATGAAAACACCTCGGTGTACAATTTGTCAGTAAGACCTTGTTATTATTGTTGTTGACATTTCGGTAACCGCGATGGACGAGAACTTTGCCTATTGGTCCACCTCGTTCAACGAGCAGGAAAATAGTTCTCTCCGTCCCTCGCCCTTGGTACCAATGTTATTGACAACATAACTGATAGTCTATCATCTGACATGCCTTGCTATCGGCCTCCTTTCTACTTTTAACCCACATGGTGGGCTCATAACCCATAGTTCCACAGGATCGAAATCTGATTCTCCCGTACAACCTTGATGCCGAAGTATCTTATGCACTTGGCTTTGTGTGTTATCACGAGCCACCCTCCGAGAGATGATCTATTCCCGATGCTCTGAACCCCATTCTCCCACTCTGTTCAGGTATCAATCATTTGTCCATCCGCTTGAAACTTCCTATTGTACCTTCATACTTTGCTCTCGGTGTTTTAGTAAGTTTCAACTCGAGAGATACTTCTGCCTCATTCCCTGAATTGTTCACCAGATAATTAACCCTATAAGGGTCAGTTCTCCCAAAGTTACTCTTTACTTCCCCACTTAAATCTCGGGATGAGATTTCTTGTAGTGGAGGAGATTTGTAACACCCCCAGTTTCATGCTATAGTAATCCCCTGTTGATGGTGCCATGTCATCACACTACTGTTGCTAATCTTCACTTGATCCAAATCACAATTCAAATTCAAATCCAACCTGAAGTCAAAAATCCATATTTGTGAGACATGAAAACTAAAATGTTAATCATGTGGCAAATAATCTTTTGTTAATATTGATGGTGAACCAACATTTTTGCAAAGTGTTTAACTCGCCTAAACTACTTAAAATAGTGACCTAAGCATTAAGTTAAATGCCTTTGTAATTTATAAAATTTGCAAACTTTTTCAAAAGTCTCACAATCTTTTTGTGGCAGTGCACAATACTTCTTTGAATTTGTTTTGGCCAGTGGCATATTTTTGCAAGTCATTAGTGGCTAAAAAGAAAATGCAAAAGCTGGTGGAAAAAGAAAAAAACAAAGGAAAAAGAAAAGGTAAAGGAAAAGCAGAGGAGAGAGAGAGAACCCCCTACCCCCCTGCCCTACCAGGCTTTGGCCCACCTCGGCCCAGCTAGCCCACTTTTCCCCGATCGCCTTCCGCCCCTGTTCCACTGGCCCAGCGCACGCCCGAGTGCGCCCCGCCACACCACCTCGCCGTCCCCGCCAACAAGGGGATAAGGGCGACGATGAGGCCGACGCCTCGAGTCCTCCCCCTCACCTACCGCCACTCCCGCTTCTCCTTCCCCTTGGCTCTCCCTCTCCCTCTCCTTCATTTTGGAGAGGAGGCCGAAGCGCTCGCCGCCATCCCCCGCTCGATCCCGCGGCCACCGTCACCTCTTCGCCGCCTCACCGTGCCATAACGACGCGCCGTCCTCGGCTACTCCCTCTAGACCAACCAGAGCGAGACGGTAGCCACCGCAGCGAGCCCGGCAACCTCTTCTTCCCCTACGGCCGTCTTCACCTTCATCGCTGATTCGTTGCCGTCGATCTTCCCTGAGCGCGCTTAAGCACAACTGCAGGCTCACTGTAAGCCCGTGCGACGTTCCCCTCCCTCTCCCATGCGTTTCTGTCACCGTAGCCACCGCTGCCATCGCCGCTCGCCACCGCTGTCTCCGACCGTTTCCGGCCAAGCCCCCCCCCCACACCATTTGATGTGCCTCGACATGCTCGTCTGTGCGGACCCAAACACGCATCGAACGGAGCCCCGTAGCATGATCCCCGCCCACGCCCGAACTGCCATCCGCCACGCTCGTCAGCGGCGTTGTTTCCGGCCACCCCCACGTGTTCCGATGCCGTAGATAGATGCGGGGCACTCTCCTCGTTCGAACGCAAGAAACAACGCTCGATTTGGTGTCCCGTAGACGAATTCTGATGCTCGCCGGTGTTCGGCCGCTGCGCACGAGCTTGCCGGAGCTAGTCCGGCGGGTCCGCTATGCTGGCATACCTGGGGCCACCCCCTGGGTCACTGCCAGTGGGGCCCCTGGCCCCCAGTTAACTAGTTGACCTGGTCAACTGTGCTGCCTGGGCAGCCCTAGCCACTGACATGCAGGCTCCACCGCATATTAGGTTAACTAAAACATACTTATAATTAAAACTTAATTAGTTTAGTCTTTTACCTATGACATGTGGGGTCCAGTAGCTAATTAGCCTAGATTAGTCAGTTTAATACACTGTTAGACTATCAGGGGCTGACATGTGGGTCCCACTAGACCCAAAGGCCAGGTTTGACCTAGTCAGCCGCCCTGCTGACTACTGATGTCATGATGACGTCATGCTGACACAATAAACCTTTCTGTTAATTTATTTAATTTCAGAAAATGTTTAAAACTTTAGAAAATCATAGATAATAAACCATAACTCGGATGAAAATGTTTTCTACATGGAAGTTGCTCAGAAAAACGAGGCAAACACGAATACACTACCCACATACCTGTTAGATGCCTCTAACTATCTGAACATGGAACATACCCGCTCGGGTCATCTGTCTGACACAGGTCCGGAACTGGGAATACATTCCTGGTTGATTTCCCCCTTCACCTTTATCGTGTAGCCATGCGTTAGGTCACACCCAGCACGTCATATTGCCATGTTATGCTTTATGATGCTTTGTTTGCTTTATATTTATTGTTTCTTCCCCCTCTTCTCTCCGGTAGACCCCGAGACTGATGCTGCCCCTGTGATCAACTACGTCGACGACGACACTTCTTCCTTTTCAACATAGCTTCCAGGCAAGCCACCCCCCCTTTGATCATCCTGATATCACCCATTCCATTCTCTCATGCTTGCATTAGATGTTTGCTACTGTTATTGTTTTCTCCTATTCTGATGCATAGCCTGCTTTTGTAACCTGCTTATTGTTACTTACCTGCTTATCCTAAACTGCTTAGTATAGGTTGGTTAGTGATCCATCAGTGACCCCCCACCTTGTCCTTGTTGTCCCTGCTTCATCATCAAAGACCCGATCAACAGGATCGAAGACCAGGCCCCGGCACCGCACATCACTTCCGCTTAGTTGCTCGACATTACTGGGTTACTATCGAGTGCCGAGGGTGAGACCTCATCAGCACTTCTGATGTTAACCATGTAGTGTAGTTATTCGGTCGTGGTCATCGAGGGTGATTCCGCCTTAACCACTTCCGATATGACTCTGTCGTGCAACCCGTCAAGTGTGAACCTCGAGGGTGGATCCTCTTACGTTTACCTTGATGATCACATCGAGTGGAATCCGATGGGGGTGGTTCCTCAGGGTTCCCCTTGGTGTTAGTCACACAGTTACTATGGTTACTATGACTTTACACTGAACCATGTTACTAAAGACGGGTCGGCCCTGAGGGATACTCGCGCGAGCTTAATTGCGAGTGATGCGTAGTCGGGTTGAACTGGAAGGTGCCCATGAGATAATTACGAGGCGTGGCTGGGCATTCTTAGCCCTTGCCAAAAGTCCTCGAGACGGGGCGACGGGGTCACATCTTTCGTCAGTCTCTGCTTGTTACCGCGTGTTCCTAATCCACTACGATTTGGATATTTGATCTGAGGGGCCTCTGGCCTGATAGCACTAACTATCATGTGGGCATAGTATGGGCGTTCTGCGTCGTATGCATCAGCCGAAGCTTAATAGACGTCAGCGACTAAGCGGCGCACCGGGTTGGACTGTGTAAGCACCTGCCTTTTTAAGGAGGTAGCTAGGTCTACTCATCGGTCGCATTCGCAACGTGCAGGAGTTCCCGGGGCGATGGCCCATGACCCCTGGGGGCATAGGGTTTAGTCCGGCGTGCTGACCTCTCTATTAAGCCTAGGTCGATGGGTTGCGGCGTATTGTTTGGCCGAGGTCGGGCATGACCCAGGAAAGTGTGTCCGGCCGGAGTTAATTGAGCGTGGTGGGTAAGTTGGTGCACCCCTGTAGGGAATAAAACATCTATCGATAGCCTGTCCTATGGCAGCGGACACTCGGAGTTGTATTCTGATCGATACAACTAGAACTGGATACTCATGATGAGAAATGGATTGTGATGAGAAATGGATAAATGGCTCTGGGATTGCTTTCTCGCAGGGAGTCGAGAAAGGATCTCTAGCCGAGGTTGATGTCACTACTACTACTTTACTTTATGCTACTCTTATCTCTTCTGATGCTTGGAGCTGCTTGAAGATGCTAGTCTTCGATAGGCTAGGTTTTCCCCTTCTCTTCTGGCATTCTGCAGTTCTGTCCACATATACAATCCATTTCATTGATACCAATGCATATGTAGTGTATATCCTTGCTTGCGAGTACTTTGGATGCCCGACAAAAAAATACACTTCCGTGATGATACGTGTTTGTCATAGTAGGTCGCGTTTTTTGTCATGCATGTACATCCATGACGATTTTATGACAGAATCAAGATAGTCATACATGTGCTGTCGTAGAAGTGTTCCATGACATTACCCAAATTATCATCACGGAAGTGTCCACTTCCATGATGATAAATTGCCATCACAGAAGTGCTTTCGTCAAGGGTGACCGACACGTGGCATCTACCGTAACGGAACGCCGTTAAGCTATCGCGTCCGGTTTTGGATCCGATAACCCGTTAACAGCCCCAACCAATGGGGATTTTCCACATGTAAAATCATCATTGGCTGGAGGAAACACGTGCCGGCTCACCACTGGGACAGATGTCATCCACTCATTGGACCAAAGGCGCATATGATACGGCGACACGTGGCACGGCCCAACAGAGGCCCATTCCTGTGAAAAGGGTGGCCCGTTTGACTTGGTCAAAAGGTGGCGGGCCGGCCCACAGAAAGCCTGTTAACGGCATGTTCGCATATAGCCCATTTACAGCCCGCTAACCCAGCGCCCGTTACGACCTCTCCGAATTAGGCCAAGTAGCGTCATCTGGGCCGTCCAATATGATTCCAGCCCGTTTGTGGCCCATGACTTCTTTCGACCCATATGAGGCCCTTTGTAACTCTTGGCCCATTAACGGCCTGTGGTGAAACTGGCCCGTAATGAACAGTGTATCACTTTATACCCATTAACGGCCCGTTATTCCATTGGGTTGTTGTCAGCCCAAGTTATCTTTCGGCCTTCTCAGGGCCCATTGATTCTTGGGCTCATTTGCAGCATTCGGTTACATACCGCCCGTTACTGTCATTTTCTGCTTGTGGGCCAAATTCAGCCCGTCGTTACAGTCGGCCCGTTTGCGGACCGTTAATATGTTGGGCCGTTTTCATGTCAAAAAAACCCGTTGGGCTGTTTTCATAGAGTTATCAAATACGGCCTATTAACGACCCGTTATGGTCCACGAATAGTATGACCCATGATTGGCGAAATGATGATAGGCCCCGTAGAAGGCCCATGGATCCTACGGCCCGTATGAGGCCCATGGATAGTACGGCCCGTAAAAGGCCCATGGATTGTATGGCCCGTAGAAGGCCCATGGACCCTACGGCCCGTAGAAGGCCCATGAATCCTAAGGCCCGTATAGAAGGCCAATGGATCCTACGGCCCGTATAGAAGGCCAATGGATCCTACGGCCGGAAGAAGGCCCATGGATCATACGGCCTACAGGAGGCCCATGGTTACAACAGTCCGTGTGTTGCCATGGTTATTTTGGCCTAGTTACCAAAAATAGGCTATTGTGGCCACTAGAAAAACACAGAAAAAGAACTGCAGTGACTACAAGCAAACAACTAAACAAGACAATAAGGAAATAAATAAGCAAGCAATTAACGCTAGCCTATTACCGCTATTACACATATTACATCCACTGGGCATCAAAGTTCGTCACCAGTGCAAATATAGGGAACAAAGCAGCATATTACATACACTGGCCGTCAAAATTGGCCACCAGTGCAAATAAACGCGGCAGCAAAACAAGAGCATAACTGAAACAACTTCAGAAGAGCTCAACAAACGTTATCCTGGGTATCCACCATGCTGGAAATAAGCTTAGCAAGCTTATTAGCTTTGTCCTGCTTGGTGCTAAAATCCTCCAACGCTTGCTGTTGCACCAGAAAGTATGCATCTGAATGCTCCAGGGACTTCCGCAGTCCTTCCACTTCTTGTCGCAGCATAGCTGATCGATGTATTTCAGCTTGTAGTTGAGACTCAAGAAACTGAACTGATTCAGACAGTGAGTTTGAATAGCTTGTGCAAGCGGTAGTGGCCAGTAACTCGAACACTAAACCAAGACAGGACTTTGGGGTTGTCTCGCTGTCTTCAAGATAGTCTTCCTTAGCTATTTTATTAGCTTTGTTAGAGACCAACAAGGATGTGTGACTATCCTGAACCTTATCTGCATTACTTCCTTTAACATTGCTTAATAAGGCACTCTTCCCCAATATTCTGTCAGCATTCTAAAAGAAGAAGCAAGCAGACACATAACAAGTTTAGCATGTACTAGTATATGAAACTCATTTCGGTGAACCAGTTCATTAGTAAGGTGGAAAGGATTAAACTACCAAGTCTTCTATTGCCAAGTACTAGTACATAATAAAAGCATCAAACAAACATATATCTATGTCCTATGGTCACTGCATTGTCTTGCCAAATCAAAATAGAGACACGGTTCAAATCATATCAGTTCAAGACAAAGCAGCAGTGAAAGAATACAAAGCGTGGGAAACTACATGGCACAACAAGATTTCAGATGGGTACCACGGGTCTACATGTACAACAACACTATTGGCTCTGTTGTGATGCTAGTAATGTGCATGATATGAAAGTCAATTGTATACACAATTGAAATTGAAATCAACAGAGCTATTGATAAGAGCAAACCCATTAAAGAAACATGCATGAACATACCTGTTGTGCCATTGGAGTTTCAATTGGATCCTTCAATTTAAAAATAAGTTTGTATGAGTAAATACAGCGATACAAGAGCAAAGCAATCATAGTTAAAAAAGGCGCACCTAAGCGAGCGCTTAAGCATGCCTAGGCTCTAGGCGTTGGCAAAATGCATTGCGCATAACTATGCTTAATCTGTGCATAACTGTGCATAAGCATGCGCTTTGGTCAGTAAAGCGCAAGGCGGTGGCAAAACGCACAATTAACGCCTAGCGCTTTTTTGAACTATGATAGCAATGGAATCTTAAATTAGAACAGTTGTTCTTCAGGTTTAGGCACTTGTTCTACATGAACAGAGTACAGTAAGATGCAAGAATATAATACTTAAAAATAGAAAATGAGCTCATAGACCTTACCACATTCTTGGTTCGGGACCAGTACAAAACAAGGTGTTCCCAGTCATCGTCCAGTAAATGTGTCTTAGGAGAATGTAAGGGAATTTGATGAGTTTCTTTGCCGGTGAATTACGTTTCTTTAGGTAATTCTGATACTGCCACCAAGCATTCTTGAAGATAGCAGAGGTATTAGCACAGGTTACCTCATCCTGAGTTTCCAAATTGGTCCTTCTCTATAGAGAAAACTGGGAAAATTTGTTGTATTATAACCATCATGGAGGTAGGATGTATGGGACGAAGCAAAGTAATTGCCATGAATAACATTACTTACACATAACTCCTGGACAAACACCTGCAACTGGCATTTTCCTTCATCTTCAGTATAATATTTCCAAGATGGGAAGATATGCACATACGATTTAACAACATCAAATGCGATAGATGCTAAACTACGACTAGCTGGTTGTGATTCCTCCACTGGAATAGGCATACTAACTGGTGGAGTTGGGGTTCGCCGTGATAGTACTGGCCCTTTGGGCACTGGAGCTGCCTTACTAACTGCTCTTGTTTGGGAGCTCTATGGTGGAGATGGTGCTGTGTCAACAGGAACTGGGTTACTATCGGCTGGGGTTGGGGTTAGATTGGGTGCAGCTGGTTCTCTATCCATCGCAGTAGGGGTACAATCTGCGAGAGTTTGGGTTATGTGTGGTAGGGCTAGTTCTTGTGCATGTACAACCGGGGTGCTATCTCCACCAAGAGGTAGCACTGTTTTATTTGAAGACCGTGTTTTTAGTCCGCTAGATACTGGCATCACCCGCTCCAATTCAAATGGCTGATAAACAGGAAACATAGTTGAATGTACAGAAACTGTATGAGAGACAGATGCAATAGATAGTGTGGAAAAAAGAGGGCATGAAATAGTTGACATGTATATTGTTTAACTAAAATGGATAGCATGACATAATTTCACATATATGATGTCTATCTAAACTGGATAGCATAGCATAACATAATTCAAAGATATGATGAATAACTAAACAGGATCGCATGACATAATTCACCTACATGTTATCTAAGTAATCAGGATCGCATCATTTAATTCACATATGTGATTTATATGCTAAATAGAGGGCATTCGATATGATGTCTGAACTAAGAACATGGTGTTGAATATTCTGTATATGATGTCTAAACTATGCAATGCAAGACACCATATGCATGATATGAGCAGTATAACCGTGCCAAGTTAGAGCATACACCTCAGTGGGGGAATAGGACTGGTCATCTGTCTCCGAATCCATCTCTGAGGAGGTATCGGGACCCAACAAGAGATCTGCTTCGAGAGGTAGCACTGTCTGCTCTGAAGGCCTTGTTTTCACTCTAGATTTTTCCATCTCCCGCCCAAATGGTTGATTCACAGGAAGAGTAGTTTAATGTACAAACATTATCGACAAATGGAAATGTAATGAAGAAAAGGATGGGCAAGATATCATTCAAATATATGATGCCTGGTTAAACAGGATGGCATTGCACATTTCACATATATTATGGTGGCTAAAAGACATGAGACTGCATAATTCCCATATATGATATAGAAACTAAACAAGTGGCATTACAAAACATGTCTAAACTAAGCAGATGACATATATGATGTCAAAAGTAGGCACTGTAAGGCAACATATGCATGATATGACTAACATCATCATGCCAAGGTAGAGCAAACACCTTGGGGGGTAAATAGGAGTGGTCAGCGGCGTCTGAGTCCGCCTCAGAACAGATATCTTCCTCTGGATTACAATCTGGAGAGGGGTGGGGAGGGTTTGCCATTGAACCCACCATGGAGCGATGTCTGCATGAAATTGTATTGCCGCGCAAAACTCTTCTCTTTTTCTCTACATGTTCAGCATGACTGTGTACAATATCTGACATGCATACGAAAAAAAATATGGTGAGATTATGTAAGGAGAGCATGCAGAAATTTAGAGTGATGGTAACAACCAGTGGATGGATCCAAAAATAATGATAGCAGGCTGATGATTGCTTTAAATTAATAAAAATGCAGATGATGATTGCTTTACTATTTGTTTCCCACCCAAGATGAACAACATAGGCATACCCTAGGTGAACCAGATATTAGACAGACATACTATTCATTGCTGCCTCGATATGTGCCCCACAACTAATTTAGAACTCAAGTTTGAACATTAATTTGGACCTGACTTGGGAGTCCAAGAGCTGAATAGGACGATAAAGTACCAGGTAAGTTTAAGCAATGCATAACATAAGCAGAAATAAAACAGTGCGACCTCTCTTGTGGACCCGTGTACTCCTCAGGTTCATCTGCTGAGTCGATGATGGTGATGGTGATGCCGTTGCGGTGGGTGCCGGCGGCAGGGAAGGAGATCTGAGGTGGCGAAAGACGGTCAGGAGTCGTGATGTCTCGTTTGGTGGATGCTTCTATCGATGGAGCAGCTCAGGTGAGGTGGACGACGTCGCGGCAGGAGCAGGACAAACCACACAAAGTTCCCTTCGACACATACCTGTAACTGAAGTAATTCTGTAAGGGCTCATTTGGCTTGCACGATTCTTAAAATGCAGGGATAGGAAAAACACCGGAATAGGATAGGAAAATGCACATGGTAAACAGAGCATTTGTAAACACAGGATTTCTGTCAACTTGGGTGTTTGGTTTACAGGAATTGGAAGAGCAGAGGAATGCAAAGAAACATGGCCAAAATAAAGTGAAACCATATGAAAGTGTGTACAGTTAGAATGTTATTCTGGCACTAATGCACTTGGTCTTGTTTTCATGCATAGGATTTTGAAAAGTAGGTTCAGGTGGATGTTTTGCTTTATTCCTTTCAACAAAATGCATGAATAATTGAATATTAGAGTGCCATTGGAAAATTCCCTATTACTATGTTTTTCCGTTGAACCAAAATAGCCCTAATGGATCGATGTGAATGTATAGTAATAAGTGATGCAACAAGTGTACAACCTCTTTGCCGTAGCCGTGTCGACCTCAGCGTCATTGGGTTGGTCGCTGAAGCAGTTGAGGCAGAGGTGGCTGTCGGAGGTGTGGAGGAAGATCTAAGGAATCTGTAGACGGCGTCCAGGGCACTGCTCTATTGTGATGGATCGTTCTGTCGTTGGAGCAGCTCCGGTGAGCCATAAGACATCAAGGCTGAAGAAGCACAAGACAGACATCGTCAATCTCAAGTGGGATTCTAATAGAATCTCCAATAGATGATGTAAAATGGATGTAAAATTTACATCACCAAAAACCACCTGACTACAACAGATGAGGTAAAAACTGTTGACTCTGAACTTAACTATCGAAACTGAAATTTACTGTGGAATCTGAATGCTACTGTCGAAACTGAACGCAATGGTAGCAGAGAGGAACTTGACATGTAGTTTAGGGAGGGCCTACAGTTCATCTTCAACCTGCACCCCCCTGAGCCGCCAGCCACCACCGGCCGAACCGCCAGCCCCAGCGCCGCCTTGCCGCCTCGCCGCCCCGAAACAACTCCCCACCGCCGCCCCGGCCAGCCCTCTAGGCCCCCCGCCCCCACCCTGAACCCTAAGATAGATAGTGGGGTACCTCTTCGGCGAGCCCCCGTCCCCGCTGCGGGTGGTTCTTCCTTAACTCCGG
>NC_041385.1:399934346-400111074 GCF_002162155.2 Triticum dicoccoides | reverse complement strand
AGTCGACTGAAGTGTGGCTTAATCGGAGCAGAGCGGCAACACGAGCGAGGGGGAGAGCAGTAGCAGCAACTGGGCGAGCGAGCGATCGAGCGAGAGCCGGAGCAGCAGCAGCAGCACGAGCGAGCGAGAGCCGGAGCAGCAGCAGCAGATCCGGCTGGTATGGACACCGCCGCCAAAGGGGCCTCGCACTAGGGGAGAGCCGTTGTGGAGATGTCACCCATGGCGCCAGCTTCAAGGTAGCCGCTCCATGGGGGTGCAGGATGGAGCACCGTCGGCGCCGGGAGGTCGAGTTAAGGAGAAGGTGCGATGCGAAGAGTGTACAACCTCTTTGGTGGCACCGAGTAGGCCTCGGCTTTTTCCGAGGAGTCGGTGAGGATACTGCGGTTCCGGTGGAGCAGGTTAAGGAGGCGCTGTGGGGATGGAGCAGCCGCGATAGACGAGGCGATCATCGGAGCAGCTCCTTGGAGGTGGAGGACGGGGCGGCTGAACCGGTGGGGCGGCGAGATGGACGACGGATCCTCATTCGGGGAGGTGGACAAGGGATGTCGAGCTATTGCGGTGGACGACGTCGTCGGGGAAGAGGCTCCGGCTGGGCAGCGGTGACGTGGCGGACGAAGGAGGGTGGGGTTTCGCGGCTGGAGCGGAGAGGTTATGGCGGCCTGGGATTTCGAATGGCGAAAAGGGGGCGATGGGAGGGGGTGAAGCATGACTTAGGGACGCGCTTGTCCAAAATGTAGGGTGTGTTACAAAAGTACCCCCCGCCGATTTGAACTAGCGGCCCTTTCGGCTCAGGGTTAGAAGGGGGATTTCGCATGTCGGGATTTGGCAGCTGGAGGGAGTTTTCGCGCGCGTGGTAATTTCGGGATAGCAAGGCGCGGGTTGTGAAGGCGCCAGTTTTGGGAGCACGATATATGAATTTTCGGGATATAACAAGACGCGGGTTGAATTTTAGGGACAAGCCTAACGTGTAGTAATATTCTACTTGTACGTACCAAATCAATTCTCACTTCCCTCAACCAAAAAGAAAACGAAAAAAAACTATTCACACCACACAAAGAGAGAGTCTTGCCCCATTTTACTATACAAATGCTATTCAAAGCTACTCCCTCCTTCCATCTATATAGGGCCTAATGCGTTTTTCGATGCTAACTTTGACCAAATATTAGAGCAATAATATATGGCATGCAACTTACACAAAGCACACCGTTAAATTCGTCTATGTAAGATTCTTTCAATGATATAATTTTCACATTGTGCATGTCATGTACTATTAACCTTGTTAATAGTCAAAGGCGGTCTTAAAAATCTCATTACGCCCTATATAGATGGAAGGAGGGAGTATGAATCCATGTTATGTCCGATTAAATTTTTTCGCTTGCTGTATAATGCATGTAACCTACTCATTCCAACATTTTAGTGCATTCCAAATGTCTATACTACCGCTGCAATTCGAACTAAATTTGAATTCATTTCTCTATTTCAATAAGAATCTACAATCATGATTGTTGCCAACTTCAACCATCATTCGTGTATTACCTTAATAACACACCACATGATTACTATAGAGATAGATATGAACTATGTGTACTACATGAACTCGAATTCTATTTTTTGAATACACTTGATGTTGATTCCAAATAATAGTACATTTGATGTACTAACTATATATTTATAATCTAAACCATGTTCCATACGTACACCGTGTTTATCACACAAAGTATAGTGCCCCGCCTCCTACATTATGACAAGTATTTAGACCTGAGTTGCAACCACACATTAGCCCAAATTATAATCAATGTTCTACATTATGATATCTTCTTCAAGTATCCGTATCCACTTTTTTTATAATGAATTATGATCTTTGTTCGTCTTTTACACCTTCACGATCCTCTTCTATTTGTAGCTAGCTAGCGCTAACTTTCTATCGTGCATGCACACGCCTGCCCCCCTCTCACCCACCCTTAGCATCCCCTCCATCGCGCATGTTCATTATTTCTCTTTAGGCCGTCCACCAGCGGTGTGTGTAGGCCCTTGGCTCCTTCTTTCGGGCACACACCGGTCGATATACCTCTCTAGCCAAGTGTGCCTACAACAAACACATATATACTTCCCCTCTTCTCTTCTCATCGTCCATGCCCCCCTATGTCCAATACGATTCCACGCAGGTGCACACTCCCTCCCCTCTTATCATTGATCACATACTCGCACACTCCTCCTCCCTCGACATGGTAGGCCTCTCGCACCACCTCCTAGCCACACCCTCTCCCCCTGTTTGCCTCTCCGGACCTTATTTGCTTCTAACACATGCACGCGTGTATATGAACTGATCTCCCTACATATAGCCAGGTCGACTATAATTCGTTTTCACCTAGCACCAATACACTTACCTCGCTAGTTATGTCTCTCCTTTTCTCAGACACACGGCGGTTGATCTTCCTATGTAGTTACATATGCTTACCACAACCATATCTTCTCCCCTCATCATCCTTGAATACCCCCCTACCCGTCTCTCACACGCACGTGCATAGACAGACAGACATCCCCCGCCCTCTCTTATTGATATTGCACTCATACCCTCCGTTTGTCTAGCAGGCCTCTCCCACCATTTGTGAGATGCCACTCCACCACCAACCCTCCGACGCTCTACCTTTGTCTTTTTCCCAACCTTATTCCTCTGCTACACATATCCATGGATGTCGATCAATCTCCCTCAATACATAGCTAGGTCTCTCTCCTTCCCCACACATATACTAGTCGATCGGTCTCTACCCCCTCCCCCCCCACACACACACACCGATAGTCGAACATTGTAGGTAGGTATCCATGCCACGGAGAAAAACTGCACCTCTGCCCTCTCAAATTCCAGTAGGCCAGCCGCCCTGTATCTTTGACGTGGGCAAACACAAATTCGATGGCACTCTTTATCGATTGCGCAGCACACACTTCATCCCTGTTTTCAATTCTATCGATATCTCATGTCTATGACTCTGTTTCACACACATTGCATATGTTACGTTTTTCTGATTGAGATATCATCAACACATTGCCTCTGTTTCGCACAAACCATCTCTCTCACACCCACCCACGTACATACCTGCACCTAGAAGAAGTGCATGCAGGACACATGTACTCACGTCTCGTTCCTGGCCACACCCGCGTGGGTACACGGTGGAGTTCGTTTCTGTACGAAAAGGCAGGCCACGTGATAATTTGACGCATGTAGCGGTTGTTTACTCGAAGGAGGGTTGGCTACCACGCCTAGACGGAACAAAGTTCGACTTGATGCGTTAGCATTAAATAAAGTTATATATTCCTCAATGGCACATACAGAATATAAAACGATTGCCGTGGGGAAAATGGAAAAATGGGTTTGTCCCTCGTCACACCATCTCACACAAGGCCGACGTGGCCTCTCTCTCTCAGCGTTGGTTAGTGATCCGGCCGCATCCCGTCCGCCGGCGAAAAGGGAGGATGTGCATCATCTCTTCGGTCGACAGCGTTGAGGCAGCACGTCCCGATCTGCGGTACCCGCTGTTCTCTCTGACCAAGCTCCGGCGCGGTAGTGCCTTCGCCACTTGCTCGCTGCCGCAGTATGGGCAGATCCCAGCCGCCGGTGCCCTCCTAGTAACATCTCGACGACCCTCAGGTACACCTTCCTCCGGCCTTGCTCCACTGCCCATCTTCCCACGTTGCTGCATGTGGATCTTCTTTAGTTGTTTGCTTAAATCGTATCTCGACCGACGTACTTTCCATATTGCAATCTCGTCCTCAAACCATTTTTGATAAACTAGCATGTGCTATATTTCCCTTATTACATGGAACATGCTTCTTTTTTGTCGGCGTATGTGTCTTCAACTCATGTTATTGGGCAATAATTGTTTCCTTTCGACCTCCTTTTGCAAACAGGGCTATCCATTTTCACCTCGTTGCTATTGCGACCTTTTGGTGAACTGCACAAATCACTTTTCTGAAGAGTGTTTTGTGCAGTTCCGCCAAAATGTCACATGGGCAACATTTTTACATTTCTGTTGGACGGCGGAAAGGGAGATTGGTTTTGCTATCCTCCTCATCCAACTCCGTGCCTAATCTTCTCCAACAAGAAGTTAGTCCTAAAGAGAGATCGTAGAGGTGATCAGCTTCTATTTATGTGTGTTATGTTTCATCATCTAGTTCCATTGTTATTGTAATCACACTGACTGGATACCTTTGCAAACAGGGATGGTCCACTCGATTTTAGTGGATCTGCACAAAATGATCGGATTGTGGTGTCCTTCATACACCTCTTTTTTGGCTACAGAGCTGGGTGAAACTAGCTGCCAAGCAATGAACACTATGCCAAGAAAATGGAGCCATGCCTACGAACATCATCGATCAATTATATTTTTTTCTTTATTTGTACACCTTGTCACAACTTTGTCTTCAGTTGTGATGTGAATATTGGCGCTGATCTGCGAACCATTGAGATGCATTAGCCATGGTAGTTTCATTTGTATTTGATGGAATGTTGTAATGAGATAATCTCGAGGCAAGACACATGAATCCTAACTTGAAACCTTTTTTTCCTGCGGGAACCAAAGTTGAAACCTTCATAGCATCACAGTACAATTTCATCAAAATTATGCGTACATTAAACAAATCCTGAAGGATTGATAGCAATGCCAGAAACAATTCAACTTTGTTTCGCCGACATGTTGGACATCCTTCATCCGGCTCCACCTGCCATGCAGCAATATTGAGTGCACAACACAACTTCAGGGAAAAATTCACCCGGTCGTTGCGCCGCAGTAGTAATGACTAGTGAGCAGTCAAATCACAGAGCCCCACCTTCGCCACAGTAAGTTGCTCGGGCGAAGCAACAATCATTTATTTGTTCCTTGAATCCGCTGCTACTCCCATATTCCCACAGTAATAACTTGCTTGGGCGAATCAACCATCACTATATCCGCTCACGTGTGATGACCACAGGAGCTATCCATTCAGACTGCATGTTAAAAAAATAAAGGTCGATAACTAATGCGGCAAACTTTCAAAAAAAACTAATGCGGCACCTCGGGCCAACGCGGCAAGATCGCATTTTGCATGAGAAATTACACACCATGTTTCGTTGACATGTGGTCCCGTTCCAACATATCAGTGAGCCGACGGCGAGTCCTTTTCTACTAGTAGTATTTCCGAACGGACTTGTAGGACGGGGCGCCTCTTCGTGAACCGTGGCAAATTGGCAACCGTCCACCGACTCTTTGCCTTTGCCTCTCAATTTGGAACTGCTGTCGCATGCTCTTCCTCTCCCTCCTCCATTTTCCTTCAGCCCTTCACCGTTCCTTCTGCCATTGTTCGATCGTCTTCTCCATGGAGGGAACAGGCCGGAAGCGACCCCGTTATTCTTGCCCCGATCTGAAAGATGACATGGTGGAGGAACTCATTGATCGGTGCAACGTCATCACCTCGGCTAGCATGGCAGGTTCGTTCAAGCCCATTCTCGACTCAACTAATAACATCATTACAAGGAACCCAAGAGTCAAGGAGCGGTTTGATCTCCCCTATCTTCTTCGCCATGACCCTGATGACTACTGGCGTGGGGACGACGGAGGCCTCGCCTTGTGCAAGGTGATGCCGCTTGATAATGATACGTATGATGTTAAGATGCCATCGCTTGAGGGCAAGGATAGGGCAGGTGCAAATGGAGATTGGGTTGTTTACATTGGGTCCAACTGCGAGTGGGAACTTGTGAATGTGTACACTCGTGACCGGGTTCCACTTCCAAAAATCTCAGCAGACTGCCCAGAGGTTGAGCACACCGATATTGTACACACGTTCAAATATGATCATGGTGACTGTCTTCTACGGAAGATAGCAATTTGTCGAGTTCCCAACCGCTCTTGGAATTACAACAACTATGAAGTTGTTGCTATCTTCGACAAGCTTGTTGCCATCCTTCGTGGTTCGACTGGATGGATATTGCTCAAAAATCCATTTCTATACACGGATGTGTACTGTGATGCAATTCAATACAAGGGCCTTGTGTTTACTGCCACCACTCATGGCACTATTTTTGCATGGAATCCTTATACTTTCGGTATGTTTGTCTTCCACCGTAATTATAATTGTTTCATGCACATGCATGCGGGTTAGCAAGTTTCCCTTTACTAATTAACCTTCTTCTTGTGTTTCCAAGGTCCTGTGAACATTCCACCACCTATACTTGAAATTTTTTATAACCAAGGGGGAGATGACGATGGTGATGATCACGAGCATGAGGACGAGCAGAACGTATATACTCAATGGCGCCTGCCAACTAATTCCATGGATCACCTCTTCTTGTGTGTATACAGCGCACTAAGTTTGTTACTGCTGAGGGAGCACGTGTTGTCTCCCATGGTCGCACTCTCCGGACCTATTCCAACATCCGTTGCATGGTATTCGGGATGGATACTAGTGTGCTAGCGCCAACACCTTCTCCCTGGTACAGAATTGATAGTCTTGGAGAAAACTCGCTCTTCCTTGGACAAAACTATCCGATGATGGTGAAAGGCGATCCAACTGTTGTTGACACAACATTACTAGTACCATTTATGAGAAGCAACTGTGTCTATACCTCGGACATTTCGGTGGTTCCCTACCCTGGTACTGATATAGTAGGCCGCTTCAGCCTGGATGATTAGTCCTGCGTTAGTCTCGAGATCGACAATAGATGGCCCATCCCAGAGAATCACCTGTGGTTCAAAGCAAGTGTTTCCAACACCGAGGAATGGTTGAGTTGAAGTTCATTTCATTGCTTGTTATTTGTTGTGTGGTGAAAACTTTAGTATTTATAATGTATCCTCGTTGTCGATGTGGGTTGATGACCTGTTGTATGTAATAAAATGATATGCCTGTGATAAACTTACTAAATTTATGAATGGCTTTCGAGTCGCTTCTCTGAGTGAGTGGTGCAACGAGGCAAAAAAATATTTTCCGAATACATAATTGTACGTGCATTGCAACAGGTTATCGGATGAGGCCAATCAACAATAGTAATACACTATTTGTACTAGCTTCACATGCTTCGCGCATTGGGCGGGTGTTTTTACTGTAGCCATATGTTAATGTGTTCGCTGTACGTAACCAGCACCTCGAATCCTCGATACTAGTACTATATAGTAAGTAGTAGGAGTAGTAGGGTGGCATGGGCCAGGACAAGCATTCACGTCCAGGAGTACGTCACACGCCACCACCATGACATCCATCTGACACCATATTATTTCTTGGAGTCCGTGCTAGAGCAATCTCTTCAACCTCGTCGTTTCTCTAACTTCAGCCATCGCGCGGCAGGCGAGGTGGGGGTTTGCCGATAGTCGGTTTCCTCAATTGCGGTCCCACTTGTAAGGCCAACTCCAATGCACGACCCCAAACAGACCTCCGTTTTGCACGAACTCCAACGATAATTTTGACTAGAAAAGCAAGACCAAAGAAAACAAGAACCACAAGAATACATTTTACTACTCTAGAAGATATCCAACTTCCATAATTGCTCTTGTAAGTTGGATTAGTGCCTTCTCGATGCATTCATTGTTGATCTGCGGAGGCTCGATCTTGCATGCTTCTTTCTTCTTTGAGTGTAAAGAAGTAGACGTTGCTTCCTCACATCTAGTCTCATGTCTAGCCTCTATTCTAGTAGGAGTATCAACAAGTGCACTAGTCTCATCTCTAGCCTCTATGCTAGCTAAAAGTGCTAGAACTTCTACTAAATTGCGCTCTATCAATATATGGATGTACTCTTCTTCCCAATACCAAGACTTGCATCCATTCTACTCCCCCTGTTGCACAATACATGCCTTCTATTTGTAAAAATATATATGTATCTAGACATGTTTTAGTATATAGGTACATCCATTTTTGGACAAATGGAAGTCAAGTATTTTGGAACGGAGGGAGTACACAATAAAAAATTAAGTTAGCACAACTAGTCTAATCCGAGAGCACAACCGAAGATTTGGTCGGGTTCTTCCTCCTTTTGCCGACACGTGGGACATCCAGCATCCAGGTCGTCTCATGCAAGAAGATAGAGTGGTAGTTGAAGCCACATGATGTGCATCTTGGGCTAAACTGTAAATAGAATCTTACTACTCTTGAGTAACTCCAAAAGCATCCACCGAAGATCTTTATTGGATTTGTTTTTCATCACCAGCACGTCGAGGTGAAAGATGTGCAGGTTCAGTGGGTCCTCTTGTGTTTTCACTGACATGTGGGACCGCATGTGAGCAAACAGGCGATGGGCTCCGCGCGTCCGCTGGATGGCTGAGAAGAGAGATAGAGGAGGGCTGAGCACGGACTCCAGGAAATTTGTTCTACGTAACCAGCACCTTGATATTCGCGTGTGGCTGTTTCTAGAATAAAGAAAAGGAGGTACCCCTACTTATGTTACTCCCACTACGCCTAGCCTAAGGTTAGTAGGTGACCTTGCGCTTGGCTCTTCGCCTCTTCCGGAAGTCGATGGTTCTACAGTAGTGCTTCTGGCAATCTGACACCAAATGAACTGCTGCACGTCCACCGCTTGTAAGCAAAAGTTTCTCCTCGTGCCGCGAGCCACCGCGCACGCATTGGCGAGGGAGAAGGCATAATCAAGCTTCTCGTCATTCTGCGAGTTGATGGGACACATCAAAGTTATTTACTAGTAGTACGTACTCTCTCCAAAAAAGGGCTGACCATGTCATTGCTACCATCCCGAGCTCCGTCGTTGAGTACGTGCACTATGCATGTGCCATCGAGGAGAAAAATATATTGCGTAGGTGCCATCGAAGTGCACGACTCACTTACGAAAAAGGGTTTCCCCCGTTTTCCCCCCGCACGACTCACTTACGCACTGCTTATCTGATTATCTCTATTTTCTTGCATGACACGTGCACCTTGATGCTAGATGTCTCACGTGTTGGGAAATGGATGAACAAAGCTCACGTAAAAGAAAAGAGTTGAAGAGCATAGATTCCCGACGACCGAGAAGGAGCAAGGAACCTCGCGGTGGAGTGTCTGCAAGGAACCTTGCACATTTTCCCCTGTTTTTTGCCGCCTGCCCGCCTATAAACAAATAAAAGAACATGAACTTTTCGCTGACCACTAGAAATGGTACATCAGGATGCTAAGTTGAAGATGTTTTATACTCCCTCCATTCCCAAATATAAGTATTTTTAGAGATTTCAATAAGGGACTACATACGAAACAAAATGAGTGAATCTACACTCTAAAATATGTCTAGATACATCCGTATGTTGTAGTCTATTTGAAATGGCTAGAAAGACTTGTATTTAGGAACGGAGGGAGTAGTTTATATTGAATTATTGATAACCACACAACAAGCCACACATGTACAGGACGCATGCAACCACGCATGTACACAAGCCAACGCACTAACTCCATCTAATCCAACTCATGCACATACGCGCACAGCATGGAGCACACAACGCACATACACAAGACGTGCATGCACACACGCTCGGCCGTAGAATGCACGTGAATAACACATGCATGCGCACACACTCAGCTGCATGGAGGCATGCACCATCCGCAGCGACGTCCGGTTCGTCGTGCTACAGCGAAGCTCGCACGCAACGGTGCATATACATCTCTTGCAGTACCTCTTTGCCATCGTTGCTCAACTACTAGTCGGAGACGAAGACGACCGCAGCCTCGGCTTTAGAGCTAGCACCAATGGAAACACGCACGCTGCACGCACACGAGCACATACGGAGTGCCCACGACGTGGTGGTGGTGCGTCCCCAGTCGCCTCTACTCCTTTTGCGCACATTGTCTATCAAGGCGGCTACATGCTAATGATGATGTGGGTGAGATCTTCTAGGACTCAGATGATGACGAGGAAAATTATGAGACACAAGGTGACGTACACCGTCAAGGTCCACGGTCAAGGGGGTGCTAGTAAGTGCTTAGATGTGCTTAGAGCAAGTATAATAGAGTTGAGTCAGCGGGCTATAAGGAATAAACTAGTATATTTCTGCTTAGTTGGAGGAAAGAGAAGAGGAGAGAGAAGGTAAGCAGGCTCTTCGTGAAGAGCCAGCTCTAGCACGTGCTCCTAGGCACTTTTTGAGAATGAAAGGTGGGCCACATAATAAAAAAAGTAGTACACTCTTTTGATCTAATATTGTACATGTTGACTATAAGATGGGCTGTAGATGACATGGCACTGGCTTATAGCCAGCAGCTGGCTATACTATTAACCATGCTCTTTAGATGAGGTGCTAAGTGCATTAAATGGCTTAGTAACTCAAGTCTTAAATGCATAGGTGCTTAGTTTATTGGTGCCACATCATATTTTATGCCTACATGGCAAGTTTAGCAGCTATACATGGTGGAGCACTGGGAGAGGCCAAGGTTGGTCATAGTGGGGAGTAACTTATACTGTAACATATTACTATGTTACTCTAAACATCTCTATAAACCAGAAAGGATGGAGTAGTAACATAGACTAGTGTCATATGTAGAGTATGGGAGCACATGATATTTCCCCGTCCGGACCGATCCCAATGTGGCTTCTCACCTTCTTGGCCCAACAAAAACCCCTCCCCCCCTCCCGTGCACGCTTCCCGCCTGGCGCCAGCTGAGCCCGCCGCTACACATTGATGGCAAGTCAGGGCGACGCGACCTCTCACTGCTTCCGCCGTTGAAGACCGAGGGCACCATCCGCTGCATGCCCGGCATTTCAGACTACACAGTGGAGAGTAACTTTAGAGCAAGTACTACAATTAGATGACATAAGCAGGCTATAAGGATTTAAATATAGTATTTGTGCTTAGTTGAAGGAGAGAGAAGAGGAGAGAGAAGAGAAGCGGATTGTAAACGTGTAGCCGGTTGTACTCCAACATACTTTGTGAGACAAAAGGTGGGGCCATTATTAATGATATAGTATTTATACTAATGGGACTAACGGACATCTTAATTACTCCGTTTTTAGACAAACCTTGGTGGGGCTATTATTGACTCTTTTTTGAGCTATTATTGACTTGGACGTGGGGTTTGGGGGCCAAAGGCCTACTATTATACTCGCATGACCGACCTGACATGCTCTACCCTAGCCGCCACTGTATCATATGGTTTCACACCGTTCCAGATCTTAGCGCCGCCACACAATTCTTCTCCAGCCCTCCTTCCAGCGTGCACCGCGAGAATGGACAGCAGTCCTCCGAACCCCGCCTTTCGTGATCTTGTACGGGAGAGGGGCGATCAGGTTTTTAGGGAGCACACTCCTGTGACTGCTGCCAGCGACGACTTCCTCAACGACACCTTCTTCCCCGACCTCGGTAACCTCTTCATCAATGACATGAGTGACAACATCAACCACATCGGTTCTGCTCCCGCTATACAGTATGTGATTCTGTCCTCCTGGTTTAGTCCGCATCATTACTTTGATGTTTGAAATTGTCGTCATGATCTATTTACTGCTGATTCGGATTAAATCTCATACTAAATTGCTCATATATTCAACAATCCAATCCAAAAACCTGATTACAGGCAATTTACTCCGAGTGGTTTTGCTGCACTTTTGAAGCCGCCTACTTTTAAGGGGTGCAATATAAAAGGTGGCGCACAAGAGCAGTATATTGGTTTCAGATCATGTACTGCTATGACACCACTAAGGATAAGCCTGAGGGCGATCTTAATCCTACACAGCAGGAAGCTTATCAGAACATGGATACCCTCTTCAAAGCCGCCCTGCTGAGTGTTCTTGACGATTCCATTGTGGATTCACATATGTCGTTTGACAGCGGCAAAGACATGTGGGTTGCGCTCGAGGCCACGTTTGGGCCCTTGGGCGCTGGCAACGAGTTGTACGTCATGGAGAAATTCTGTGACTATAAGATGACTGATGAGCGCTCTGTTGTTCAGCAGACTCATGAGATACAGTCACTCTCTAAGGAACTTGAGTAATTTAAGTGTGTGTTGCCGGACAAATTTGTTGCTGGGACCATCATTGCCAAGCTTCCACCTTCGTGGAATGATTTTGCTACTTCTCTGAAAAACAAGAGACATGAGTTTTCTGTTTTGGATCTCATTAGCACTCTTGATTTTGAGGAGAAGGCGAGAGAAAAATACACACATGCTCAGGTCGCTGAGGGAGCTTCTAGTGCCCACATGGTACACGAGAAGAACTTCCAGGCCAACCAGCCCCGAAACAACAAGAACAAATCTCAGGAGGAAGGCAAGTTTGATGCAAAGAACAAGCCGTCACATTCTACCAACTTCAAGAAGAATTCTCATAACAGGAAGGGATACAAACCTCAATTTTGGTAGCACCGCACAAAATTTATATGGCTGCATCTACCTGCTGTCAGCTAACCACATGGTGCTCCAGGTATTCGTACATTCGTAACTAGGTACAATGACCACCGCAAGATGAAATTAGCGTATTCATACGTTGACTTGTTGAATGCAGTGCGGAACGCTCCTGTCATGTGTGGAGGAGCAAACAAGCAGTGCAGCCGAAGGTGGAAATCAACCAAGGACTTATGAATTATATATAATCTTCCTCAGGCACGTTAGTATCCCCTTCCTCCAGATGATCGTGTTTTGTCATGCCGAGCTATTGATATGTGCTACTGTTTTGCAACACCGTTTAAGTATAGCTACTGTTTTCCTATCTTTTCAGATTCAAGACAATGAATATGATTTCAGGGGAACTGCATAATATGGACCCATGTTGAGTCATCTCTATTGCCTCATGTGTTTGCTGCAAATGTGTCAGCATCAATTGCAAGATGAGGCAGCTAGCTAGCTGTGGAGTTGCCAACATGCTCAAAGTGCTCGCAACATTGAGAAGAAACAAGCATGCCCAGGAAATTAATGCGTGCACAGGGAGGCCCTTTTCTCAGAGAAGCATCGACCAATTTTCTTTATTTCCACACCTTCTCACAGCTTTGTATTGGTTATAGTATGGTGAATCATTGAGATGCATAGACATGCTGAACTTTTGTTCTTCTGAATGTTAGTTTAATGTGAGTGTCTGCATCCAGTACCGCATCCTCTAATTTGGTGGACGCACACAGAGAAAATAAATCTCCTTAATTTACTCCGTAACCACCCTATTAAATAGGCCTTGTAACAAACCAGGCGCATGCAGTGGCCGGCGGGCACATGCATCCTGCATGCATGGCCAGTCAGCCAAGTCCATGCGCCAGATCCAATGCAGCAACGCAAAATAAGAGAGCGGTTCTTGGGAAAAAGCGAGTAGTTAGTGCAGCGGGCCTTATAAACACGAACAACTCGCTCTCCCACTTCCGTCTCCCCCCAATTCCCCCCGCTCCCCAATCTTCCTCACTCGTCCAGAAAACCCCGCTCACCTTCTTCCTCACTCGTACAAAAAACACATGCTCCTCTTCTTCCACTCCTACAGAAATCCCCAACCCTCCTTCTTCCCCACTCGCACTGCCACTAGGCTCGTCTCTGGCTACTCTGCTCAAACCCGTGAGCTCGGCATGACGCCCACAAGGAAAATGGAGTCGGCTGGCCCCAGCGCCAAGAAGATGAGGCTCCCGCCAGCGGCGATGCCGGTTGTAGATCCCGCACCCGGTAGCGTGGGGAGAAGCAGCGAGCCCCTCGCCCACACACACACGGATCTGAGGAATCGGTAGAATCTCCGGTGGACCGCATCAGCGATCTCCCGGTCGTCATCCTTGAGGAGATCATCTCGCTTCTCCCCACCAAGGATTGATGCCGCACACAAGTCCTCTCAACTCGGTGGCGCCCTCTATGGTGCACCGAGCCCCTCAATCTCGACTGTCGTCAGATATCTGTCCTTCCTGAATTTGATATCCTCAGAGCCATCATCTCTTCTCACCAGCAGGGCCCCGTTCAATGCCTCTGCATCCCGACAAGCTACCTGCTGTCCATACCCGGCAAGGTGGACGCTTGGATGACATCCCCTGAATTCGGAAAACTCTAGCAGTTTGAATTCTACCATTACCACGAAAGTTTCATACCACGAACATACCAAGAATTCGCGCCCACACCACCGTTGTCCATCTCGCGGTTTTCCTCCTCGCTCCACACCGCCACCTTCGCCCGGTGCCATCTACCAGACGATCTGGTACAAATGCTTCGACTCCAACTGCTAAAAAAACTTTCGCTTGTGGTGGTTTATCTGTCGGAGGCCTCACTGCACAGCATCATCCACTCCAGTTGCCCTGCCCTGGAGCGCTTGCTGATTGTTTTGGGAATAGAAATCGGTATCAGTTGTCTCCAAATAAAGTTGCCTCACCTTAAAAGCATTGGAATTTGTTTTAAAGGACAGCAGCTCATCATCGAAGATGCCCCTTCACTTGAAAGGTTGATCCTTCATAATTGTTATACACCTTCAGAAATAACTGTTGTCTCTGCGCCCAAACTGGAGACCTTGGGTGTAATTCGTGACCCGTTTAATAATCACAAGGAGTTGGTGTTTGGCTCCTCACTTTTTTAGGTACCGTATATTATCATCTACACATTTGTAATCATATGCCGCATTTTTCATTTGTGCGCATAAGTTTTATATTATCTTGGAGTACACTTTGGGTACTAATATTATGTTATATGCTCAATGAAGAGTTCGTCCATTGATAGCCTATCAATGCTGCTGGATTCTGTCAAGATCATATATATCAGGATGTATAGTTTTGATCTGGACATAATTATTGGCTTGTTGTGATGCTTTCGATCTCTGGAGAATGTATACATAGAGGTGATGATTTCATGCACATTGAAAGCCCGTACATATTGTACTAGAATTAACTGTTCAGCTGTCGTTCTTTCAACATACTCTTTTTTCGGACCTTAACTGTTTTCAATCTTCATGTCTACTTAGGCAGAACCACGTGGAGAAAAATATATAACCAATCATTGGCGTAATAAGCACAAGGATTTTCTCAGATCTCATGACATTCGTTTGAGGACAATAACGATGGGACGATAAGCATCCAACAAGGCAAACAGAAGCTTTGTCACATTCTTCCTGTTGAATGCGAGGTTACTATTGTCCATGAGGCTTATTTTTTACAGCAAGAGATTTCTCACGGACGAACATGTTGAACAATAAAAAAAGAAGTTTTAGGTGGACAAATGGGCTTCCAAACGTGCTTGGCTTCTATTTACAATAAGTTGTAGACATCCTAAAATAATTTTTTTTGCACAGGATGTTGATTTTATGGATCAGACCGATCCATTTGTTTGTGACTGCAAAAAAGAGTGGTTGGGTTAGATGTTACTGTCATGTTCAATCTGGGTTTTGTCTAAAAATTTGATGAACAATTAATCCTTGGGCTTTTTGTACCATTTGTATGCTTGACTTGCATGTTGTTGCCCTCGTACTCCCCTCCACCTGCCACTACACTGCCGCATCTTTCATGGTTGTTGTTCGTTCCCGTCCGAGGCCTTGCCGTCGTTCTCCGCCTTGGTTCGCTCGCTGTGCCCGCCACCGTCTGGCCTTGTCACCATGGTCAACAACCAAGAGGAATCAGGAGATGATTGTACATGGAGAGGCTGATAGTAGGGACCCACCAGGGTCATTGCATTTCGCAAGCAGGTGCCTCGTTATTACAAGCCAAGAAAAAACTTCCTCCTAATTGTTTGACAACTAGGTTCCACGCCATTGTCAATGTAGTCAATAAACGAGAAAATTACACAACGAGCGGATAACACCATGGACCCAGTAGCTCGCCCAGTTGTTTTTCAATTTCAGAGATGGAGCTCAACTGCGCGTTGTGCGGGGGCTGTGGCCCATCTAGCCCACGCTTACGCTTTTATTAAGCACATGACGAGCCCGGTTGATATATTTTTTCTTTCTGAAATTGGCTAGCCCGGTTCTCTTTTTTGGAGAATACCAAAACCGAGGCCTACTTGCTTTTCTCAGCCCTGCTGGGCTGCAAATCTTTCAAGACGAGGAGGGATGTAAGTAGTAAGAAATGGGCTTCCCCAGAAAACGGGCTATAAGTTGTAAGAAATGAGCTGTAAATTTTTAAACCAAAGCCAACTGGCAATTGCATTAAAATTTCATTTTTTTTAGGATTTCTCTACTCTCTACTCTTATAAAAACCAAAGCCAACTCGCAATTACATTAAAATATCATCTTTTCTCCCACAAGATAAACTACTCATACAAATGCATCTTCATGTTCCGTGCAATGAACGGGCATCTTGCTAGTTAAGATTCTAAATTTCATTCATTTTTTGCGAAGAATTGTTTTTTGAATTTTATTTTGATATAATTTTTTAGAAAATATTTTTAACATGACTCAAAATTTCGTGATTAAAAGAGTTTGGACCCCACCGAAATATGCAAAATTTCGTTGAAGTTTTTAGTAGTGCCCAGAATATATGGTCTGCAATGCTAATAAAAAGAATATGGGCTTCATATATCCATAAGAATTAGCAAATGGGTTGTAAATTATTGAAAATAATGGCTAATGGGCTGTATGCTATTTTCCACAGATTTGGAGGCTGACTTCTGGGCCTACTAGGTTGACGATGATGCTGTCCTAATTTTTTTTTGATGTGTACGCAAGGCTTTGTCAACTTAGTCAACACACAGCAGTTACTATTGGATGTCCATCCAACGGCCGCCGTGCTTCTTTGATCTCTGATCTTCCTACTCCAGCCGCCCAAACCAGCGCCGGCGGGACTGCCTGCTCCCTCCTCCCGTGGCTGGCTGTGCTGCCGCCAGGCCATCCCTCTAACCACCCACACATCCTGTTATTTTCCGGCGACGTCAGCCTCACCTCGCAGCCGACCAGTCAGCGCTCGTTCTCCCCTCAGTGTGGGCATCCGTTGCGGTGGCTTCGACGGTTCCGGGTGGTTCTCTTCCTGGGCCTCGCCCTCGACCACCGCGTTTGTGCTCTCGGTGCGGCGAGGTCAACATGGTCAACAAACAACAGCCATCGGAAGAGGCTGACAGTAGGGGCCCACACAGGGAAATGCCTCCTTATTACGCGCAAAATAATGATTCCTCCACCTGATAGCTGGGACCCATCGGAAGGGCCTCTGTATTTCGCGAAAAAAACATTCCCCCCATTGTTAGCTCGGACCCACCAGAAAAGCCTACTTATTACGCACAAAAAATGAATACTCCCCCTGCTAGCTGGGACTCACCTTGGTGGGAGGCTGACTTGTGGGCCTACTAAGTTTACGGGGATGGAGGGCTTTGTCAACTTAGTCAATATGAACGATTCTAGCTCTAGTGACCGTACGATGTCCATCCAACGGTCGTAGTGCTTCTTCAACCTCTGGTCTTCGTGCTCCAGCCGCCCAAAGCAGCACCGGTCGTGTCGCATGCTCCTGCCTCCCGTGGCCGGCTGTGATGCCGCGGAGGCCTCACCGCCCCTACTACTCCCACCGCTGGCCAGGCCATCCCTCTACTCACCCACACCCCCTGTTATTCTGCGGCGACGGCAGCCTCACACCGCAGCTGAACCAGTGAACCCTCGTACTCCTCTTCGCGTGGGCATCCACTGCCGCGTCTTCCCCAGCTCCGCGTCGTCCCCTTCCTAGGCCTCGCCGTCGTCCACCGCCGTGGTGCTCTCGGCGCGGCGTGGTCAATGTGGTCAACGACCGACTTCCATCGGAAGAGTACTGTGCGTGGAGAGGCTGACAGCTGGGTCCACGGCGGCCGCAAGGAAGTGCCTCCTTATTACGTGCAAACTAATTATTCCTCCACCTGATAGCAGGGACCCACCGGACGGGCCACCGTATTTCATGAAAAAAAGTTTCCTCCTGACTGCTGGGACCCACCAGCTATACCTTCGCACGCAAGGAAGTGCGTCCAGGCAAAAAAATGATTCGCCCCCTGACTGCTGGGACCCACCAGCTACATCTTCGCACGCAAGGAAGTGCGTCCGGAAAAAAATGATTCGCCCCCCTGACAGCTGGGACCCACCAGCTACATCTTCGCACGCAAGGAAGTGCGTCTGGAAAAAAAAATGATTCGCCCCCCTGACTGTTGGAACCCACCAGCTACACCTTCGCATGCAAGGAAGTGCGTCCGGGCAAAAAAAACAATTCGCCCCCCTGACTGCTGGGACCCACCAGCTACACCTTTGCATGCAAAGAGGTGCCTGACAGTCGGGACCCACCTGGTCGAAGCGTACGTAGCGTTGTCATTCTGGTCGCGAATGTGTACGTACATATATACTGGTGGATGTAGAGGCGCGCACGTGTCGATGTAGAGGCGTGCACGTGTCGTAGTAGAGGCGTGCATGTAACATGTACACGTACGTACAGTAGCCAGGGTGCAAGAAAGAAAATACGGCCACGTATGTGTACATACGGGCGGGGTCTCGAACACCTACTCGCGCATACGTACGGCCAGGACTCGTGTACATGGCTGGGTCGGAACGGAGAAACAGCATCGTCGTCATGTTCATGGGGAGCCAACCGGCTGAGTTGGAACGGAATGCGTCGTCGTGTTCTCGGGAGGGCTTGGACGGAACAGGCGATGGAAACGAGGCCTGGCATACCGCAGAACAGAGGAAACGGCCTTGTGTTCGACCGGCCACGTTCGAAACGGGATCATGTTCATCGGGAGGGGTCTGGCGTACCGCAAAACGGAGGAAACGGACCTCCTACAGTCGAAACGGGGGTCCTGTTGATCGGAGGGGTGTGGCGTACCGCAAAACGGACGAAACGGCCTTGTGTTGGAGTGCTACGGTCGAAATGAGGGTCCTGTTGATCGGGAGGGGTGTGGCGTACCGCAAAATGGACGAAACGGACTTGTGTTGGAGCGCTACAGTCGAAACGGGGGTCCTGTTCATCGGGAGGGGTGTGGCGTACCGCAAAACGGGACTCCACGGAATACTGTTCATCTCCACCGTCGACCTCCTCCAGCCTCCACGGGCTACCGTCGAGCTCCTCCAGCCTCCACGGGCTTCTATTCATCCAGCCTCCACCGCGTGCTACTCCACCGGCTACTGTTCAACCACCCCTCCATGGACACCCCTCCATCGTCTACTGTTCATCCAACCCTCCACGGGGTCGTCCTGTTCATCCAACCCTCCACACCACTGGGTCCTGTTCATCCAGAGGCAACGCCACCGCTCACTGTTCATCCACCCTTCCCCCCCACACACAACGCTCACTGTTCATCCCAGAGGCAGCATCGATCGGCTTTAGTTAGCAGCAGTAGCGAAGGAATCGCTCGATCGGGTTCAATTAACAGCCATCGATCAATCGCTTGGGTTTAGTAACGTGTAGCCTGTAGTGCAATCGCTCAGGTTCAGTTAGATCCCAACGCCTCGCTCGGGTTCAGTTCGAGCCAACGCCTCGCACACACGCGCGTACGTGTACGAGAGAAACGCGCATCGCTCGGCCCCCCGACCACCCACCGTAACCGGGAACTCCCCGAAATTTTCCTCGCCCTTGCTTCTACCATGGTTTTTTCCGTCATGGACGGCCCAAAGAATGTCATGCAGCTGCGTCTCCGGCCCGCCCAGGATGAAAACCCATTTTCTGTCATGATTTTTTGTCATAGAAGTAGGAGCCCACCACATCTATGATGATACCGGGTTTTGTCACAATTATCGTCATAGAAGTGTCATATGTATGACAGAAAAAAATTCGTTCGGCCCAAAATGTCACGGATGTGTCTTTTTTTTGTAGTGATGAGTACTCACGGTTGCTTTTCTCCCCCTTTCCCCCTTTCTTCTTCTTTCCAGTTGATGCAACCAGATGTCGAAGCCCAGGAGCCAAATGCCACCGTCGATGTCTACTACTATGTGAAGACCGCCGACGACCAGGAGTAGTTAGGAGGCTCCCAGGCAGGAGGCCTTGCCTTTTCGATCAATGTTGCTTTTGTGCTAGCCTTCTTAAGGCAAAACTTGTCTAACTTATGTCTGTGCTCAGATATTGTTGCTTCCGCTGACTCTTGTGTTTTCGAGCTTATGTATTCGAGCCCTCGAGGCCCCTGGCTTGTAATATAAAGCTTGTTTTATTTTATTTGTGTCTAGAGTTGTGTTGTGATATCTTCCCGTGAGTCCTTGATCTTGATCGTACACATTTGCCTGTATGATTAGTGTATGATTGAATCGAGGGCGTCACATCCGGGCACCCAGGAAGAAGATGATGTCGATGTCGACGATGCAGATGCTCTCGGCTCGGGTTCATGGTCACAGACGCGTAGCTCATGGACGTGGTGGCTGGACGCAGGGAGCCATGTGGTGGCGCGGACGGTGGCGGCACCGCCATGGCAGTGCTCGGGCAAGGTGGGAGAGAGCGAGGGGAGAGGGGAGCGAGGGGGGCGAGCAGGCGGATCTGGGTGGGGTAGCTAGGGTTCGAGGGGGGAGGGCGGTCTTATCCCCTCAGGCGTCGCCAGCGGAGGTGGCTCAGTGGCGACGCGCGCGCGCCCTCTCGGTCAGGTGAGCATTGAAGAAGAAGACTGAGGGGGAAGTGGGCTAGGTTAGGCCGGCCTGTTGGGCTAAGGCCCAATGGGGCAAGGGAGGCTTTCCTTTCCTTTTTATTTTTCTGTTTTTCTTTTACAGAGAGGGTTTTGTAATATTTGGGGCGCCGATATGATTTTTTAAAAATATGGGAATTGTCCACATAAATACAATGCAATGTTTCGCACTGCCACAAAAAGTTTGGAAGAAGTTTGAATTAGTTTTAAAATGCATAAAATGGAAAAGCAATTAATTTGCTGATTTGGCAGTGTTTCAAATTGCTATAGTCCACCTTAGCTTGGAGGTGATGTTGTTTTCCTTAACAATCATTTGTTATGGAATTTTTACTAAATGATGAACTATTTTGCAGCAACTTTTGTGCAACTTCAAAGTTCACTTGCAAATTGAATTTGATTTCAAAGTGGTATTTCAAATGAGATTTGAATCAAATTTGATCAAGTCCTGTTTAGCAAAATGATTAGCTTAATCACAGAGGGTTACTGTAGCAATGACATTGGGGGTGTTACAGAGGCACACGCCGTCATCGGTAGGAGGCGGAGGCGGAGCACGTCGTGGAAGCCGACGAGATACTCGAGTATATGGATAAGAAAGAGGAGGAGCCAGTGCCCTCCTACGCGCCCATCTACCCGGTGTCAGGGAACGACGTTGTGGACATATCTGACAATGATGAGGAGTAGTTAGTGTAACATAATACGTAGGTTTATTTTGCATCCCGGTCACATCCGTGAAGAATGTTTGAGGGGTCGGATTTGCCAATTCCAACTATAGATACTCTTATATTTATCGTAGGCGGATTCTAGACACGAATACAACTAATATGGATCGGAGGGGCTATAATCCTAGTCCAATCAAAAAGGCCCTTGGCCAAAGTGCAAAGAAGTGAACCTCAGCAGACAACTCTAGAAGTGGTTAGATCGCCTCCGTTGCCGGTCTATTGGCATCGGTCCGACAGAGGAGGAGAAATCTATTGTTAAGAAGTTAAAGGAGGCATTACACCAGGAAGAAATCTAGCTTCGACAATGTTCTCGAGTTCCATGGCTCCGGGAAGGAGACAGAAATACTTCCTACTTTCAAGCTCAAGCTGCTCAACGCAAATGAATGAACAGAATATCAGGATTAAGACGTGCTAATGGCTCCACTTATGCTACTGAAAGTGAGGACAAGGAAGAGGTGCAAACTTTTCATCAAAATTTGTATTGCTCTCAGGGTTTTGGTGACTCCAGTTATCTATTATCACATGTACCGGAGAGAGTCACCCAAGCCATGAATGATGAATTGAATAAACCATACACGGGAGAGGAGGTCAAGGTGGCGTTGTTTCAGATGGCGCCTTCAAAAGCTCCCGGTGTGGACGGATTTACAGCAGGGTTTTACCAGCGTCATTGGGGTTTACTAGGCAATGAGGTGACCTTGGCAGTTTTGGATTTCCTTAATGGAGGGGAATTACCTACGGGTCTAAATGACACTTCCATAACACTAATACCAAAGGTACGCCACCCCCAATCAATCACACAATATCGTCCCATAGATTTGTGCCCGGTGCTATACAAGATTGCAGCAAAGGCTATAATGAACCGGTTATGAAGCCTGATGGATATAATCATTAGCGAGGAGCAAAGTGCTTTCGTTCCCGGAAGACTCATTACAGACAATGTACTTGTTGCATATGAAAGTATCCACACGATGAAAAGGAGGAAGAAGGGAAAGAACTTCTCTTGTGCGGTTAAGCTTGATATGATGAAAACCTACGACCATGTCGAGTGGAATTATCTCGAAGCAATATTGTCACGTTTGGGCTTTAGTATGGGCTTCGTCAGGTTGATAATGAAGTGTGTTTCCTCTGTCCAGTTTTTAGTAAGAATCAATGGGGAGCTACTTCCGTATTTTACACCTACCAGAGGTTTTCGGCAAGGAGATCCAGTGTCACCATATCTATTTTTGTTGTGTGCCGAAGGCTTGTCCTCATTGTTGAAATATTACAATGGTGGAACCATTGATAGGGGACTGCAGGTGAGCTATAGATCACTGTGGGTAAACCATTTGCTTTTTGTAGATGATAGCCTCATCTTCATCTATGCAAGTAACCCGAGTGCGCTCAGGTTAAATGACATCTTGAGGATTTATGGAGAGGCCTCGGGTTAGTGCATCAATAGGGAAAAAAGTTCTATATATTTCAGTACAAATACACCCACAGGTTTGAGGAAACTTTTGAAGACAACCTTAAACATCCAGGTTGAGGCTTTTAATGAGAAATATCTGGGTCTCCCTACTGTTGTGGGTCGGATCATGAGCGGGACCTTTGAGCACATCAGTGAGAGAGCCCGGGCGAGAATGCAAGGATGGTCGGAGAAATTACTGGCTTGTGCAGGCCGCGAGACTTTGTTGAAATCAGTGGTTCAAGCTATCCCACCTACCCAATGAGTACCTTTTTGTTAACAAAGAAAGTTTGCAAGAGTTTGACGCCTCCAATGGTGAAATTTTTCTGGAGTAGTTCTTTTGACAAACGATCAATGCATTGGGTGTCTTGGAAGGAACTTTCAACGCCCAAGTGTAAAGGTGGGATGGGTTTCAGAGACCTGCATCTGTTTAATCTTGCCTTGTTGGGGAAGCATGGATGGCATTTTCTGGCGAACCCTAATTCCCTCTATGCAAGAGTTCTGAAGGGGCGTTATTTTCCTGACACTGATTTTATGCATGTTGCTTTACCTAAGTCGGCCTCGGCCAGTTGGAAGGCCATTATAGCAGGAAGAGAGCCCTACGATGTGGCTTGATCTCCTGCGTTGGAGATGGTAGCACTATCGACGTCTGGACCGATAAATGGATTCAGGCACTATATCCATGTCACCCATCTCAAGGCAGAACACTGCTATCCAGACGGTGGCAGACCTCATTGATACATCAAACTGGTCTTGGAAACATGAGGTGGTTAGGGAGACTTTCATTGCCCCGGATGCTGAGGCCATTCTTAATATTTCCATCCAACAAGGGGGAGGTGGTAATTATCTTGGTTGGGCATTCGAAAGAACAGGCAATTACACTGTGAAGTCGGTGTACCATGCTCTTGTGACTCAGAACGAGCGTTTGGTTCTAAACGAAGGGACGACTACCGGTACCTCAAATGATGATCAACAGATGTGGAAAGCCTTGTGGAAATTGAATGTTATCCCAAAAGTGAGAGTGTTTTTGTGCAGAGTTCTTCGTGGGATTCTTCCAGATGAAGCTACTCTCAACTATCGGCACATAGCAGAAATTCGCAGATGCAAAGTATGTCTAGCTATGGACGAGGATCTGAAATATGCATTGATTCATTGCTCGCATGCTAAACGCTTCTGGGAGGAGACGTGTGCATGGTTCGGACTCCGGCTTCCTTGTTTACATCCAGACTCATGTGATGTAGGGCGGAACCCTAGGGGGCGATCTTTCACGTTTGGAGAGGATCCTACGGGGGAAACACGAAGAACACGCGGAAGAACGCGGGGAAATCATGGGGAGAAACAAGAGAATCACTCAACCGACAAGTATCGATCACACCAGGGCTAGATCACCGAACACATAAGGTAGCACAACATTCAAAATCAACAAAGGAAAGATACACGAGTAGCCATTCTTCTCTGTGAGGAGGTCTTGATGGTCTTCCCTTGAAGGGGTCTTGAATCCGCTTGGGGGATCTTCTTCGAAGAGGTCGTGAGCTCCAAGGAGAAGTAACCAAGTGGATGAGCAAGGCTCTCACATAAAATATGAGCTAAACCAATGCTAAGTCTCAAAGTGAGGAGGAGGAGTCCTATTTATAGGCTAGGGGGCGAAGGGGTACATGGGCTCAGCCCAACACGCGCGCGTAGGCGCTGGCCGGATGATCCGGGGGTGGAGCCGGATGATATGGGCTGGTCCGGATGGTCCGAGTGGAGGCCCGGATGAGCTGGAGACGCGGCTGGTGGCGGTGTAGGGCCGGATGTCCGGCTGGGGGTCCGGACGTTCGGGCAGGGTCTGGATGATCCGGGACGGGGTCCGGATGATCCGGCTTCAGGTGGGAGCTTCGGGTGCCTTCGGGGTGAGTTAGCCGGATTGTCCGGGCCGTGGTCCGGATCGTCCGGGCTCTGTCTGGATCGTCCGGGCTGCCGTCCGGATCGTCCGGCTAGTTTGGGACTTGGTGCTTTTCCTCTCCATCTTCACGCATGTCTTCCGCTTCCGGTTCTCCTTTCTTCCTAGCTTCTTCATGGTTAACTCCTTGGTACCTGAGTATGCATAGCATTTCCGTTTGAGGTAGTAACCATGTCTCATGTGAATCGAAAGGGAATTGTGAGAGGAGTGATGTCACCTCGGTTTCAAGAGCTCTTGCACGTGCTCGAGTCATGGGTCCAAGTGGTGTTGTAGGGGATGTAGATGTGTCCATGGGGATGATCATGGGATGCTCCGCATCATCTCCCCCCCCCCTTGGGAGAGATCCGACCTCGGATCAAGATCTTCATCACCATGGTAAGGCGAGAGGTCTTTGACGTTGAAGATGTCACTCACGTTGTACTTGTCGCTTGGTAGGTCGATCTTGTAGGCGTTGTTGTTGTAGCGTGCTAACACCTTGAAGGGTCCATCGGCTCGAGGGAGAAGTTTGGACTTGCGTTCGTTGGGGAAGCGGTCCTTGCGAAGGTGTAGCCACACGAGATCGCCTATGTTGAAGATCATGGGTTGCTTGTTGATGTTGAGCTTGGTCGTTAGTCATTGTACTTGGCGCTCGATGGTGTTTCTTGTATCCTCATGTATCTTCTTGATGTAGCTTGCTCGTGCACTCGCATCCATGTTGGTGCGCTCTTGTAGAGGAAGAGGTAGGATGTCCAACGGTGACAACGGATTGAATACGTAGACGACCTCGAAGGGGGACTTACCGGTCATCGAATGTCTTGCACGGTTGTAGACATACTCGGCGATGGGTAGACATGCTTCCCACTCCTTGATGTTCTTCTTGATCAACACGCGCAGTAGAGTGGAGAGAGTCCGGTTCGTCACCTCCGTTTGGTCGTCGGTTTGAGGATGGTATGCGGATGAGAACAAGAGCTTGATTCCGAGCTTGGCGCATAGGGTCTTCCAAAAGTAACTCAAGAACTTGACGTCGCGGTCGGAGACGATTGTCTTTGGTACTCCATGGAGATGCAAGATTTCCCTACAAAAGAGATTTGCAACATGTGAAGCATCGTCTATCTTGTTGCAAGGGATGAAATGTGCCATCTTCGAAAATCGGTCCACAACAACAAATAGGGAATCCTTTCCATTTTGAGTTCTAGGCAAACCAAGTACAAAGTCCATGCTAATGTCTTCCCAAGGTTGATAAGGAATAGGAAGAGGCACGTAAAGACCATGGGATTGAGCTTTAGACTTAGCTTTGCGACATGTAGAGCATCGGGTGGTGAAGCGTGAGACGTCACGGAACATCTTGGGCCAAAAGTAGTTCTTGGAGAGCGTGGCGAATGTCTTGTCGCGTCCAAAATGTCCCATGAGTCCGCCTCCATGAGCCTGTTGCAAAAGGAGCAAACGAAGAGAAGACTCGGGAATGCATAGTTTGTTAGCTCTCATAAGATAGCCATCCTTGATGTAATATTGTTCCCAAGATGTATGCGTCAAACATTTAGCATAAGGAATTGCAAAAGATGGATCATTAGCATACAAGTCTTTTATGTGCTCAAAGCCAATAACATTCAACTCAAGTTTAGTGACAAGCGTACATATGCATGAAAGCGCATCCGCAACTACATTTTCCTTACCCTTAATGTATTTGATCACATAGGGGAAAGATTCTATAAATTCACTCCATTTGGCATGACGCTTGTTCAACTTAGTTTGGCCTTTCAAGTATTTAAGCGTTTCATGATCGGTATGGATGACAAACTCATGAGGTCTAAGATAATGTTCCCAAACATGTAGTACACACACTAAAGCATACAATTCTTTGTCATATATGGGATAGTTAAGTTGAGCACCGGAGAGTTTTTCACTAAAATATGCAATGGCTCGTTTTTCTTGCATCAAAACTCCGCCAATTCCGGTACCACTTGCATCACAATGAACCTCAAAAGTTTTGTCAAAATTGGGCAAAGCAAGAATCAGAGCATGAGTAAGCAAAGATTTGAGCTCATCAAAAGCGGTGGATTGCAAAGATCCCCGAAAAAGGAGCATTCTTCTTACTCAAAGCATGCAAAGGAGCGGCAATTGTGCTAAAATCTTTCACAAAGCAGCGATAAAAACCCGCAAGGACAAGAAAACTATGCACTTGTTGCAAATTGGTGGGTTGGGGCCAAGTTTTAATTGCTTCAATTTTAGTTTCATCAACATGGACACCCTTGGAAGAGACAACGAAACCCAAGAAAACCACTTTGTCAACACCAAATGTGCACTTTTTCATGTTGGCATAAAGACTTTCCTTGCGAAGTGTTTGTAAAACAAGCTTAACATGATCAAGATGCTCTTTCATGGTTTTGCTAAACACAATAATATCATCGAAGTAAACCACAACAAAGACTCCAATATAAGGTCGAAGTACATGATGCATGAGACGCACAAAAGTACCGGGAGCCTTCGATAAACCCATAGGCATAACTAAGCATTCATATAAGGCAAATTTGGTTTAGAAAGCAGTTTTGCATTCATCACCCTCGTGAATGCGTATTTGATAATAGCCACTTTTAAGATCAATTTTTGAGAAAAGGTTGGCTCCACTAAGTTCATCAAGCATATCATCTAAGCGAGGAATGGGATGCCTATAGCGAACGCATTTATAGGTCTACAATCGGAACACAAGCGGAAACTTCCATTGGGCTTAGGCACAAGTATGACGGGAAGGGCACAAGGGCATAAGCTTTCACGTACATGACCGTTGTCGATTAGTTGTTGTACTTGCCGTTGAATCTCCTTGGTTTCTTTGGGATTGACACGGTATGGAGCTTTGTTTGGAAGTGGCGCTCCGGGGATGAGGTCGATTCAATGCTCAATGCCTCGAAGGAGGTAGACCTGGAGGTAGCTCATCGGGGAAAACATCTTGAAATTCCTGCAAAAGAGATTGAAACACCAAAGGTAGCTCGTGAATGGTGTTAGTTTTTGGTTCTCATCCTTGCACACAAGGACAAAGTGCATCACACTCGATGGGTTCTCATGCACTTCTCTCATCTCACTTTTTGTGGCCAATAGTATGAGGTTTTTCTCTCTAGGCGAAGAGGCGCTCAAGTTTGGCTTGTGGCTCTCACTCACTTTTTGGTGGATCTCTTTTCCGCTCTTCTCTCTATGGTGGGTGGCTTGCTTGTCGGCTATCACTTGACTAGGAGACATAGGTCGTAGCACATATTCCTTCCCTTTCATCTTGAAGCTATAGTGGTTGGTACGTCCGTTGTGGAAGACACCACGGTCGAATTGCCATGGTCGACCAAGAAGGAGGTGGCAAACGGTCATTGGGACCACATCACACTCCAAAGTGTCCTCATATGCACCAATTTTGAAGGATACTTGGACCGTATGCTCAACTCGTATAGTGCCGGAGTCACTTAGCCATTGAACTTTGTAGGGGTGGGGGTGCTTCTTCTTGACCAATTGAAGCTTGGAGCATAGTTCTTCACTTGCCAAGTTCTGGCAACTACCTCCATCGATGATGACCTTGACGGATCGTCCATTGATGCCGGCCTTTGTGTGGAAGATGTGGCGTCGTTGGTCTTCTTCTTGTTGATGTTGAAGAGTCAAGACCTTGGAGACAACGAGAGCGGGGCTCATATCTTCATCACAAAAGACTTGATCATCTTCATCCTCGTTCACGCGTCGGTGCATGGCCACTTGCTCAAGAGCTTCCATTTCATCTTCACTCATTGAGTCGTAGGTGCCATCGTCGTTGAGGATCATGGTGCGCTTGTTTGTGCATTCATAGGACTTGTGGCCTCGGTCGCCGCAAGTGAAACACTTGAAGGAGCTTGTCTTAATGGTCTCATTGGTTGGAGTAGATGACGAAGCACGCGGCTTGAAGTTGCTTGTAGTAGGAGGAAGACGACTTGAACTTGTGGAAGTTTTCTTGTAACTTGACTTGTCGTCGTTGCTTGGAGAAGGCTTGGTTGATGTCGAAGTTGGAGTACTTGTTGAAGCTTGGTTATTGGAGAAGCCGTAGGTCTTAGAGGAGTACTTGGCGTACTTGAAGTCATCTTGCACTTGGCGTTCCGCCTTTGTAGCTTGGTGCACGAGCTCAATGAGGTTAGAGTAGGGTTGGAAGTCGGCGATCTTCTTGATGGGATGATTGAGTCCATTCAAGAATCGTGCCATTGTTTGCTCATCATCCTCCGTGAAATTGGCTCGAATCTTGGCAATCTCCATTTCCTTGTAGTATTCTTCAACACTCTTTGTTCCTTGCTTGAGGAGTTGTAGCTTCTTGAAGAGATCGCGGCTGTAGTAGGTTGGCACAAAACGTGCTCGCATGACATCCTTCATTTGAGCCCAAGTGGTGATTGGAGGTTCACCTCTCGCTTGTCGTCGCTCAAGGACTTGTTCCCACCATATGAGCACATAGTCTTGGAACTCAAGTGATGCCATAGCGATCTTCTTCTCTTCTTCATAGTTGTGCAAACAAAAGATTTTGTAGACCTTCAATGCTCATGAGAGGTACTCTTCTGGATCATTGTTTCCATTGAACTTGGGCATTGTGAATTTGAGCTTGCCATAGCGTTGCTCGTCATTGTGTTGTTAGCGATGTTGATGATGATGCCCTTGACGTGGAGGGTAATCATCCTCATGTTGCTCTTGGCGTGGAGGAAGTCCATGATCAACTTGCTCTTGTTGACCTTGAGGTTGAGGTTGAGCTTGATGAGCTTGTGAGGGAGCTTGTGTAGCTTGACATTGGACACGCGGATGGTAGTTCCTCTCTTGTATTTCTTCTCGAAGGGCTTCCACTTGATTGCGCCGTTCGCGATTGCGGTTGGTGATAGCTCGACTTGATGCTTGAAGGGCACGTTCTGCCTCAAGAGCTTGTGCTTCTCGTTGTTGTTGTTGAAGACGTTGAGCCTCGGCGTCTTGTTGCTCTTGGTGTAGACGCACTCTTTCTTCTTCTTCTTGGCGACGAAGACGTTGTCGTTCTTGAGCTTGAGCAAACGCTACTTGGTTTGATTGAGGACGAGGGACTTGCTCATTGACTTGCTCTTGTGAATGCTTGACATGTAGCGGGTTGTGAGATGCATGACGGTCTTGACGCGCGGCTCGTCGAAGAGTGTTCGATGGCGGTGTACTTGAGCCGGAGAAGGAGTCGTCGGAGTGTCGACTTGAGTGGCTCCGTCTTGAGTATGACGATGTAGAAGGAGGCCGGTTCACCAACAAGTCGCGGATTTCGTCCATTCTTGCATCGTTCTCTTGCTTGTGCGCGTCGAGCTTGTTGTCAAAGTAGTCTCTTGTACGTTGCTCGGAGAGTCGTAAGTCGGTGGCGAGGTTGTCGATGCGGTCATTCATTGCTTGTTGCTCTTGATGCAATGCTCGTTGTGCACCAAAGAGGTGGCTCTTAGTGACGTATGATGACATGTTGTCGTCTTGCTCGATGAAGAGTGGGTTGGTAGAAGTACTTGGCCTATCCATCATTTCAAGCAAATTGTGAGTGGTAGAAGGAGAAGAACTAATACCAATGTACCTTTGACCGATGTTGAAGATGAATCAAGTTCACTCAAATGCGGACAATGAAATAGCACTATTGGTACCAATTCTTGTCGGTTCTCACACCTACACAAGTAAAAGATTATGGTGGAGCTTGGTTAGGATGGTGGCACAAAATTGATTGCAATCGTTAGTTTGACTCAAAGATGTTGAAAAAGATTCGCAAATTCGCAAATGCAACAAGTAGACCAAGCAAGTAGTTGAACACGGAAACACACACGCAAATAGAATAATGGGATTGTGCAAACCAAAAATGAGCAAAAATGTGGAATCCACGAAAATGCTCTTGTTGCACAATACTAGAGAGACGCTAGCACGATTGCACAATAGGCAGATACTGAGCTTGTGCACAACCTACTAGGCAAAAATGCAACGATCTCTATCCCAAGTATGCTATATGTATGGTATTTCGGTGCTATGATCCAAGATGATCTTATATGACAATCTTAATGTAGTATGATGCTATGGTTCTTGCTTATAAGCTTGTTTGCTTATCTTTCCTCTTTGCTTAAAAGCTTGGGTGGCTCTTTGACTTTTGAGCTCTTTTCTCATACAATACTTCTCGAACCAAGATAGCAATTTTGTATGCTATGAAAACTTTGTGACACACAAATTGATTCCAAGATATGCACCACGGTGGTATGGTATGTATGCTATGGAGTATGATCACTAATGTGCACAAGTCACGTTGCCGGCAATACTCAATGGCTAGTCTCGATGGGTAAGCTACGCCAAAGATGGGGTATGATGGTTATCAATGCAATTGCAAGGTATGACAAAGATGTCGTCGAAGTTACCGTCCATAGCGAAGATGAGTAGTCGACGAAGATGAGCGTTGGTTATATTGATGTCGCACCGTACCTAGATAGCCGAAACACAATAGGACACGGGAAGTCACAACTCAAATTCTCGAACCCAAAGTCGAATGGTGGTACGGAGGTTGTGTCGTGGGATTTTGGCAGGTGGAAGTGGTGGTGGTTGAAGTGGGGAAGTAAGTAGACGTAGGTGGTGGTGGTGGGGAACTGCAGAAATGCAGTTTCGGCAGAGGAAGCCGGATGATCCGGGCCAGGAGCCGGATGATCTGGGCACGTCCGGATGATCTCGGTCAGGGTCCGGATGATCCGGGCAGGTCAATCGCGGTCGGGAACTGCTCGGAAAGAACTCGAAAACGGCAAGAATTTTGACGAATCCACGGATTTTGGATGGATTTCGAGGGGGAGAAGGTGGGGAAAAGCAAGATCCGCAAGTTACACACCGAATCCACGGATCAAAATCAACAAATCTTCATCAAAACCAACAAATCACAAAAAATTTGGGGGCTATTTTTGGTGGGGATTTTCGGATTTAGGACGAAATCAACAAAATCATGCTAGAAAAAGAGGGGTAGGGGCTCCAAAAACGTGATCAACGTGGCTCATGATACCAAGATGATGTAGGGCGGAACCCTAGGGGCCGATCTTTCACGTTTGGAGAGGATCCTACGGGGGAAACACGAAGAACGCATGGAAGAACGCGGGGAAATCACGGGGAGAAACAAGAGAATCACTCAACCGACAAGTATCGATCACACCAGGGCTAGATCACCGAACACATAAGGTAGCACAAGATTCAAAATCAACAAAGGAAAGATACACGAGTAGCCGTTCTTCTCCGTGAGGAGGTCTTGATGGTCTTCCCTTGAAGGGGTCTTGAATCCGGTTGGGGGATCTTCTCCGAAGAGGCCATGAGCTCCGAGGAGAAGTAACCAAGTGGATGAGCAAGGCTCTCACACAAAATATGAGCTAAACCAATGCCAAGTCTCAAAGTGAGGAGGAAGAGTCCTATTTATAGGCTAGGGGGCGAAGGGGTACATGGGCTCAGCCCAACACGCGCGCGCAGGCGCTGGCCGGATGATCCGGGGGTGGAGCCGGATGATCCAGGCTGGTCCGGATGGTCCGGGTGGAGGCCCGGATGAGCTGGAGACGCGGCTGGTGGCGGTGCAGGGCCGGATGTCCGGCTAGGGGTCCGGACGTCCGGGCAGGGTCCGGATGATCCGGGACGGGGTCCAGATGATCCGGCTTCAGGTGGGAGCTTCGGGTGCCTTCGGGGTGAGTTAGCCGGATCGTCCGGGCCATGGTCCGGATCGTCCGGGCTCTGTCCGGATCGTCCGGCCAGTCTGGGACTTGGTGCTTTTCCTCTCCATCTTCACGCATGTCTTCCGCTTCTGGTTCTCCTTGCTTCCTAGCTTCTTCATGGTTAACTCCTTGGTACCTGAGTATGCATAGCATTTCCGTTTGAGGTAGTAACCATGTCTCATGTGAATCGAAAGGGAATTGTTGAGAGGAGTGATGTCACCTCGGTTTCAAGAGCTCTTGCACGTGCTCGAGTCATGGGTCCAAGTGGTGTTGTAGGGGATGTAGATGCATCCATGGGGATGATCATGGGATGCTCCGCATCATCATGGGCTCGTGACATCTTATGTGACCCGCGTTTTACTAATGATGATCGTGCAAAGGTCACCACTATTATGTGGTCTATCTCGCACAGCCAGAACCGTATCAAGCACGATGAAGAAGGAAGGGACCCTACAGCGACGATTCGAGCTACTAAGGAAGCCATTGCACTCCTTCACTTGCTGCGCAAGGACGCGCTGGTCTTACCGGGCTTTGGGTGGCGGCCTCCTGGTGATGGTTTTTTAAAAATCACAACCGATGGAGCTCTCAACCTGGCGGATGGCAGGGGAGGAGCGGGAGGCATTGCTCGTTCTCCTACGGCTCTACTCGGTGCCTGGTGCAAGCCATATGTGGGGATCTCGGATCCCTTGATCATGGAACGACTTTCTTTGCGAGACGAAGTTCAGTTCGCATCTCTTCGTGGATTCTTGCAGCTGATAATGGAAGTCGATTGCTTGGAGTTGGTGACACTCTGGACCACTCGCCATAATTCTCGTTCGATTGTGGCTCCTTTACTTTTAGAGATTGGAGAGCTTAGTATTCAATTTTCCTCGTTCGCTATTCAACATGTAAACAGGTCAGCTAATCTCCCGGCTCACTTGTGTGCAAAGCATGCTTGCACACTTAATGTGACCGATAGTTGGCTTGATGAGACCCCTAGCTTCTTGGTGTCCAGCCTTTTGGCTGATTGTTCCAAGAATGCGTTTACTCAATAAAGCTCTCTGAATTTCCCCGCAAAAAAAGTGAACCTCAATAGAATCCTCCCGTACTTTATATTGTGTTATTTTGTGTGTGTCAACTTGTGTTGAAGCTTATGGCTGTGCTGGTGGGAAATACACTTGTGTTCCTCATTGTATATGTACCCTATATGGGGACTTTTTAAAAACATTTTAATAAAAAGTCAAAATAGGTAAGAACTATTTTGACAAAACACTTGACTTACTTTTGCACTTGTATTTAAATTTGCATGAAAAAAACAAAAGTTGACCTCACAGCAAAAATCAAAAAATTTATTTGCTATTATATGTCACTATTCATGCTATTTTAACCAAAAAATTGTCTTTTTTGAAAAGAAGTCAAAGGGAGATTTTCTTTTTGTGGATTTTTTCTCACGAGTACAATGGAAGGTCAAGTTTATTTCAAAAATATTTTCAGAAATTTTTGATTTTTGTTTGAATTACTAAAAAAAGTCCCATATAGGATGTAGATGTCTCAGAGACCACAAATCCGCCTTCCTGTGGTGGTTTGCTTTATACATATAATAAATAGGTGCCAAAGGCTTTTTGGGTAAGGGCAAAGAAGTGAAAGGACAAATCCTATTCGCCATATGCTCATGTTTCCGTTTATCATGCTCCTGCCATGTGCCCTGGGAGTTCTTGAGAGGGCAAGGAAACGTCAAAGCTCAAGAATTAAGTTGCTCAAAGAGGGGGATGCAAATACTCGTTTCTTTCACCTTCAAATCAACCGTCGACGGAGAAAGAACTTCATCCACCATATTAAGCACAATAATGGTTGGGTCACAAGCCATGACCAGAAAAAAGACATTATTCAGAATCACTTTAGAAAAGCCATTGGGAAGGCCCCCCATGCTCCAAAGACTTCAACTAGGGATGCATCCCGCCATCTTCCTGTGACCTCTCAGACCTTGGATTGCCATTCAGTGAGGATGAGGTCCGTGCTGCAATACATGAGCTTCCAGGAGACAAAGCTCCGGGCCCTGACGGATTCATGGGCATTTTCTTCAAAGAATGTTGGGACATCATTAAGCCGGAGATAATGCTTGCGGTCAATAATTTCTCCAATCTTCATGTCAACAACCTCAACTGGCTCAACTCGGCTAACATTGTCCTCATCCCTAAAAAAGATGTGGCGGAGGACGTATCCGACTTCCGGCCTATCAGTCTCATCCACGCGGTTGCCAATATCATTGCTAAGATGATGGCTACTCGACTAGCCCCTCACATGCATGCGCTTGTCTCCAACACATAAAGCACCTTCATTAAGAAAAGAAGTATCCATGACAACTTCATGTATGTTCGCAACTTGGCCCGCCGTCTACACCGCACCAAATCACCAACCTTTCTTCTCAAGCTAGACATCAAGAAAGCCTTTGACTCGGTTAGATGGGATTACCTTATGGACTTGTTGCGCCACCACCACTTCCCGAGCCAGTTCTGTGATTGGATATCTGCTCTCCTTTCCACGGCCTCCTCCAGAGTGCTACTTAATGGTGTTGCAGGCGACCCAATCAAGCACGGGTGTGGGCTTCGACAAGGGGATCCTCTCTCCCCCTCGCTCTTTGTCCTCGCCATTGATCCTCTGCACCACATCCTAGCCAAGGCTACTGCGCAAGGCAACCTCCATCCCATCCGTGGCAACCCCATCCGAGCCTCCCTATATGCTGACGATGCGGCCATCTTCGTTGCTCCAATCAAGGAAGATATATAGTTTCTTGCTTCAACGCCCTCTGCCTTTGGTGATGTCACTGGGTTAGTCACCAACTGCAACAAGAGCTTGGTCGCTCCCATTTGTTGTGCCAACATTGACCTTGACGACATTCTTCAAGCCTTCCCGGCGGTTCAGACCTGTTTCCCCTTGCGATACCTTGGCCTTCGCCTGTCGGTGACTAGATTTAAGCGCATACATTTTCAATACCTCGAGGACAAGATTGCGAGCAAACTGCCGCCTTGGTCGGCTATGCATGTTGCCACCCTCGGGCGCATTGTCTTGGTCAAAGGGTTCCTCACGGCCATTGTGATCTACCATCTCACGCCGCTGGAGCTGCCCGCTGAGGTCAGGACAAAGATTGACAGTCTGCGACGTGCCTACCTTTGGGCTGGTTGTGATAAGGTGTCGGGTGGAAAGTGCAAAGTTAACTGGGAGCTCGTTTGCAAGCCTAAGATTTTTGGTGGCTTGGGTGTGCTTAATCTCGAGAAGTTTGCGACCGCCCTTCGTCTTCGCTGGCTTTGGTTTGAATGGGCAGACCCTCCTAAGACTTGGATGGGAATGGAAATGCCCTGTTCAAACAGTGACAGAGATTTGTTCTCGGTTTCCACAATAGTGACTATCGGGGATGGCAAAAAGGCTAAATTCTGGGAATCCCCATGGCTAAATGGTCTCCAGCCTAAAGACATCACACCAAAGATCTTTGAAGTGTCCAAGAAGAAGGCATGTTTGGTTAACAAGGTCCTTGACAACAACTTCTAGATCCAGCAAATCGGCACAACTCAGGGATTGGAAATTCACTTCCAGTGGCGACTATTCGGCGGCTACGGCGTACACGACGCAGTTCGAGGGCCAAGTTCTCAGCTCAACCTCTCCCACAATCTGGAGGAATTGGGCTCCCCCAAAATGCAAATTCTTCACTTGGCTTATCATCCAAAACCGTGTGTGGACGGTAAATCGGTTACAACGACGAGGTTGGCCAAACTGCGGACTTTGTCCCCTATGCAAACAAGTCCAAGAATCTGCCGCCCATCTTCTTTTCCAATGTAGATTCACCACCCGCGTCTGGACCGAGGTGGTCAACTGGCTTGGCATTCAGGACCACTCACCGCTGACTTGGCGCCACGAAGACACGGTTCAAGATTGGTGGCTGAAGACGATCAACACGGGAGGGCATATCAAGAAAGCGATTGGCTCTGTTCTGATGCTTGTCATGTGGGAAATTTGGAAGGAGCGAAACGCAAGAGTTTTTCGCAACACGGCTTCACCGACCACTATTATCACTGCCAAGATCAAAGAGTAGGCCTGTCTTTGGGCGTTGGCGGGAGCCAGACACATGAGTGCAATTATGTCGCGAGAGTAGTATTTTATTTTGCGGCTTTGCGGCTTTTGTCTAAACCTTCTTCTTAATTAATGAAATTGGCAAGTCTTTTGCCTTGTTTAAAAAAAAAAGTGAAAGGAAAAGTCAACTACCGGCTGTGTGCATGAGGACAGAAGAAGCCCGCGTGTTGGTTAACTATGAGCCACCCCTCCCGGCACGACTCCAGACTCTCCCACAGTTCCACGTCTCCCTCCCCTCCAGGCTTCGCTCACCGAAATGGCGAAACCCTCCCAATCGCGCCTCCTACTCGTCTTCCCCGTCGCCGCCGTCCTCGCCTCTGCCTTCCTCCTCCCGCTCGCCCGCTCCGACGCCTCCGGGCCCACCCCCACCGCCACCGCCTACGACGAGCTCCGCCTCCGTGGCTTCCCGCGCGGCCTGCTCCCAGCCAACGTTCGCGGGTACACGCTCGACGCTGGCTCGGGGGACTTCGCCGTCGACCTCGACTCCAGCTGCCGCATCGTGCTGCCGGCGGGGAGCTACCTCGCCAACTTCAACGACCACCTCACCGGCCACCTCGACGACCGTCGCATCTCCGGCCTCAGCGGCATCCGCGTCAGGGCTTTCTTCCGCTGGTGGTCCATCACCGGGATCCGCGCCGATGGAGACGAGCTCGTCTTCGAGGTGGGTTCCGTCTCCGCCAAGTTCCCTGCCCGCCACTTCAACGCCAGCCTCGAATGCCCCGCCAAGGCCGACTCTTAGTACTATAACAAGGTATTACTAGTGCTGATATATCATGCCTCTTTCTTTCCTATTGCTTGCTTGTACCTTAAAAGAACAGAGCCTCTACGTTGTAATGCTTCCTCGATTTTCAATTCACAGTAGTACACTAGTACTATAGTTGCTTCGATATGTTGGTTTTTTTATATAGCTTACCACATATGCCATGTGGTGGTAGTACTATAGTTGCTTAATAGTACTAGGTTGGAAGGATATGGACATATTAAAGACTAGATGTCGTTGGTGGTAATTTGGATTGGGTTAGTGCCAACTATTTCGAATTTTGACTAGCTTCAGTAACTACAGAGTGGAATTCAACTAAATTACTTGTTTACAATTGCAGTGCGCTATATCTGGACGCCTAACTGCTGCTTTTTTTTGCATTTCACCTTTTCTTATTGCTTGTTTATTATTCCATTTTCCATAACCAACTATAGTCCTTTAATATCAAGATATTTTCCAGACAAACAATATATAATTTTCGGTATTGCGGTCATTAATTAATATCTCAGCTGCTTTCGTTACTAGCATTGGAATCAAGTCAAGGCATGCTTGCTTGTGGCAAAGTAGCTTTGCAACTGAAGAATACAAGCTGTAAAATGCTATGTAACACCTTGGACAGTAGGACAGGTATACAGGGTATAATTCTTGAATAATTTGAGTTAGCTGCCATGGAAGAAGTACAAAAATGTAAATCATATTTTAAATGAAAGGTTGTTAGTTGTGAACCATGATCCTTGCAGTGTAAACTGAAAGGCTACTATTTTACTGCCGCACAACTCAAGAATTATGAGCTCCCACACTTCAGTTCATTTCTCGAGTCAAGCATCAGTTGGTCATCTCATGCTGTTCTATCAAACTGATGTCACTATTATTGAACTGTACTGGTAAATAATCATTCATTTACTGCATGCTCAGGTTCACTAATGCGTTCACGGAACCGAGGGTTTTCCGAGTGATTGTTAAGCTGAAAATGGCCCAGCCAGTCAGTCTTGTGCATTACTTCCCTTTTTGATCTTATTTTGACTCTACTGCATATCAGACTCTGCCCCGCAAAAATTATGCCAATGATCAATTGAAGTAAACTACTATATTCTACAACATGTAGAACCACATGCATCTCATACTGTGAGCTAGAACAATATAACCCTAAGTCTCTTCCAGGAAACTCGAATGAGTAATTAGAGACAGTACAGCGGTTGATGTTTTAAAGGTCCTTTAGTGTGTTTGTTTTACCTTCCGTGATCGCTCTCTAGACTCTGGTAACAAGGATGGCCTGGTTTCAACAGCGAGGTGGTGTTTGGCATGTCGGGTAAACAGAAAACAACCCTAATGGATCACCACATTTATGAGTATGCAACTAATTTTCAACTTAAGTAGTTAAATGTTATATTGCTGGCCAGCATTGTTCTTAAATCAATTGACTGATATTTGCTAGTGGTGAACTGCTAGTTGTGCAATCTAGCAAGCCCAGCTAAGAGAAGGGTGGCAGCGGTAGTGTGGTCATGTTGTCAAGACAGGTTGTGCAGCTAGGGCGTTTAGGACGTTTAATAGAGTTGCTGTATCATGGAGGTATGGAGTAGCCTCTGATGACATTACCGAGCAGCAGAATAAGATAACAATGTTTCTACCCAAGCACCATGGAGAGTCATGTCATAAATAAACTAATATAACTAAGGTTTTGCTTTATGAAATTTACTTCCTGATAAACAACTTTTGTTGCTGCTAGATGGGCATCAAACTCCTCCGCTATTTCCACTCCCCCACCTTCCTCTACCACTACCTGCTTACGTCACTTGAACGGATTTTGGTGAAAGAGAACATGTTACCACTTATATAACAATCACATCCATAACATTTCCTGGTTTGGGGCTGGATGCAAATCAGGTTTGATTTGCAGTGAGCTGGGTATGTATGCGCGTAATACGTTGTATCATTGTATGAATTGCCATCTTTTAGGACATGGTTCTGTTTGAGTTGTTTGATCTCTTTATTTTCATGAGAGTAACTAGATGATTGTTTCTGTATTGTTGTCTTTGTTTACCTGGTTGCAATTTTTGTAGCTCGAAGATTTATTTCTATGGTAAAGTATGAACTTGTTCCTCTTGGGGGGTTCAGGGCAGAGTATAGCACGGACTTGACTGAACACTATGCAGCTTACAATTTTATGTATTAGCCTTTACATGATGTAATATGGTTCTGGTGTAGGCAGGCACCACATAAGAGAAATAATGATGAAGGTGTTTGTCACAAGGCCACGAATGACACATGTAAAATCCAGCAAGCTAATGCTTTTTGTCTCGCACCTAGTCATTGAAGCTTTACACAGTTATTAACAACGTAAGATTTAATCAGGACTCAGGGAGTAGGGAACAAATGACAAATCATGTGTGGGCACCGAAGCAAAGATATTCACTGTTTATTTTCGTACCAAGAAAACATCCCCAGGGATAACATTCCTGGAGTCTGTTGAAACGTGGAAATAGACTGCTGAATTACCCAATCTTTTTTCTTTAGAATTGCCTTGCGCGACGTCAGAGCCGATTCTAAGACCTCAAAAGCATATTTCTTAGCACAAGGTTTGGCCTCACATTGCACACGCACTTAATTGAGACACTGAAGTGTTGCCTCTTGTTTGCAGGAACTCTTGCGTGCCTCATGACACTGGCATACCATCAAGTCGCCTCGACGTTGAGCACTATAAAGGGCAACCTGGTGCATGTAGCACCTTTCCCTACATTTCTGTAAGAGGCTGTTTCCAGGACTTGAACCCATGACCTCATGGTCACAAGGCAGCAGCTTTACCACTGCGCCAAGGCTCCCCTTTGTAATCCCCTACATTAGTGAACCCATGACGTCGAGCACTCTGATTGTTTTTAATCTCTCACTGCCTTTGTAATTACTACTCCCTCTGTAAACTAATGTAAGAGTGTTTAGATAACTAAAGTAGTGATCTAAACGCTCTTATATTAGTTTACGGAGGGAGTACTCTCCGTCCGGAAATACTTGTCATCAAAATGAATAAAAGGAGATGTATCTAGATGAATTTTAGCTCTAGATACATCCCTTTTTATCCATTTTGATGGCCAGTATTTTCGGACGGAGGGAGTATAAGTCTGGATCCCTAAGCCACCACTCCACTTTTGACACCAAGAAAGCGGAATAATGTAAAGGTTCTTCTTTGCTCTTTTGTTGGATGGCTTGTCGTAATAATCCTGGGAACTGGTAATGGTTTTTATTTCAGTTTGTAATCTATACAACTTCTGGTGTGGCGAGTATACCACCTAACTTTTGTCTTTGTTATTTTTAAAGTAGAAATCGAGAGATGTAAATGAATCATGTGTATGTCTTTATTGATGAAGTTGATATTTATACACGGGGAAGAGGCGCTTATGAAAAGGCGTCTGTATGGAGGGATGCGAGCAACCGTCGCAATGGTTGCCAAAAGGCAACTGCCGATGGTTCTTATTAAGCAGGGATTAACCCACTAAGGGCTTGTACAACACCCGGTGCTTAGCAAGGGCGCCAGGATCAGATTCCTGGTTGATTGGGCAGTTATCACTAGAATCCCATATGTGTAGCGTCGACGCAAGACCGTGCGTCGGGCGCTTCCTTGTTTTTCTTCCCACGCGAAGCACCTGGGTAGTTCAATTTAACGCATGTAATTAGTGCCTGCCATTGCAACGTAGGGCGCTTAGGCACTTTTTTAATTCGGCATTTTTTATTCTTTTCACTGTTAGCATCTATGCAAGCGTCTACCATTGTAGATGCCCTAATCGGCACTAGTTAATTAATTCCAACACTTCTTCTAATCACAGCTTGTACTTGTGAGCATCATTATCTTGATGAGACTCCTTGTATATGCTTGCCTTGATAATGTTCATCATCTTCATCTTGAGAAAGATTTCTCTAAAAACCATGTGGGAAAAATATGAGTGGGAATCTTCTTCGTTATTTTGTCTTCTTCGTTGATTCCATGGTGGGAATGAAGCAAGTGCCGAAGATTCACCAGAAAGCTTGGAACTCACTCGTCCAAATTGTTTGGTGGCACACTTGGAAGGAGAGGAACGCTCGCATTTTCGACAACAAGACTTCAACAGTTGATCAGGTGATGTCCCGCATCAAGGACGACATCGAGCAATGGACGGCGGCCGGCAAGACCAAGATCGCAATGCTGATCCACAGACCTAGAGAGCCAGATTAATTATCTAGAGGACCCTTCTGTTAGGTGTTCTGTGGGGATATACTTCCTCTGTAATCCTACTGTTGTAACAGCAACTCTCCTCTTCTACTAATATCAATGAAAAGCTGCTCCGTTAGCGTTTCGTCAAAAATATATATATGAGGAGTATAGTGTGTGATATGTTGCTAAAACTCATGCATACCCAGTGGAAAAAATAAGGAGAAAATGCTATATAACAATTATTGTCTCTTTCAACTCAATATAAGAAAAGCCATAGAATTTAGAGGGCAATAAATATGCCGTATATAATTTCTTAAAAATCCCGGTGGAGAAAACAAAAAGTATGATGTATGGTCTCATGTTGATATTATCTCATTGAAACACCTTTATTAGAACATATATAGTTAACTTATGAAGGAAAAAAAGAATATAATATGATGCATTGGACAGGAACAATTCAGGAACATACTCCCATGATTTTTGCAAATTTTGAAGTCGTCACATACCAATTGCATGAACATATTTTCTTTAAATGTTGAAGTTGATAGAGACTGTGAACAAATCAGCAGTGTGATTTGATTTGCAAGATGAGCAATATAGTCATATTGCTTATTATTATGTACTCCCTCCGTCCCAAAATAAGTGTCTCAACTTTGTACTAACTTTTAGTACAAAGTTGTTCCAAGGTTAAGACACTTATTTTGGGACGGAGAGAGTAACATGTTTGCATCCGGGCAACACAAGCAACATTATCTTAGAGATAATGATTGGTGGATGTAGCCACTAAGGTCTGTTTCAAAGACTTTCATGGGATGGCTATCACACCTAGCAGGAACACAAAGCTCTACAATCTGACATGATAGGGATCTGATCAATGTATCCAGTGATATTTGTGTCCAGATTTATCTAAAACTAAAAGATTAGGACAAGGTGTTTGATGAATTGGAGATATCGAAAGGTATTCTTGAGTCCCAACCAATTATGTGTGGTGGGTCCAACGGCACTACGATATGGAACTTTGTGTCTCAATATTGCATTTGCATCATCTCATGGTGTTAATGGATCTTTCTCTACATCTAGAGATTGAACAACCATGGTAGTTATGGATGGATAAAGTTTGTCCACAGTGAATTTCTCCAATATATTCTGGATATAGACAATATGGTGTACCATAATGCATGAGTGAAGTGTTGGGGAACGTAGTAATTTCAAAAAAAATCCTACGCACACGCAAGATCATGGTGATGCATAGCAACGAGAGGGGAGAGTGTTGTCCACGTACCCTCGTAAACCGAAAGCGGAAGCGTTAGCACAACGCGGTTGATGTAGTCGTACGTCTTCACAGCCCGACCGATCAAGCACCGAAAGCACGGCACCTCCGAGTTCTTGCACACGTTCAGCTCGATGACGTCCCTCAAACTCCGATCCAGTCGAGTGTCGAGGGAGAGTTCTGTCAGCACGACGGCGTGGTGACGATGATGATGTTCTACCGACGCAGGGCTTCGCCTAAGCACCGCTACGATATTATCGAGGTGGAATATGGTGGAGGGGGGCACCGCACACGACTAAGAGATCCAAAGGATCAATTATTGTTTCTAGAGGTGCCCCCCTGCCCCCGTATATAAAGGAGCAAGGGGGGAGGCGGCCGGCCTAGGAGGAGGGCGTGCCAAGGGGGGAGTCCTACTCCCACCGGGAGTAGGACTCCTCCTTTCCTTGTTGGAGTAGAAGAAGGGAAGGGAGAAGGAGAAGGAAGGAAGGGGGCGCCCCCCTCCCTAGTCCAATTCGGACTAGACCATGGGGAGGGGTGCGGCCACCCTTTGGGGCCTTTCTCTCCTTTCCCGTATGGCCCATTAAGGCCCAATACGAATTCCCGTAACTCTCCCGTACTCCGAAAAATACCCGAATCACTCGGAACCTTTCCGATGTCCGTATATAGTCGTCCAATATATCGATCTTCACGTCTCGACCATTTCGGAACTCCTCGTCATGTCCCCGATCTCATCCGGGACTCCGAACTCCTTCAGTACATCAAAACACATAAACTCATAATATAACTGTCATCAAACTTTAAGCGTGCGGACCCTACGGGTTCGAGAACTATGTAGACATGACCGAGACACGTCTCCGGTCAATAACCAATAGAGGAACCTGGATGCTCATATTGGCTCCCACATATTCTACGAAGATCTTTATCGGTCAAACCGCATAACAACATACATTGTTCCCTTTGTCATCGGTATGTTACTTGCCCGAGATTCGATCGTCGGTATCTCAATACCTAGTTCAATCTCGTTACCGGAAAGTCTCTTTACTCGTTATGTAATGCATCATCCCGCAACTAACTCATTAGCTACATTGCTTGCAAGGCTTATAGTGATGTGCATTACCGAGAGGGCCAGAGATACCTCTCCGACAATCGGAGTGACAAATCCTAATCTCGAAATACGCCAACTCAACATGTACCTTCGGAGACACCTGTAGAGCTCCTTTATAATCACCCAGTTACGGTGTGACGTTTGGTAGCACACAAAGTGTTCCTCTGGTAAACGAGAGTTGCATAATCTCATAGTCATAGGAACATGTATAAGTCATGAAGAAAGCAATAGCAACATACTAAACGATCAAGTGCTAAGCTAACGGAATGGGTCAAGTCAATCACATCATTCTCCTAATGATGTGATCCCGTTAATCAAATGACAACTCATGTCTATGGTTAGGAAACTTAACCATCTTTGATTAACGAGCTAGTCAAGTAGAGGCATACTAGTGATACTATGTTTGTCTATGTATTCACACATGTATTATGTTTCCAGTTAATACAATTCTAGCATGAATAATAAACATTTATCATGAAATAAGGAAATAAATAATAACTTTATTATTGCCTCTAGGGCATATTTCCTTCATGAAGGTCCTTGAAGTCTAACCCAAATCCTTCATCTCAAATTCCATCGTTTAGATGATCACGTGATTCGTCATTGCAGGAGTAATCCTTGTGTATGACGCACATATGGGTAATCATTATTGTAGGAGTAATCCTTGCATGTAAGGAACTCACTACGTCGGTTGTACCAAAATGTACCGGCAACAATAAGCTGGTGACTTAGTGATTTTACACAATGTATGGTGTGTTTTGCATTTCGATTCAAAATGAGATTTCATTGGGAACCATCTATGTCTGAATCTAGTGATCCATATGGATATGTGATCATTACATCTATCAACTGCATAGATACATGATTTTATACTGCCAATGATATAAGTTATTGAAATGAGATTTCACATTTGGAGAATAGTTGGGTATCTGCGTGAACCCTTGTGCTACAATAGTTGCTCTATGTTTCACCACCTCGTTGTTCTCATTCTGTTCCAGAAGAAAAATAGTGTAGGTATTGCTTACGTGAATACCTTTCCTTTATTGAGCAAGATTATTTCCATCTAGATTACACCCTTTGCTTGAGTTCAGTACGAGTTTTGTTCACACTTTGCCATGGCCATGGTCTTTGGACTTGAATCATGTGAAATGTTTTTGTAATCAAGTTGAGAAACATATGTCAAGAATTGTAGACTTCCGGTTATACATTTCTCCAGAGTCTATATATGTATATATAATTGATGGAAATATCATTACCCATGGAGACTGTTCACGATTTCCAATGCGGTTGAGTCGGGTATTCTGATGTCCCGGTCGCTGTGAGCACTATGACCTAGGTTGGTGGAGATTTCCCATCCACTGGGTGTATGGGAAATCCTGATGTACTATTGCCATACTTCTCCCCCCTATTGCTTTGAATGGGGAGTTGAGTGGTTTTAGTTGGTACCCCCACTCTTTCCGACGTATTTTTGCGGGATTGTAGGATTGTGTGACACCTTTATAGTCAGTAAATATATCTGGCAGGTTATTTGCAATGTGTTGCAAATCTTCTGAACGCATGGTTCAGATCTTTGAGTACATGGATTTGAGGCAGAAATGTGTTGAGCATTCCACTAATTTCCTAGCATTCTTTATGGTACTTGAACTCACCCCTAATGCTTGGAAATGTGTTGGAAATATGCCCTAGAGGCAATAATAAAGTGGTTATTATTATATTTCCTTGTTCATTGTAATTGTTCATTATCCATGCTATAATTGTATTAATTGGAAACTCAAATACATGTGTGGATGCATAGACAACAACATGTCCCTAGTGAGCCTCTACCGGGCTAGCTCGTTGATCAAAGATGGCTATGGTTTCCTAGTCATAGACACGAGTTGTCATTTGATAACGGGATCACATCATTAGGAAAATGATGTGATGGACAAGACCAAAACTATAAACGTAGCATATGATCGTATCAAGTTTATTGCTATCATTTCTGCATGTCAAGTATCTGTTCCTATGACCATGAGATCATGTAACCCACTGACACCGGAGGAGTACCTTGTGTGTATCAAACGTCGCAACATAACTGGGTGACTATAAAGATGCTCTATAGGTATCTCCGAGGGTGACTGTTGAGTTGGCATGGATCAGTACTGGGATTTGTCACTCCGTATGACGGAGAGGTATCTCGGGGCCCTCTCGGTAATGCACCATCACAAGAAGCTTGCAAGCATGTGACTAATGAGTTTGGTCACGGGATCTTGTATTACAGAACGAGTAAAGAGACTTGTCGGTAACGGGCGAAGATATCAATGATCGAATCTCGGGCAAGTAACATATCGCCGGACAAAGGGAATTGTATACGGGATTAACTGAATCCTTGACACCATGGTTCAACCAATAAATATCTTCATGTAATATGTAGGAATCAATATGGGAATCCACGTCCCGCAATTGGTTATTGACCAGAGAGGAGTCTCGGTCATGTCTAAATGATTCTCGAACCCGTAGGGTCGCACGCTTAACGTTCGGTAGCGGTAGGGTAGTATTGAGATATTAATAGTGGAAAGTCTGAAGGTTGTGCGGAGTCTCGGATGGGATCCGAGACATCACGAGGAGATCCGGAATAGTCTGGAGGTAAAGATTCATATATGGGAAGTTGTTATTAGGGTTCTAAAAAAAGTTCGAGTGTCACTACTGCAGGATGCTGCTAACGCAACACTACGATCAGAGACCCTTTGACGAAACTATGTGCGATGCATTAATCGCAAACGGTGATGTAAAAACTCGTTAAAAAAGATGCAAAATGTTTGCGATGGTGGAGACATCAAACATGGTTCAGATTTTAGTTGCGTATGCGATGTAGGGCATACGATTGATCCATATGAACTGTTTGTGATGAGAAAGAACAACAGAAACGAGCATCCATATCAAGGTGTGTGCAATATACAGCATACAGTTCGCTCAGATGAAACGTTTGCTATTAGGGAGTGCAACAGAAACGGTTAGCCAGATCAAGGTGTGTGTGTGATATACAGCATACGGTTCATTCGGACAAACCGTTTTTGATTAGGGAATACAACAGAAACGGTTCAACTTAATAAGATGTGTGTGATATGCGGCATACAGTTCACATAGATGAACTGTTTGCGGTGAGTCAAAAGAACACAAATGAGTCGTGTAAACAAGATGTGTGTGATACGCGACAAACAGCCCACTCGGATGAACTGTTTGCGATGAGAAATTACAACACAGACGGTTACTACAATTAATTTGTGTGTGATTCTGTGTGTACAAAAAACTTTGAAAAATGCAAACTAGTTGCTTGCGGTGGCTAGGAGTATCGCACACGATGCGTCTGCGAGTACTCGTGTGCGATGATTAGTAAGTTATACATATGTTTCCTTATGTTAACACGTGTGTGAATTTGCAATATGGACAATTAATATGCAAATGCCTTCTGGACATCGGTGCTGATCGCCACATCCAAAATATGGACATCCTCTACTCTACCGCTCTACCGAGCACACGCTTAAACTCAATGAATTGTGTACGATACTAATACTTTCCATGAAAATTTAAGAACTTGTCTAACAACATTTGAGTAACATATATATAATATAGTGCTTACACTATTCGACAAAAGGAGGATCTTCATAACATAGTTTTGACAACCATATGGTCCATATCTACATACTTAACACAATAACAACTATCACATTTTAAGAGGCTAAGGGCCAACAACCATATGGTCCATATCTACATACTTAACATAGTAACAACTAGCACACTTTAATAGGCTGAGGGCCAACAACCACAACTATCCACTGGAAGCAGCTTGATCACGGCGACTCGGCATCTCGTCAATGAAAAGGAAGAACCCTCATGTGCCTTGGTAGAGTATGAGTAGAACAGTGTCTCCAATTTTCCAATATGGATGCATTGCCACGACAAGCGAGAACTTGTTAATTTGAATGGTTCCATTTCTGTGGGAAATGGAGTACCTTACAATCACTTTGGCGTTATTAGCAGGCACAAGTGTAATTCGACCACGCAGGGAAATCAATCTAGGAACAACTACAACGGGCAATTTCTGTTGAAATGTAGAATAAAAACCAATTGTAACATATCGTTGAAGATATATATAGTTTATGAGCATCAACATAAAAATAAGACTTTGTACTAATGTTTTGTGCACACAATTGGTCTTGTTCAATGTGTGCATCTTAGGTATAATTAATCTCATCCAAAATCCAACATTCATACGTTGTGTTATCTCTATCAGATTATCAACAAATTTTATGACATGCTTCAAGTCCTTCTAGTGAAATTTGGTACACTTAGTAACATATAGATCGTTAACTATGCATCCAACATATCCTGCTTAAAAGGTGGAAAGGTATTATTTATTCAGAACATGGCACAAGAATACATAGTGCACATAAATTGGTAAATAGAATTTGTTACTGCCTAGAACGGAGTGCTACCTCTTCAGCACTGCGTTGGATTTCCCCGAAGAGGAGAGGATGATGCAGCAAAGTAGCATAAGTATTTCCCTCAGTTTTTGAGAACCAAGATATCAATCCAGTAGGAGACCACACACAAGTCCCTCGTACCTACACAAAACGATAGCAACTCGCAACCAACGCTTAGGGGTTTTCAATCCCTTCACGGTCACTTACGAGAGTGAGATCTGATAGAGATAATATTTTTGGTATTTTTGATAGATAGATGCAAAGTAAAAATTAAAAGGCAAAGTAAAAACAAAGCAAGTAAATAAAGTAATGGAGATTGACATGATGAGAATAGACCCGGGGGCCATAGGTTTCACTAGTGGCTTATCTCAAGAGCATAAGTATTCTACGGTGGGTGAACAAATTACTGTTGAGCAATTGACAGAATTGAGCATAGTTATGAGTATATCTAGGCAATGATCATGTATATAGGCATCACGTCCAAAACAAGTAGATCAAAACGATTCTGCATCTACTACTATTACTCCACTCGTCGACCGCTATCCAGCATGCTTCTAGAGTATTAAGTAAAAACAGAGTAATGCCTTAAGCAAGATGACATGATGTAGAGGGATAAACTCATGGAATATGATAAAAAACCCATCTTGTTATCCTTGATGGCAACAATACAATACGTGCCTTGCAACCCTTTCTGTCACTGGGTAAGGACACCACAAGATTGAACCCAAAGCTAAGCACTTCTCCCATTGCAAGAACTACCAATCTAGTTGGCCAAACCAAAAAGGATAATTCGAAGAGACTTGCAAAGATAACTCAATCATACATAAAAGAATTTAGAGAAGAATCAAATATTTTCCATAGATAATACTGGATCATAAACCCACAATTCATCAGTCTCAACAAACACACCGCAAAAAGAAGATTACATCGACTAGATCTCCACGAGAGAGGGGGAGAACATTGTATTGAGATCCAAAAAGAGAGAAGAAGCCATCCAGCTACTAGCTATGGACCCGAAGGTCTAAAGTAAACTACTCACACTTCATCGGAGGGGCTATGGTGATGATGTAGAAGCCCTTCGTGGTGGATGCCCCCTCTGGCGGAGCTCCAGAACAGGCCCCAAGATGGGATCTCGTGGATACAGAAGGTTGCGGCGGTGGAATTAGGTTTTTGGCTCCTGTTCTGATCGTACGGGGATACGTAGGTATATATAGGAGGAAGGAGTACGTTGGTGGAGCGTCAGGGGGCCCACGAGGTAGGGGGGTGCGTCCAGGGGGGCACCCTCCATCCTCGTGACCGCCTCTGGCACTGCTTGGAGTAGGGTCCAAGTCTCCTGGATCATGTTCGGTTGGAAAGTCACGTTCCCGAAGGTTTCATTCCGTTTGGACTCCGTTTGATATTCCGTTTCTTCGAAACACTAAAATAGGCAAAAAACAGCAATTCTGGGCTGGGCCTCCGGTTAATAGGTTAGTCCCAAAAGTAATATAAAAGTGGAAAATAAAGCCCAGTATTGTCCAAAACAGTAGATAAAGTAGCATGGAGCAATCAAAAATTATAGATACGTTGGAGACGTATCAGGCATCCCCAAGCTTAATTCCTGCTCGTCCTCGAGTAGGTAAATGATAAATAAGAATTTTTGATGCGGAGTGATACTTTGGCATAATTTCAATATAAATCTTCTTACTTGTGATATGAATATTCAGATCCGAAAGATTCAAGACAAAAGTTCATATTGACACAAAAATGATAATACTTCAAGCATACTAATCAAAGCAATCACGTCTTCTCAAAATAATATGGCAAAAGAAAGTTCATCCCTACAAAATCATATAGTTAGGCTATGCTTCATTTTCGTCACACAAAGATGTTCCCAACTTCTATACCCCCGATGACAAGCCAATCAATTGTTTCATACTCAAATAATCTCAAACTTTTTCAACCTTTACGCAATACATGAGCGCGAGCCATGGATATAGCACTATGGGTGGAATAGAATATGATGATGGGGATTGTGTGGAGAAGACAAAAAAGGAGAAAGTCTCACATTGACGAGGCTAATCAACGGGCTATGGAGATGCCCATCAATTGATGTCAACATGAGAAGTAGGGATTGCCATGCAACGCATGCACTAGAGCTATGAATGCTCAACAAAAGAAAACTAGTGGGTGTGCATCCAACTCGCTTGCTCACGAAGACCTAGGGCATTTTGAGAAAGCCCATCATTGGAATATACAAGCCAAGTTCTATAATGAAAAATTCCCACTAGTATAAAAAGACAACTTATGAGACTCACTATCATGAAGATCTTGGTGCTACTTTGAAGCACAATATCTGAGACTCACTATATGAAGGACAAGGTGCTACTTTGAAGCACAAGTGTGGTAAAAGGATAGTAGCATTGTCCCTTCTCTCTTTTTCTCTCATTTTTTTTCTTTGGCCTTCTTTTTTTTCTTTTTGGCCTTTCTCTTTTTTTTATTTTTTTTATTTTCCGTTCGGAGTCTCATCCCGACTTATGAGGGAATCATAGTCTCCATCATCCTTTCCTCACTTGGGACAATGCTCTAATAATGATGATCATCACACTTCTATTTTTCTTACAACTCAACAATTACAACTCGAAACTTAGAACAAAATATGGCTCTATATGAATACCTCCGGTGATGTACCGGGATGGTGCAATGAATCAAGAGTGACATGTATGGAAAATAATGCATGGTGGCTTTGCCACAAATACAATGTCAACTACATGATCATGCAATGGCAATATGACAAAAGTAATGTATGTCATAATAATGATGATGGAAGTTGCATGGCAACTCGGAATGGCTATGGAAATGCCATGATAGGTAGGTATGGTGGCTGTTTTGAGGAAGATATAAGGAGGTTTATGTGTGATAGAGCGTATCGTATCACGGGGTTTGGATGCACCGACGAAGTTTGCACCAACTCTCAAGGTGAGAAAGGGCAATGCACGGTACCGAAGAGGCTAGCAAAGGTGGAAAGGTGAGAGTGCGTATAATCCATGGACTCAACATTAGTCAAAATAACTCATATACTTATTGCAAAAATTTAGAAGCCATCAAAAATTCAAGTACTACGCGCATGCTCCTAGGGGGATAGATTGGTAGGAAAAGGCCATCGCTCGTCCCCGACCGCCACTCATAAGGATGCACAAGCCAGGTACACTTCATGTTTCAAATTTGTTACACAACTTTAACCATACGTGCATGCTACAGGACTTGCAAACTTCAACACAAGTATTTCTCAAATTCACAATTATCAACTAGCACGACTTTGATATTATCACCTCCATATCTCAAAACAATTATCAAGCATCAAACTTATCTTAGTATTCAATTCACTCAAAAGAAAGTTTCACATATCTTGAACACTAAGTATTTTAACATTAAGCAAATTACCATGCTATTAACGATTCTCAAAATAATCTAAGTGAAGCATGAGAGATCAATAGTTTCTTTAAAACAAATCCACCACCATGCTCTAAAAGATATAAGTGAAGCACTAGAGCAAAAATTATTACGCTCAAAAGATATAAGTGAAGCACTAAGAGCAAAACTATCAAGCTCAAAAGATATAAGTGAAGCACATAGAGTATTCTAACAAATTCCAAATCATGTATGGCTCTCTCAAAAAGGTGTGTACAGCAAGGATGATTATGGTAGACTAACAAGCAAAGACACAAATAATACAAGACGCTCCAAGCAAAACACATATCATGTTGGTGAATAAAAATATAGCTCCAAGTAAATTACCGATGGAAGTGGACGAAAGAGGGGATGCCTTTCGGGGCATCCCCAAGCTTTCACTTTTTGGTGTCCTTGGATTATCTTGGGGGTGCCATGGGCATCCCCAAGCTTAGGCTCTTGCCACTCCTTGTTCCATAATCCATCAAAATAATTCACCCAAAACTTGAAAACTTCACAACACAAAACTCAACAGAAATCTCGTGAGCTCGGTTAGAGAAAGAAAACAAAGGAATACTTCAAGGTACTGTAATGAACTCATTCTTTATTTATATTGGTGTTAAATCTACTGTATTCCAACTTCTCTATGGTTTATAAACTATTTTATTATCCATAGATTCATCAAAATAAGCAAACAACACGTGTAAAACAGAATCTGTCAAAAACAGAACAGTCTGTCGCAATCTGTAACTAACGCAAACTTCTGGAACTCTAAAAATTCTACCAAAATAGGAGGTCCTGGAAAATTTGTTTACTGATCAGCAGCAAAACGAATCAACGCAAAATCACGTTTCTGTGATTTATCATAACTAAATTCGTGCGCGCAAAGTTTCTGTTTTTCAGCAGAATCAAATCAACTATCATCGTAGGTTATCCTATAGGTTCTACTTGGCACAAACACTAATTAAAACATAAAACCACATCCAAACAGAGGCTAGATAGATTATTTATTCCTAAACAGAAGCAAAAACAAAAAACACAAAATAAAATTGGGTTGCCTCCCAACAAGCGCTATCGTTTAATGCCCCTAGCTAGGCATAAAAGCAAGGATAGATCTAGGTATTGCCATGTTTGGTAGGCAATTCATAAGTGGCTCTCATGATAGATTCATATGGTAATTTTATTTTCTTTCTAGGGAAGTGTTCCATACCCTTCTTTAAGGGAAATTGGAATCGAATATTCCCTTCCTTCATATCAATAATTGCACCAATTGTTTTAAGGAAAGGTCTACCAAGAATAATAGGACATGAAGGATTGCAATCTATATCAAGAACGATAAAATCTACGGGCACATGATTCCTATTTGAAACAATAAGAACATCATTAATTCTTCCCATAGGCTTTTTAATAGTGGAATCCGCAAGATGCAAGTTTAGAGAGCAATCATCAAAATCACGAAATCTAGTAAATCACATAAAGTTTTGGGAATAGTAGAGACACTAGCACCCAAATCACACAAAGCATGAAACTCAAAATCTTCAATTTTAATTTTAATTGTAGGTTCCCACTCATCATAGAGTTTTCTAGGGATAGAAACTTTCAACTCAAGTTTTTCTTCATAAGATTGCATCAAAGCATCAACAATGTGTTCGGTAAAGGCCTTATTTTGACTATAAGCATGAGGAGAATCTAGCACGGATTGCAACAAGGAAATACAACCAATTAAAGAGCAATTTTCATAATGAAATTCCTTGAGATCCAAAATAGTGGGTTTAGCAACATCACGGTTTTTATTTATTTCAATTCCACTATCATCAAATTCATCATCAAGATCTAGAAACTCTGAATTCTTAGAACGCCTTCTAGGTAAAGGAAGATAATCTTCAGATTCATCAAGATTCATATTGCAAAACAAAGATTTAATGGGGGACACATCAATAACTTTTAGATCTTCATCTTAATTTTCATAGGAATTTGGTTTAGCGGCCATCTTATTGACTAAGGTAGCTTGCATATCTGAAATTTCAGTGGTCATCTTTTCAAGACGAGCAATTTGGGCCCTTATACCATCAAATTCCTTAGACATATCATCAAGTTCTTTATTCGTATAACTCATAAAACTTTTTTGTTCCTTAAGCTCGTTTCTGAAGAAATTATTGTGCTCAAATTGCAAAACCATTAACTTTCTAACATTGCTTTCGATCTCCTCTAGCCTTTTAAGGTGAAGGTCACCAAATCTAGGTAGAGACATCGCAACAAATAAGCAAACTAAACACACCAGCAAACAGAAAGGCAACGGGAAAAAGGCAAACGGGAAAGAGAGGAGGAGATTGGGAAAGAGAGGGAAAATAAAACGGCAAGGGTGAAGTGGGGGAGAGGAAAACGAGAGGCAAATGGCAAATAATGTAATGCGAGAGATAGGGATTGCGATGGATACCTGGTTTTGTTGACTTGCTTGCGTGAGCCTCCCCGACAACGGCGCCAGAAATTCTTCTTGCTACCTCTTGAGCACTGCGTTGGATTTCCCGAAGATGAGAGGATGATGCAGCAAAGTACCGTAAGTATTTCCCTCAGTTTTTGAGAACCAAGGTATCAATCCAGTAGGAGACCACGCACAAGTCCCTCGTACCTACACAAAATGATAGCAACTCGCAACCAACGCTTAGGGGTTGTCAATCCCTTCACGGTGACTTACGAGAGTGAGATCTGATAGAGATAATATTTTTTGTATTTTTGATAAATAGATGCAAAGTAAAAAGTAAAAGGCAAAGTAAAAATAAAGCAAGTAAATAAAGTAATGGAGATTGATATGATGAGAATAGACCCGGGGCCATAGGTTTCACTAGTGGCTTCTCTCAAGAGCATAATTATTCTACGGTGGATGAACAAATTACTGTTGAGCAATTGACAGAATTGAGCATAGTTATGAGTATATCTAGGCAATGATCATGTATATAGGCATCACGTCCAAAACAAGTAGATCGAAACGATTCTGCATCTACTACTATTACTCCACTCATCGACCGCTATCCAGCATGCATCTAGAGTATTAAGTAAAAACAGAGTAACGCCTTAAGCAAGATGACATGATGTAGAGGGATAAATTCATGCAATATGATAAAAACCCCATCTTGTTATCCTCAATGGCAACAATACTATACGTGCCTTGCAACCCTTTCTGTCACTGGGTAAGGACACCACAAGATTGAACCCAAAGCTAAGCACTTCTCCCATTGCAAGAACTACCAATCTAGTTGGCCAAACCAAAAAGGATAATTCGAAGAGACTTGCAAAGATAACTCAATCATACATAAAAGAATTCAGAGAAGAATCAAATATTTTCCATAGATAATACTGGATCATAAACCCACAATTCATCGGTCTCGACAAACACACCGCAAAAAGAAGATTACATCGAATAGATCTCCACGAGAGAGGGGGAGAACATTGTATTGAGATCCAAAAAGAGAGAAGAATCCATCTAGCTACTAGCTATGGACCCGAAGGTCTGAAGTAAACTACTCACACTTCATCGGAGGGGCTATGGTGATGATGTAGAAGCCCTCCGTGGTGGATGCCCCCTCCGGCGGAGCTCCGGAACAGGCCCCAAGATGGGATCTCGTGGATACAGAAGGTTGCGGTGGTGGAATTAGGTTTTTGGCTCCTGTTCTGATCGTACGGGGATACGTAGGTATATATAGGAGGAAGGAGTACGTTGGTGGAGCATCAGGGGGCCCATGAGGTAGGGGGCACGCCCAGGGGGGCGCCCTCCACCCTCGTGACCGCCTCGGGCACTGCTTGGAGTAGGGTCCCAGTCTCTTGGATCACGTTCGGTTAGAAAGTCACATTCCCGAAGTTTTCATTCCGTTTGGACTCCGTTTGATATTCCGTTTCTTCGAAACACTGAAATAGGCAAAAACTGCAATTCTGGGCTGGGCCTCCGGTTAATAGGTTAGTTCCAAAAGTAATATAAAAGTGGAAAATAAAGCCCAATATAGTCCAAAACAGTAGATAAAGTAGCATGGAACAATCAAAAATTATAGATACGTTGGAGACGTATCACGGAGTCAGAAAATGAAATCACAATTGGTTGCTTAGTGATCAGTTAGTCAGAACAAATACCCTGATTTTGCTAAGTAATATGCCAACATGGAGAAAGTTGAAAGGACACTAACCTCGATCAGACTTTGATCGGCTGATGACGTCGAGGAAGTAAACATCCATGTTGATTAGACCAGGCTGTGATGCACGCACTAGAATTTTATTGCCAGCTTTCAGTTCATAACACTTAGACATTTTTCTCCAAAGGTCCGCATCAAATAGGAGTGACCATATTTATCAAGTTTCACGTTAACTGTTATTGTAAATCCATGTCACGTTGTCAATATGACATCCATGGAGTCATCGACAAAGTAAAGCAAGGGATTTTCTTCTACTCCTATTCTTGCAAGGCAAGGGATGTACTGCTTGAAATGACAATTAAGAATATATAATTAAAAAATAGATAATTTAACAAAGATTTGATGCAAATATGAGAGTAACTGAATGAACAATACATCATAAATTTGCCTAATATAGGGAAAAAACCGGCTTCGATATCTAGGTTGCACGTGGCACCGTACCTTTTATCCAAATGTAGCAATAGACGGTATATGTTCACAAATTTAGGCCATGCCAACTGTGGTAGGGTGAGATTGAACATACCGAGTGCTCCCTGAAGTCATCTGGAATGGTGATATAGAACTTCGTTTCCGACTGGCCGCGACCACACTTGCTCTATTTGTGCTCGCACTGTGGACATATGAATGAAAACCCTCAAATCAGCTAGAAGAAAAATGAATCCACGGCAATTTACGCCGGTTGATTAATAGTGACGGACGAACTGCGAAAACACCAACCCCATAGAATTGATTACCTTCTCCATGAGAAAAATCCTTGGCCCAATCCCGCAGAAAACCCCAATCGACCAGAGTCTAGAATGTTAGTGCAAGTCGGTGCGGATAGGCGGTGGCAAGCGGTAGGGGTGAAATCCCATGCTGCTTGGAGCGCGACCTCCACCCGCTGACGACAGCCGTCGAGCTTAGGTGGCTGCCGTGATAGAAGTTGATGAGGTGCAGAGTTGCGAAGGATTCCGCAGAGAGTGGGTGGGGACGAAGTGGGCGAGGGATTTCTTTTTTCCTTTTGCATTGTGGGTTAACAGACACGGTTCGCAGAGACGACGGAGATGAATCGTGTGCGATAGTAAATCACCAAGATTGAAGGGGAATCCAAATTCCTCTGTCCTTTGTCTATGAGTTTTTTTTCTATGATGAACATAAACCCTGCAAATCACTGTGTTCAAACTTGGGCACTTTTCCGGGTTCATTTACCATATTTAGGGGATTATGTGCATTTTCTAGGCATTAATGCACATAATTCAAATTCAAACAATCGGTGCATGAAAAAGGTGCACAAGAACGGCCTGGAAAACCATGTTCATGCTATTTAGTAAATTCTCATGTCTTTTACAAGGAATGGGCAGAGATTTCACGGAAATGTGTGGCAATAGTCAACCACAAACACATCATTTATTGGTTTTTCAACTGTAGAAAAATGAAATACATGCTTGAAAAACATGACGGCCAGCATGGTGCCATGGTATGGCCTCACCATGCCCTGGTAAAAATTTGAGAAGGTTTGGCTTATGTCGACGTGCACGCCCTTCATAAATCGAACCATCACCGAGGAGGTTTCATGGTTTCGAGGGGGAATTCACCAAGATTGAAGGGGCCGGGAATCCAAATTTCCTTCCTAGTTTGTCATTCCGTTTTTCCTACAATCAATATACCCCCTCCAATGCAACGTGTTCAAATTTGGCATTTTTTCGGGCTCATTTACCATATTTAGGGGATTATGTGTATTTTCTAGGCATTAATCCACATAATTCAAACTCGAACAATCGGTGCATGAAAATGTGCACAAGAATGGTCTGGAAAACAATGCTCGTGGTATTTAGTAAATTCTTATGCATTTTACAAGGAATGGGCATAGATTTCAAGGGAATGTGTGGCAATAGTCAACCACAAACGCGTCGTTTACTGGGTTCTCAACTATAGAAAAATGAAATACGTGCTTGAAAAACATGACGCCTGGCATGGTGCCATGGTATGGCCTCACCTGCCCTGATAAAAAGTTGAGAAGGTTTGGTTTATATCGTCATGCATGCCCTTCATAAATCGAACCATCACCGAGGAAGTTTCATGATTTCGAGGGGGAAATCACCAAGATTGAAAGGGAATCCAAATTTCTGTCCTAGTTTGTCATTCAGTTTTTTTCCAACGATCAACATACCCCTCCAATGCAACGTGTTCAAATTTGGCATTTCCCGGGCTCATTTACCATATTTAGGGGATTATGTGCATTTTCTAGGCATTAATGCACATAATTCAAATTTGAACAATCGGTGCATGAAAAGATGCACAAGAATAGTCTGGAAAACCATGCTCGTCCTATTTAGTAAATTCTTATACCTTTTGCAAGGAATGGGCAGATATTTCAAGGAAATATGTGGCAATAGTCAACCACAAACACGTCATTTACTGGGTTAACAACTATAGAAAAATGAAATACATGCTTGGAAAACATGATGCCTGGCGTGGTGCCATGGTATGGCCTCACCGTTACCTGGTAAAAATTTGAGAATGTTTGCCTTATGTCGTCATGCATGCCTTCGTCATGCATGCCTTTCATAAGTCAAACCATCACCGAAGAAGTTTCATGGTTTCGAGGGGGGAATTACCAAGATTGAATGGGAATCCAAATTTCCTCTGTCCTTTGTCCATGAGTTTTTTCTAGGATGAACATACACCCTGCAAATCACCGTGTTCAAATTTGGCACTTTCCGGGTTCATTTACCATATTTAGGGGATCATGTGCATTTTCTAGGCATTTATGCACATAATTCAAGTTCAAACAATCGGTGCATGAAAGGGTGCACAAGAACGGCCTGGAAAACCATGCTCGTGCCATTTAGTAAATTATCATGCCTTTTACAAGAATGAGTAGATATTTCTATGAAATGTGTGGCAATAGTCAACCACAAACATTTATTTATTGGGTTTTCAACTATAGAAAAATGAAATAAATGTTTGAAAGACATCACGCCTAGTATGGTGCCATGGTATGGCCTCACCATGCCCTGGTAAAAATTTGAGAAGGTTTGACTTCTGTCGTCATGCACGCCCTTCATAACTCGAACCATCACCGAGGAAGTTCCATGCTTCCGAGAGGGAAATCACCAAGATTAAAGGGGAATCCAAATTTTCTTCGTTCTTTGCCTTTGAGTTTTTTTCTACGATGAACATACACCCTGCAAATCACCATTTTCAAATTTGGCATTTTTCTAGGCTCATTGTAACACCCCGATAATCAAGCTACAGTAACCTCACCATAAGGTGCCATGTCACCATGTTGATTAACCCAATTTGTCACTTGATGAAAATCAGAGTCAAATTCAAAATTCAAATAACAAGTCAAATTCTTATTTCTTGGAACTATCAAATAAAAATGTTCGGTGGGTTGCAAATATTCACTAAGTATTTAACATGTGGCAAACAACATTAATATTTTTTATTTGCCCCTAGAAATGTTTTAATGGATCAGCGGAATTAAATAAACACGTTTAGATTCAAATATAAATTGGAGTTGCTTCAATTGACTCCAAACTTTTTGTGCAACACCACAATAATGTGCATGATTTATGTGCCAAGTTTCATTTGTAACAAAATTCATTTGGTGGTCCTTGTAAAAAATAAACAAATAATTAAACAAACAAAAGGAGGGACCTAAACTACTGGGAACTTCGGCCCATTAAGCAAAACAGTGCAACCCAAGTCCACGTGGAGGTCTTCCCCTACCCATGTTCACATAACATGGGCGTGACAGCCATCCGGAGTGCCCTGGCCATGGCTATCGGCGTGGCAGCCATCCGCCACCCCCTGGGTGCCTAAAAGGTGACCCCCCTCGACCCCTTCCCGAAACCCTAACTCCCATACTCTCCCTCCCTCCTTTTTCTCGATCTGAAGATCACCCCAAGCTCAAAGTTGACACGCGCTCGTCGATCCCGTGACCGTCGTGTCTCCCGAGCCACGTAGAGACGTCTAAAAGCTCCGCCACACTCGTCTTCGTCGGATGCATCCACCGTTTTGAGCCGGGGCCCTCTGCATCGTCGCCGCCGTCTTCTTCCTCACGACGAACCGAACCACCGCCGCCACTGCCTCGTCGTCGCCCTGCTGCTCCGACGCCTCCCGCCCCTCCTCGAGCTCGCCCCACGCTCACTGTGAGCCTCCTCCATCGACCCCCTGTTTTCCCTCTTGTTAGCCACCGTAGTTCGCTGCGCCCGAGCCTCAGGCCACGCCCCGTGCCCGAACACGCTTGCCTCACGCCGGCCTCGCCCGCTCCCCGCTCGCTGCAGCACCGCGACCGCCCCGCGCTCGCCTCGCTCATTGCCGCCGAACCCGCCTGCTGCGCCTCGCTACCGGCCACAGCCGCGCGCGCCCCGGCACGCCTGCACTACGCCCCTGCGAGCCCCGTCGTGGTACGACCGCACTCGCTGCATGCCTCTGTTCTTTCCCCTGCGCACGCCCCTGCCACTTCTGTCGTCGCCCACTTCTGCTCAGCTACTGCGTCGCTGCTTGCGTTGCCGCGCCTCGCTCACATCACCATGCTCCGACTGCGTAGCCGCCGCACCCACCTCCGTCAGCTCGCTCCCGCGCTCAACAGCGCCGCCCATTTGTCGTTGTTCTGCTGTTGCTCTTGCTACTACCCTCGCCGCCGCCGCCGACTGCTACCGCTCGCCTGCCGCACTGCCCGCCGCTAGGCCGATCCCTGGTGTAGCTTCGCCCGACGCCGGTGCCACTGCAGGCTGCCGGCACACCCCCCGCTCTGTGTGTGCGCATCCGAACCACCCCTCCCCTGCCGGTCAAACTGGCTAATGGGACTGCCCATTACCCACCTAATTAGGGCGCTAATCCCCCTAACCCCCACTAACACTTGGGCCCCACACAGCTAATTATATAAATAACCCCATCTGTTTAGTTACTGTGCATGACATGTGAGTCCCCTGATAGTTAAACTATTTTAAATAAAATCTGTTAAGTAGTAGTCAATGACAGGTGGCCCCCTGGCCAGTTTGGCGAGTCAACCCACTGTCAGCCAAACAAGCACATCTCTGGGTACACTTTCTGTGTACCCATAGCAACTAAGGTTAATATATTTCGAATTAAAATTAAATCCAGAAAAATTAGAAAATCATTTAAAACTTTAAAAATTAATATAAAATAATATGTAACTCGGATGAAAAATACTTTATCTATATCTATACTACTATATAGTATACGAGTAACTTGTAATATGGACCGTTGGATAGTCTCAATCGAATGGCTAACATTTGTTTGCTCGGGTACTGCTGCAGTATATACCGTTGGATAAAAAGATCCTACGGCTGTCATTCCAAGGATTAGCGGTGGTGCAGCCTACTCCTGCATGCGCACATGGCATGGGCTGGTTCTGAGGATGTGACATATGGGGCCCATCTTGCATCTTTTGAGTGAACTCGAGAGGATTCCTTCCATACAAAAAACTGGCAGCTACTCTGCCCGATCCTATGCACAACCTGCAAAGGCAAGAAAAGGCCAGGTCGGTGGAAACCTTCAAAAAAAAATCAACCTCAAAATGCTTCAAGTCTCCACGATTTGGCTGGATAATAAAAAACACACACGTATTTGTGTTGATGTGTTCGCCACAAAAAAAAAGTCGTGCTGGTCCATCTGCCAATATAAATTTCATTTCTTATTTTTTAGATTATGTACTTCTCGAAAGTAAATATAAGTTTACTTTTCTTCTATTACATTGCTTATCAATCTACCCCTAATAATAGAGCAAATAGTGATTCTGATCGCCCGTCCAAATAATCGCCCTCAAATTAGCTATAAATTACCTGCTATACCACCCATAAGTTAAGAAAACAATTCGGTTTTCATTTCCAAAGGCACCGCTATGCTAAGTGGTTTTATATATATGATACTCTATCTATAACACAAACACATTACCAGTAAATGGTGGCTAGAGCTTGTTGCTTCTACCTTGAAGACCAGGGTTTGAATCGGTAATACCAATTTTTTGCCTCCTTTTTTCTTAGGCACCTCCTCCACCCCCCTACGCCTTCATGGGCCAGTATACGGGGTGTGATGCCCCTGTTTTTTTTTGTTTCATTTTGTTTTTTTCTTTTCTCACTTATGTTTTAGTTTTTTATTCTAAAATTAATTTGAGAATTCCAAATTATATAAAAAAATCAGTTATAAATAAAATGTTAGAGAAATTATAAAATGTGAGTGAATTCAAAAAATCATCGGAAAACCATAAAATTTTCGCTGTTTCAAAAAATGGCGGTGATTTTACGAAACTGTTTGCAAATTATAAAAAATCACAATCTGGAAAAACATGTCGGGAAGTAAAATCACGTTCATGATTTTGGAAAAATGATTGTGTATTCAAAACATATTCGTGAATCTGGAAAAAAAATTCCATGAAATTCTAGAAAATATTTTAAAAAATCAAATGTTTTTGTGAAATTCAAAATTTATCCCCCAATTAAAAAAGTCATCAATTCAAAAATGATAGCTGAGTCAAAAAATATTCATGAACTCAAAAACTATTCATGCATTTCAATAAATGTTTGTCTAAACAAAACAAATGTTTGTGATTTTTTAACAATGTTCTAATTTAAAAAAGATGTTTGCCGAGTCGAAAAACTGTTCGTCGATTTAGAAGTATTTTATGTCTAGGATTTGATAAGTTTTTGGAAAGTCTTTATATGTCTAGGCATTGGGAGTAGTTCGTGGTAGATGAGATTTTTTTAAAAGATTTAAATATCCCCTTGCGCGAGACAATGGCAAGTGTGTCGTGCAGTGGCAAGCTCATTGCCTAGGAATTTACCATGTCGAATGCATTGCGATCACGTGGACATTGTGTCCATCATCAACGAGAGTGAGAAGAAAGATATGTGGCAACATGGTGGGCCACCGTGTTAAAATAGAGTCATACTTATTGAGTCATACTTATTTGGCTAGCATGTATTTTTTGTCTCTCGTTGCAACGCACGGGCATGTTTGCTGGTACATGAAAGTTGCTTAGAACGATGAGACGAATCTGAATACGTAGTCCGTTTGTCAGCCACATGTCCCTAGCATAGCGAACCCGCAACCGCCCCCCTCCGTTTCATCTGTCAGAAAATACCAAACTTTGGGAAAACATTCCCGGATGTTTCCCGCTTCCCCGGTACGCCTAGTATCGCGTTAGGTCACCCATAGCACCGCGTATTGCCATGTTATGCTTTGTGATGATTTGATTGCTCTACTATTTTTGTTCCCCCTCTGTTACTTCTTTCCGGTAGACCTCTAAACCGCTCCCGATACCCTTGTGATCGACTACATGGACGACGACCCTCCTTCTTGCCAGAGCAGCCAGGCAAGCCCCCCCCCCCTTGATCACCCGATATCGCCTACTCCTTCTCTCTACTGCTTGCATTAGATTAATATAGCATGTTGCTGCTTTCGATTAATCCTATTCTGCTACATAGCCTGTCATTGTTGCTACAACTGTTGATACCTTACCTGCAATCCTAAATGCTTAGTATAGGATGCTAGTTTATCATCAGTTGTCCTACATTCTTGTTCGTTTGCCATGCTATACTATTGGGTCGTGATCACTCGGGAGGTGATCACGGGTATATATTATACATACTTACATACTATACAGATGGTGACTAAAGTTGGGTCGGCTCGTAGAGTACCTGCAACTGCAAGTGATTCGGATATGGGGGCTGAAAGACAGGTGGTTCCAACCAGGTAGTGGTGGACCTGGGTTCCCGACGGCCCCCGAGTGCTACTTTGTGGCGGAGCGACAGGGCAGGCTGTGAGCACCTAGGAGACAGGTGGGCCTAGCCCTGGTCGGTGTCCGCGGTTACTTGAAAATAACACGTTTAACGAGATCTTGGTATTTGATCTGAGTCTGACCACTGGCCTATACGCACTAACCAACTACGCTGGAACAGTTATGGGCACTCGACATTGTGGTATCAGCCGAAGCCTTCTTGACGTCAGCGTCTGAGCGGCGCGCGCCGGATCAGACTGTAATGCCTGCTCTTGTATTAGGGAGGCTAGGTCTGCTTACCGGTCGTGTATGTAACGCGCAGGTGTGCAATTGGCGATGGGCCCAGACCCCTGCGCGCATAGGATTTAGACCGGCGTGCTGACCTATCTGTTGTGCCAAGGCAGGGCTGCAACGTGTTGATCTTCCGAGACTGGGCATGACCCAGGAAAGTGTGTCCGACCAAAGGGATCGAGCGTGTTGGGTTATGTGGTGCACCCCTGCAGGGAAGTTTATCTATTCGAATAGCCGTGTCCCTCGGTAAAAGGATGACCTGGAGTTGTACCTTAACCTTATGACAACTAGAACCGGATACTTAATAAAACACACCCAGACAAGGTCCAGAGACAACTAGGTGATCGCTTTCCCACAGGGCGACGAGGGAAGGATCGCCAGGTAGGATTATGCTATGCGATGATACTTGGTGAACTTACCATCTACTCTCTTCTACATGCTGCAAGATGGATGCTGCTAGAAGTGTAGTCGTGGATAGGACTAGCTATCCCCTCTTATTCTGGCATTCTGCAGTTCAGTCCATCGATATTGCCTCCTTTACACAGATACCCATGCATATGTAGTGTAGATCCTTGCTTGCGAGTACTTTGGATGAGTACTCACGGTTGCTTTGCTCCCTCTTTTCCTCCTTTTTTCCTCTTCTTTTCGGATGTCGAAACCAGATGCTGGAGCCCAGGAGCCAGACGCCACTGTTGATGACGACCCCTACTACACCGACGGTGCCTACTACTATGTGCAGGCCACCGATGATTAGGAGTAGTTTAGGAGGATCCCAGGCAGGAGGCCTGCACCTCTTTTGAATCCCAGTTTGTGCTAGCCATCTTATGGCACCTTGTTTAACTTATGTCTGTACTTAGATATTGTTGCTTCCGCTGACTCGTTTACGATCGAGCTTGTGTATTCAAGCCCTCGAGGCACCTGGCTTGTATTATGATGCTTGTATGACTTATTTACTTTTAGAGTTGTGTTGTGATATCTTCCCGTGAGTCCCTGGTCTTGATCATACATGTTTGCGTGCATGATTAGTGTATGATTGGATCGGGGTGTCACAAGGCCGACTGCCTGTAGGAATCCCCCTTCAATACTCCTTGCCCGAAGTCGAGTCTAGTCAATTGCAAAACTTTTACTAACATGGTTGTGTGGCTTACGGGCCCATGTCGCCATTGGGTGGTATTACGATCTTTTACTCCTCTTCTATACTCTAGGACTCTGATCTCTCTTCTATTCGGGTTAAATGATTTTGCTAACTCTAACTCTAAGTTCTCATAATTACTTCCTCCAGGAGAGACCCTCACTCTAGATGATTGCTTGGTGCATCGAAGGATTCCGAAGATTCCCTCCGATGTTCTCTCGAGACTATGTGCCATCGCTTTTGCAATTCCCTTCCATCGATAAAACCCCTATGGATAAGCACGTACACTTTCCATTCATACAATCATTCCCCGTTGATCTTGTTATTACAAGGTACCCCGTAATTCTCTCTATTGTTCCAAGATTTCTTTGTGCCTACTGCCTTGCAGTTCTTGCCACCTGAATACCCCTACGGATAATTACTCGCACTTACCGAGTATCATCTCATCCCTAGTTGATTCATGTATTTCGCAAAAGTCTTTGAAATACCATTCGGTCTTCCGAAAATCCTGAGCAGCCTATTGCTCTTGAAATTCTTGCTTGCTTACATTATGGTTAATCCCATAAGTCTAATAATCTTATTGGCATCCTTTGTCACTATCATCTTGAGTCCGTCGATTCAACATGCTATGGATGCTCGCAATCCTTAGGATTTATCCTTCCAGCTCAGACATCATTTGGATATGAGCTGGTTCTTGACCAATTAATGCCTTGATCGGTTGTGCTTCTAAGTCTATTGAACTTATTTTTTTATCAAAATGTTTGCATTTGATCCCTTAATTTGGAAATCATAAATTCCTTTGCAGTTGAGCTCTGAATTAGTCAGTTGTTCTATAAACGGATCTCCTTGCATTCTCTCTTCCTCTGGTTGTGTGCCGATTCACATCAGATCCCTTGTGGACCGCCAGATCCTTTGTTGGATTTTATCCGACAGCGTCCTTCATATTCAATAACCTTGTGAGCCTTCCCTCGGATACATAATGCCTTTGGTAAACTGTATCGTCTACTTTCTCAACCATGCTTCGCTTTCGAGCTTGTATAAATTACTCCTAAAGTTGTGGTATATGTTTCTAAGATGCCCCGATGGGTTGAACCTATGCCTTCTTTAATCTGTGTGAACCCGAAAGTTTTCATGGGTCATACTCTTCTGGTAGTTCACTAGGTAGGTTTTCACACTCAAATCATTTTTTTAATAGAGCAGTGAATGAATGGTCATGCATTGGAGAAGTGGGAGTCGACCTTGAACCTTGTGTTCATGCCCATGGACACGATGTAGATCTTTTCATTAAAGCTTCTCTTAAATGAATTATCCGTTTGGTATAAGTTCATCTTATATCTGGGATTTGGCCTCTTGCAATCGTTGTTCCAACCATGTTCTCCTTTAAATACCATTTCTCGTGCAAGTTTAAGCACTTGCCTTCTGTAGAGCAATACCCCAGTCCAACCTCTACTTTGATCTATCGTCGAGTATTACCCCCTGGTATATTGAGATTATCACGGAACTACATAACTTCTTATGAGTTCTTCATCAAGTACTACATTCTCACCAATTGCAATTTTTTCATGGGCTCTGAGTTATTAAACACTCAAAGACACCGATAAGTGAATCAATTATACACTCCAATTCAATAACTCTAAGTATTTTTCGTTGCTTATGAGCTTAATAATCCTTCAAGTCATTCCTAGCCTGATCAGCTATATCATTATTATGCTAAATTTTAACTGTGCCACTTGGTCCTTCTTCTCGGAGCACAACTTTCGACGGTGAGCTAAGCTTACGTCGATCTTCCTCGTCATATCATTTCACCTTGAACAACAAGCTTGATTTCGAGTTTTTGCCGTACCCGTGGTTCCAATAACTTTTCGCTTCACCCTTCCTTTTGCTTGATGTCGTCGATGATCGATTATATCCTCATGAAACCCCTAGACAAATGTGGCGTGATCATCATCAACATTCGGAGCTCTTCAAGGATATCAATCGATTGTGTTGAGAAATACCATCCTTGCCCCTGGATGATTAATGTTATCATCAACAACATTATTGCCTTCCCTCCAACAGAAACTTGTTCTGTTATGGATGCAACTTACCTTCTAGCTTGTATTATGTTCTACCTTGAAGTATTACTATCTTTTATGTCAAGGATGTTGTGAGGATTTCTCCACCTCTTAAGAGTTCCTGGTATAGTGATGCTTCTTGTCATCACCATTCTTTTCTTGGTCCCTGTGTTCCAACTGGAATACCAATAAGTGAACTCTGTTGTGAGAATTTAATATTTCTAGCAACCCTTTTGCTTCTGAGTTAATGGACAACAATTCCAATTTAGTGTGCTGGTTAAAGAATCATCATCATAACATTGATCATGCTACCTAAGCCCATATTTCGGGTGCAACTTTCAGCCAATGTTTAATTGCGTATGCTTTCCTTGAACATACATCATTTTATCATTTGGTCTGACAAATGTTATCTCCATGCTCACATAATTACGGAATTCCATCTATTGGAAATCTTGATGAATTATTGCTGAGTCCATCAACCATCTCCTCATCCTCTCCTTGGTTTAATGATGAATTCTTGTTTCGGAACTCGCCTCCACAGTGCCTTTCCCAAGAATCTTACGATGTCATCTCGTCAATTTGTGTTGCACCTGTTCTTCTCAAGCATACTGAGTCTGAGGTATCCTGACACCAATCAAAATTGGTTCTCGGTCAGATATGATGGTTGGAATATATTTGAAAGAGTTATAACATTGGTCTTTATATAACCTGGTAAGGTGATGTCATGCCTAGCACCCATGGCCGAAGGAACTATTTTTATAGTTTCCTTTTTAGCAAGTTTAGCCATTCTTCCATGAGGAAATTATAAGATTTACTCTATGAGTTGTTCCTGATGGACCCATTGTGTATCCAAAGCCTGACCTTGCTTGAAGACCATGTCAATGCTATCTTGAAGCATATCTGTGGTACTCCGATCTTCAATAAGAACATTTGAAGCAGAATGCTAAATTTTCTTTGATAATTATCCAAACACCGTTGTCTGGGTAATGTCATGAAATTCCTCTCCCCTTACCTAAATGGATTTCTACTTTCTATCCTGTCATGGATATCGTGCTTTGCTTGCCCTTGGGAAGGATATACCCCCTGAAATATGTGTTTAAATACATTTTCCTTTCCATTGTTTTGTTTAATCTCATAATGGCATTTTCCTTTCCATTGTTTTGTTTAACCTTTCTCGTAATCCGACTTAACCGAGCAGTGATAATTCCCTGCTTAGGTAAGCACCTCATTGTACCATGCTGTCAGTAAGACCCTGTTACTAATGTTGATGACATTTCGGTAACCACCGATGGACGAGAACTTTGACTATTGGTCCGCCTAGTTCAACGAGCAGGAAAATGGTTCTCTTCGTCCCTCGCCCTTGGTACCGATGATGTTGCTGACATAACTGACATGCTATCCTCTGACATGCCTTGCTTACATGATCGTGCAGGACGTCATCGCCCTTCCTACTTTTAACCCACCCGGTGGGCCCATAAATCACAATTCCAGAGGGTCGAAACCTCACTCTCTTGTACACCCCTATTGCCAAAGTTATTCCTCGCGCTTGACTTCGTATGTAATTCACGGGGTCACCTTCCAATTAATCTATTATGTTATCAGACCCATTACTTATCCCCATTGCTCTGAACCCCTTTCACAACACATTTCAGGCATCGAATGATTGCCTATCCGCTTGAAAATCCTTATCATACCTTCTTGCTTTGCTCTCGGTGTTTTCTTAAGTTTCAACTCGAGAGATACCTTATGCCTCATGCCCTGACGCAATTACCGAATATGCACTCTTGCAAACATCTGTCTTTGTAGTTCCCCTCTTATACTTCATAAGTACGATTAAGACTCTGAAGAAAGGATGAGAGAAATGAAGACATAAACGAGAGGGATCAACCTCTTAAAGAAGAGCAACCAAGAACGAGTAGATTCGTTAGAATTTCGTAACCAAAACTTTCCCCCTTACTCCACCTCTTAAATATCGGGACGAGATTTCTTAGAATGGAGGAGATTTGTAACACCCCGATAATCAAGCTACAGTAACCTCACCCTAAGGTGCCATGTCACCATGTTGATTAACACAATTTGCCACTTGATGAAAATCAGAGTCAAATCAAAAATTCAAATAAGAAGTCAAATTCTTATTTCTTGGAACTATCAAATAAAAATGTTTGGTGGGTTGCAAATATTCACTAAGTATTTAACATGTAGCAAACAACATTAATGTTTTTTTATTTGCCCTAGAAATGTTTTAATGGATCAACGGAATTAAATAAACACGTTTAAATTCAAATATAAATTGGGGTTGCTTCAATTGACTCCAAACTTTTTGTGCAACACCACAATAATGTACATGATTTATGGGCCAAGTTTCATTTGTAACAAAATTCATTTGGTGGTCCAAGTATTTGTAAAAAAATAAAAAAAATCAAACAAAAGGAGGGACCTAAACTACCGGGCACTTTCCCATTAAGCAAAACAGTGCAGCCCAAGCCCACGTGGAGGTCTTCCCCTACCCCTGTTCACATAACAGGGGCGTGGCAGCCATCTGGAGTGCCCTGGCCATGGCTGTCTGCGTGGCAGCCATCCGCCACCCCCCTGGGCGCCTACAAGGTGACCCCCCTCGACCCCCTTGCCAAAACCCTAACCCCCACACTCTCCCTCCCTCCTTTTTCTCGATCTGGAGCTCACTCCTAACTCAATGTCGACACGCGCTTGTCGATCCTGCGACCGTCGTGTCTCTCGAGCCACGCAGAGACGTCTAAAAGCTCCGCCACACTCGTCTTCGTCGGATGCATCCACCAGTTTGAGCCGGGGCACTCTGCATCGTCGCCGCTGTCTTCTTCCCCACGATGAACCGAACCACCGCTGCCACTACCTTGTCATTGCCCTGCTGCTCTGACGCCTCCCAGTCCTCCTCGAGCTCGCCCCGCGCTCACTGTGAGCCTCCTCCATTGACTCCCTATTTTCCTCCGTGTTAGCCGCTGCAGTTCGCCGCGCCCGAGCCTCCGGCCACGCCCCGCTCCCGAACACACTCGCCTCACGCCGGCCTCGCCCGCGCCCTGCTCGCTGCAGCACCGGACCGCCCCGTGCTCGCCTCGCTCGTTGCCGCTGAGCCCGCCTGCCGCGCCTCACTACCGGCCACAGCCACGCGTGCCCCGACACGCCTGTGCTACGCCCCTGAGTGCCCCATCGTGGTACGACCGCATTCGCCGCCTGCCTCTATTCTTTCCCCTTCACACTCCCCTGCCACTTCTGCCGTCGCCCACTGTTGCTTAGCTGTTGCGCCGCTGCTTGCTGCCGCCGCGCCTCGCTCGCCTCGTTGTGCTCTGCCTGCATAGCCGCCGCACTCGCCTCCATCAGCCCACGCATCGCCCGCGCCCGCTCTCCACAGCGCCGCTTCTCTGCTGCTGCTCTTGCTACTGCCCTCGCCACCGCCAGCGACTGCTGTCGCTCGCCTGCCGCACTACCCGCCGCTAGGCCGAACCCCGGTGCAGCTTCCCCCGACGCCGGCGCCACTGCGGGCCGCCGGCACAACCCTCTCTGTGCGCGCGCGTCCTAACCACCCCCTCCACTGCCGGTCAAACTGGCTAATGGGACTGCCCATTACCCACTTAATTAGGGCACTAATCTCCCCAAACCCCCACTGACACTTGGGCCCCATGCGGCTAATTATATAAATAACCCCATCTGTTTAGTTACTGTGTATGACATGTGGGTCCCCTGATAGTTAAACTATTTTAAATAAAATCTGTTAAGTAGTAGTCAATGACAGGTGGCCCCCTGGCCAGTTTGACCAGTCAACTGGTCAACAGTTGACTGCCGTCTAAGCAGTCAACTAGGCCCACTGTCAGCCAAACAAGCACATCTCTGGGTACACTTTCTATGTACCCATAGCAATTAAGGTTAATATATTTCGAATTAAAATTGAATCTAGAAAAAATAGAAAATCATTTAAAACTTTGAAAATTAATATAAAATAATCCGTAACTCAGATGAAAATACTTTATATATGAAAATTGCTCAGAATGACGAGACGAATCCGAATACGCAGTCCGTTTGTTAGCCACACATCCCTAGCATAGCGAACTCGCAACCGCCCCCCTCCGTTTCAATTGTCCGAAAATACCAAACTTCGGGAAAACATTTCCGGATGTTTCCCCCTTCCCCGGTATCGCCTAGTATCGTGTTAGGTCACCCCTAGCACCGCGTATTGCCATCTTATGCTTTGTGATGGTTTGATTGCTCTATTATTTATTGCATCCCCCCTTCGTTACTTCTTTCTGGTAGACCTCGAGATCGCTGCCGATACCCCTGTGATCGACTACATGGACGACAACCCTCCTTCTTGCAAGAGCAACCAGGCAAGCCCCCCTGATCACCCGGTATCGCCTATTCCTTCTCTCTACTGCTTGCATTAGAGTAGTGTAGCATGTTACTTCTTTCGATTAATCCTATTCTGCTGCATAGCCTATCATTGTTGCTACAACTATTGATACATTACCTGCAATCCTAAATGCCTAGTATAGGATGCTAGTTTATCATAAGTGGCCCTACATTCTTGTCCGTCTGCCATGCTATACTATCGGGGCGTTATCACTCGGGAGGTGATCACGGGTATATATTATACATACTTACATTCTATACAAATGGTGACTAAAGTCGGGTCGGCTCGTAGAGTACCCGCAAGTGATTCAGATATGGGGGTTGAAAGGACAGGTGGTTCCATCCAGGTAGTGGTGGACCTGGGTTCCCGACGGCCCCCGAGTGCTACTTTGTGGCAGAGCGACAGGGCAGGTTGTGACCACCTAGGAGACAGGTGGGCCTGGCCCTGATCGATGTCTGCAGTTACTTCAAAATAACACGTTTAACGAGATCTTGGTATTTGATCCGAGTCTAGCCACTGGCCTATATGCACAAACCAACTACGCGGGAACAATTATGGGCACTCGACATTGTGGTATCAGCCGAAGCCTTCTTGACGTCTGCGTCTGAGCGGCGCGCGGCAAATTGGACTGGAATGCCTGCTCTTGTATTAGGGAGGCTAGGTCTGCTTACCGGCCGCGTACGCAACATGCAGGTGTGCAATGGGCGATGGGGCCAGACCCCTGCGTGCATAGGATTTAGACCGGCGTGCTAACCTCTCTGTCGTGCCTAGGTAGGGCTGCGACGTGTTGATCTTCCGAGGCCGGGCATGACCCAGGAAAGTGTGTCCGGCCAAAAGGATCGAGCGTGTTGGGTTATGTGGTGCACCCCTGTAGGGAAGTTTATCTATTCGAATAGCCGTGTCCCTCGGTAAAAGGACAACCTGAAGTTGTACCTCGACCTTATGACAACTAGAATCGGATACTTACTAAAACACACCAGACAAGTTCTAGAGACAACCCAGTGATCGCTTTCCCACAGGGCGACGAGGGGAAGATTGCCGAGTAGGATTATGCTCAGCGATGATACTTGGTGAACTTACCATCTACTCTCTTCTACATGCTGTAAGATGGAGGCTGCCAGAAGCGTAGTCGTCGATAGGACGAGCTATCCCCCTCTTATTCTGGCATTCTGCAGTTCAGTCCACCGATATTTCCCCCTTTACACAGATACCCATGCATATGTAGTGTAGATCCTTACTTGCGAGTACTTTGGATGGGTACTCACGGTTGCTTTGCTCCCTCTTTCCCCCATTTTTTCCTCTTCTTCTCGGATGTTGCAACCAGATGCTGGAGCCCAGGAGCCAAACGCCACTGTCGATGATGACCCCTACTACACCGAGGGTGCCTACTACTACCTGTAGGCCGCCGACGATCAGGAGTAGTTTAGGAGGATCCCAAACAGGAGGCCTGCACCTCTTTCTATCTATATCCCAGTTTGTGCGAGCCATCTTATGGCACCTTGTTTAACTTATGTCTGTACTCAGATATTGTTGCTTCTGCTGACTCGTTTACGATTGAGCTTGTGTATTCGAGCCCTCGAGGCCCCTAGCTTGTATTATGATGCTTGTATGACTTATTTACTTTTAGAGTTGTGTTGTGATATCTTCCCATAAGTCCCTGATCTTGATCGTAAACGTTTGCATGCATGATTAGTGTACGATTGAATCGGGGGCGTCACACTCATTTACCATATTTAGGGGGTTATGTGCATTTTCTAGGCATTTAGCACATATAAATCCAATCCAGCCACAACTGCACGAGTGTAATGTGAGGGACGCAGATTGTCGTTCGACTGCGGCACATCCTAAGGTGCACACACGTGATCCGCGTGGCTGGGGTTCCACTCAATCATAACGCAACACACAATAGGCTCAGCGCACACCATTTCCAGAGGCGACGAAGATGAACTGTGTGTGATAATGAACGAGCTAAATTGTAAGGGAACCCAAATTTCCTTCGTCATTTGTTGTTGAGCTCTTAAAAACCACCGCACTATACGACTGTCCTGCCACTCCCTCCTAGAGCTCTCTCCAAGTGTCATTAATGGCACCGCGACACACAGTAAATGGTAAGGAAGCGATGGCATCCCACCGCGCTGTGGTCCTCGTCGCCCACGACCGCACACATGGTAAGGAAGCGATGGCATCTCGCCATGTCGAGTTCATTGCTGCTGCCGGGCGCACAAGTATGTGGGCGTACTTTGATGCTGCCATGGATGAATGGGCGGTGGATCTAGAGGCAGCCAAAGCATCACAGAAGGAGCGGAAAAGGTAGAAAGCTGTCAAGAAAAGAGAGTCCTGCCGCCGCAAGAAAGAAGAGGCTGTACGTCGTGCTGAGGAGAGCTCGACAGAGATCGAAGAACGGTGGGCTGCCGCCTACAAGGCCGGGAAGGAGAACGACGACGTCTGGCCAGCATGCCCCGATGGCAGCATGTGAGAAGTAGTTAGTGCGTGTGTTGCCCATAAGTTTGTATAATTAATTATGAGAATCTACCAGTACTACATACGTACTAGTTTTAGTGCAAATTACCAGTAGTACTTTAAGTTGGTCCTATCTATTATTAACGTACAATGTCGGTAAGCGCATCCTTTGAGGGCTTTGAGCGTTGATTAGCATGTGTTCACTGAATTTTTGTACCCGCACCCACGACCTAAATACTCCCTAAACGTCCGCCCGCAGCCACCGGAGACTAGAGCTGGCCGCAGCTGGTTTTTAGTCCCAACTCGCCGCGCAAATTGGCCACACACCAGCTTAAATTGCCACGCCGGCGGATGGCAGCAAGCTTCTCTTTTGTTGCATAGGATTAAATCTGGCTATGCGAGTGAGGCAGGTTGACACTTGATTGCATTTCATAAACCGATGATTGCTCATCGGGTGTCACCTTGCCTCGTTCATGTACATTGAATAATCCTGATACAATGAAAGAGATTTTTGAAATTAGGTGTGGTTGGAGATGCTGATAGATATAAGAATTATTAGAAGATCACAAAACACACGGTTTCTATGTCATACCCGTGTGCACTTATTTGCGTTAATGATCCATAAGTCAGTTACCTGTGCGATGTTTCCTAATAAACCAAGCGTACCATTGACTGAAAAAATCAACTACACGTGTACATTTTTTGGAGACGGGGTCTGCCAATTTTCTCTTTTCTCGCACATGAGTATTTTACGCGTTTCGCCTGCGTTGTGTGTTTCCCCCGCCCAAGTTTCAAGTTTCAAAGTGAAATTTCCATTAGGCGCGTGATTTCAGAATTTATTCCTTCCACCACATCCCCACCCATAAAATTTTCTTAGTATCTCCCCCTCCCCCTACCGGTAGCTCAAACCTCCGCTGCCACAACCACAACTTCAACAACATCTATGTTGTACCCGAGCATCATCGATCCAGTCAGGTAACCCACCGACCTCTATCACGGCCCCGACATGATTGCTTAAATGGCGCATGCGAAACATGCTCATGCCTCCAAATCCCCATCGCCCCTACCTCCAGAGCATCACTGCACAAGCCCAACCACATATCACGTGGAGGTCGCGGAGCTGATGGCGGTCGATGGCGCGATGGCCGCTGTGCATGTTGACCCGGAGGAACACCCCGCCTCCATCGCCGCCGACTTGGTGAAGGCTTTGACCCAGATGAAGTGCCCCTACGACTACCTCTCAGGACTTACCAGGTATGATCTGACCAGCTCAATCTTACTAATACCACTTGCAATGGCTATGTTATGTACGATTGATGTATTAAGCATGTCCGTGCCTTATTTATTTTAGTACTCCACACTGTGTGATGATCAAGTATTAACTGTCCAGCTCAATTTCACCAATACCAGCAAAAAACCTACAATACATAACTCTGGATAGCACTAGAGATGCTCCCCATTTGCTATTTTTGGTGGATGCTAACCTTGTTGTACTTAACATGCCTGTCCATGTACTTATGTAGGTTCATAACGGGCGATGTTGTTGTTTGCCATCGAGGTTAGCTGCATCCCATGTCTTACAGTATTTCACATCATCTGTGCAATTTCAGTGTAACTTCTAACATTTACTGGTTGCCTGTAGGTACACATGTCAGTGGCACTGATCCACGCTTCTTCCCGGAGGAAGAGCTCACCTCCGCCGTTGCTAACTTTGGGTGGGCTTTGGCCAAGATGAAGTGCCCCAGCGACTACCTCTCAGGACTTACCAAGTATGAACTCACCAGTTCAATCTTAGCAATACCAGTTGCAATTAATGGCTATGTTTTGTATGGTCGATGTATTAAGCATGTTGTAATAAACATGCCTAACACGTTTTAGCTATTTTCCCTACCTTTTTATAGACAGCTGGGCCATTATCTTCTTTGGCAGCACCTACCTTATGATGTTTATCTCTGCCAATTGCATTTTTATCAGTACCGGTTTCAATGGCCATTAAGCATGTTGCAATTAATAGTTGTATCCATTTTTAAACAGTTGTATTTCAATGGCTACAAACTTACAAAACATGACTTAGGATGCTGTTAAGCCTATTGCAATTAATAGCTGTATCCATTTTTTATTCGGTCCCTTTGCTACCATGATGCTCTTGCGCAATGAAGATATCACTACAGATGATGCTGTTTTATTACCATTTGCTATTTTTCATGGATGTTAACCCTATTGTAGTTAACATTGACTTTCCATGTACTTACACAGGGCTACAATGGGCGATATTGTTGTTCGCCGTCGAGGTTAGCTGCATCCCTTGTCTTATACACCATCTGTTCCTAAATATAAGTATTTTTAGAGATCCAATATAGACTACATAGGGAGCAAAATGGGTGAATCTACATTCTAATCTAAACTATGTCTATAATAGTTCATATTGAAATCTCGAAAAATACATGTACTTAGGAACGTAGGTAGTTGTATTTTACATCATTTGTGCAATCTCAGTTTAGCTTCTAACATTTACTGGTTGCTTGTAGGTACATATATGAGCGGTACTGATCCATGCTTCGATCCCTTTTGCGTATGGGGCAATGCCATATTCATGAACAAGTGTCAAGTGAGGAAACTAGGAAAGATTGTTAGGCAACAGAAACGGGTGATGGGAATTCAGCTCTTTATTTACACTTTGTCCAAGACAATAGTGAACTTTAGGATGGTAAGTAATGTGTTGCCTTTTCTCCCTGCCCATAACAAGTTACTCTATTAGACCTCAGTATATGATATTTTCTCTTTTCAGTGGTTTCTGATTCTATTTACTGACAATTACCTTGCAAACTACATGACCGGAGTGGAGGCAACTAAGGCTAAATTATATAATTCATGCTACCATGATAATGCTCTAGAAGTCTTCATGAAGGCGGTGAAGGATGGGCGGGCGATCGTCACAAGGGGTTGGACAAAAATTGTTCATGCCTATGGCATGGAGGAGGGCACATTATGGGCATTCCGCTTCTTCAACACCATTGGCATCCAAAATGATTTACACTTGTCTCTTCACCTTTATTGCCTTTAAATATTGTGGTTCATCATAGTTAATTGCTGTCTAATCCTGTAATTACTGAACATATTGTACTGAGAATTTTATTTATGGATTCGTTGTTGAACCATTGTACTGAGAATTTGAATTCCACGTTTCATATTTCAAAATTTCCAATTCGAATAATAAATTATAGGGAAAAATAAAATTGTACAGGAGCGAATAAAATAATGCGCACATGGTTAGAAAGAAAACAATGTGTGCGTTGAAAAATAGAGAACAAACGGTTCTTTGACGTGAAACGTTTGTGATGCCCGACGGACGCACACGGTTTTGTCTTATATGCATGTGCAATTCATGGTAATATGGCAAATGTTTCAAACCTGTGTGCGTGTTTGATAGGAATACCTATCGCACACAGTTATGAAAATGGACACGTTGGCGTTAGTAGAGGCACCGCACACATTTTACATTCTTGAATTGTGTGCAATAATGTACCTATCACAAACATATTGGTCGATTAAATGTTGATGTCCACCTTTTTCACTTGACTATAGCGGCATAATCGTTTGGGATGTCTCTCGGATCAGAAACATAACATCAAGATGTAACGTGTGGGACTGGGGTGACTTCTCATATGTTTATTATATGCCTATCGTTAGTAGCCTCTCTCCTATCCCCGATGGTTTCTGGGTCATGTGGGAAGGACCCCCCCATCGCGGTCCCTCAATTGACGATGGTTTGAATGCCATCACGAAAAGGGGTTAAAAACTGTTTGTATAGCATGTTACGGTACCAATGCTTTTTTTGTATTGTACCGAGAAAGTTCTAGAAGTTTCTAGAGTGGGGCCCGCCTGCATGGGGGACTCACATGAATGTGTAGTGGGGAAAGTTCCCACAACCCTGGTCTAGGCTCACCAAGATCCTCCCTTAAAGGAATTGTATCATATCCCAAGGGGATAAGGTCAAGATCCCTAAAAAGTGGGGATATCGATCGGTGGGGAAGGAAAGGTGGGATTTCCTTCCTCCCCCTTTGGCCAACGACCCTAGGGACTTGGAGGGCAAGCCACCAGATCACTCCATGCCTATATAAAGGTTGGGAGGTGTTGGGGGCAGGCACACTGCGACCCTTTCCCGTAACCTCTCTCAACTCCTCCCATGTTTCACCGGTACGCGCTTGGCAAAGCCCTGCCGGAATTCCGCTGCCACCACCACCACTATATCGTGGTGTTGGTCCCAATCTCATATATCCCCTCTCACTCGCTTGCTGGATAAAGAAGGAGAGGACTTCACCGAGCCGCATATGTGCTAAACTCAGAGGTGTCGTCTGTTCGGCACTTGATCGGGAGTTCATGGACTGATCGTGATTGGAACGCGAAGACGTTGGACTACATCAACCGTGTTTCTTAACGCTTTCGCTTAGCGATCTACAAGGGTATGTAGATCCAATCTCTCCTCACGTAGATGTTCACATCCTAGATTGATCTTGGTGAGCGTAAGAAAATTTTTGTTTCCCATGCAACGTTCCCCAACAAAATGTTCCTCATTGAATCAACATATGGGTCATGAATAACTCTGTTGGGAATCGTTGCATGGAAAAACAAAAAATTCTACACACACGCAATGATCTATCCATGGAGATGCATAGCAACGAGGGGTAGAGTGTGTATACGTACCCTCGTAGACCATAAGCGGAAGCGTTTCACAACACGGTTGATGTAGTCGAACTTTCTTCGTGATCCACCGATCGAGTACCAAACGTACGACACCTCCGAGTTCTGCACATGTTCAGCTCGGTGACGTCCCTCACCTTCTTGATCCAGCAAGACGTCGAGGTAGTAGATGAGTTCTGTCAGCAGCACGACATGGTGACGGTGATGGTGAAGTGATCTCCGCAGGGCTTCGCCTAAGCACTACGAAAATATGGCTGGGGGAGTAAACGATGGAGGGGGGCGCTGCACACGGCTAGGCAATTGTGTGGTGTGTGCTAGGGGCGCCCCGACATATATATAGGTGGGACGGGGAGGGGAGAGGCCAGGAGGCACCCCAAGTAGGACCAAATCCTACTTGGACTCCTCCCAAGCCACGCCCCCTGCCATATATATTGGAGGGGGAAGGAAAGAGGGAGGAGGGGGAATCCTATTCCCTTTCTTTCCTTTCCTCCTTCCCCTTTCCTTCTCCAGCTTGGCTGACACATATGGGGGCGCACCAGGCCCTTGTGGCTGGTGAGTTTCCCCTCTTGGCCCATAGGGCCCATATCTTTTGTTGGGGGTGCCCGGAACCCCTTCCGGTGACCCGATATGTACCCGGTACCCTCCGGAACACTTCCGGTGTTCGAATACCATCGTCCTATATATCAATCTTTACCTCTCGACCATTTCAAGACTCCTCGTCATGTCCGTGAACTCATCCAGGACCCCAAACAACATTCGGTCACCAAATCACATAACTCATATAATACTATATCGTCATTAACCATTAAGCGTGCGGACCCTACGGGTTCGAGCACTATGTAGACATGACCGAGACGCCTCTCCGGTCAATAACCAATAGCGGAACTTGGATGCTCATATTGGCTCCTACATATTTTATGAAGATCTTTATCAGTTGATTTATGACAACATAAGTAATTCCCTTTGTCCATCGGTATGTTACTTGCCCGAGATTTGATCGTTGGTATCTTCATTCCAAGTTCAATCTTGTTACCAGCAAGTCTCTTGACTCGTTCCGTAATACATCACCTCATGACGAACTCCTTAGTCGTTTGCTTGCAAGCTTATGATGTGTATTGCCTAGAGGGCCCGGAGATACTGTCGTGGAATTATCACGTCAGATGTCCTAGCATAAGGACTTAGGTGTGGAGCCACCGCGACGTAGTTAGCTTGAAGAGGTTAAACTGGACAAGGGACACAGAGAGTTTATATTGGTTTGGCCCCTCGCGGTGGAGGTAACAGCCTAATCTAGTGCAGGGTGGTTATTGCTTGGGCTTTGATACGTCTCCAACGTATCTATAATTTTTGATTGTTCCATGCTATTATATTACCCCTTTTGGATGTTTATGGGCTTTATTTTACACATTTATATCATTTTTGGGACTAACCTACTAACTGGAGGCCCAGCCCGTATTGTTGTTTTTTTGCCTATTTCAGTATTTCGAAGAAAAGGAATATCAAACGGAGTCCAAACGGAATGAAACCTTCGGGAGCGTGATTTTTGGAACGAACGTGATCCAGAGGACTTGGAGTGCAAGTCAAGAAGCGATCGGGGCGGCCACAAGGGTGGAGGGCGCGCCCCCTGTCTCGTGGGCCACTGGGGCAGCCACCAACCTACTTCTTCCTCCTATATATACCCACGTACCCCAAAAACATCCAGGGAGCCAACGAAAAACAATTTCCATCGCTGTAACCTTCTGTATCCGCGAGATCCAATCTTGGAGCCTTCGCCGGTGCTTCGCCGGAGGGGGAATCGACCACGGAGGGCTTCTACATCAACACCATAGCCGCTCCGATGAGTTGTGAGTAGTTTACCACAGACCTTCGGGTCCATAGTTATTAACTAGATGGCTTCTTCTCTCTTTTTGGATCTCAATACCATGTTCTCCCCCTCTCTTGTGGAGATCTATTCGATGTAACTCTTTTTGCGGTGTGTTTGTCGAGATCCGATGAATTGTGGGTTTATGATCAAGTTTATCTATGAGAAATATTTGAATCTCCTCTGAATTCTTTTATGTATGATTGAGTTATCTTTGCAAGTCTCTTTGAATTATCAGTTTGGTTTGGCCTACTAGATTGATCTTTCTTGCCATGGGAGAAGTGCTTAGCTTTGGGTTCAATCTTGCGGTGTCCTTACCTAGTGACTGAAAGGGTTGCAAGGCACGTATTGTATTGTTGCCATCGAGGATAAAAAGATGGGGTTTATATCATATTGCTTGAGTTTATCCCTCTACATCATGTCATCTTTCTTAATGCGTTACTCTGTTCTTATGAACTTAATACTCTAGATGCATACTGGATAGCGGTCGATGTGTGGAGTAATAGTAGTAGATGCAGGCAAGAGTCGGTCTACTTGTCGCGGACGTGATGCCTATATACATGATCATGCTTAGATAATCTCATAATTATTCGCATTTCTATCAATTGCTCGACAGTAATTTGTTCACCCATCGTAATACTTATGCTATCTTGAGAGAAGCCACTTGTGAAACCTATGGCCCACGGGTCTATCTTTTATCATATAAGCTTTCATCTACTTTTATTTGCATCTTTACTTTTCCAATCTATATTATAAAATACCAAAAATATATTTACCTTATCATACTATCTCTATCAGATCTCACTTTCGCAAGTGGCCGTGAAGGGATTGACAACCCCTTTATTGCGTTGGTTGCGAGTTCTTTGTTTGTTTGTGTAGGTGCGTGGGACTTTTGAGGAGCCTCCTACTGGACTGATACCTTGGTTCTCAAAAACTGAGGGAAATACTTATGCTACTATTGCTGCATCACGCTTTCCTCTTCAAGGAAAACCAACGCAAGCTCAAGACGTAGCAAGAAGGATTTCTGGCGCCGTTGCCGGGGAGGCTTCCACCAAGTCAAGTCAAGATCCGACCTCCCGCCAATGTGCGATTTCTGGCGCCGTTGCCGGGGAGGTCTTCGCTCAAGTCAAGACATACCAAGTACCCATCACAAACTCATCTGCCTCGCATTTACATTATTTGCCATTTGCCTCTCATTTTCCTCTCCCCCACTTCACCCTTGCCATTTTATTCGCCCTCTCTTTCCCAATCTCCTCTCTTTTTCGCTTGCCTTTTTCTATTTGCTTGTGTTTTGGATTACTTGTCACCATGGCGCAAGATAATACCAAATTGTGTGATTTCTCCAATACCAATAATAATGATTTCCTTAGTACTCCGATTGCTCCTCTTAATGATGTTGAGTATTGTGAAATCAATACTGCTTTGCTGAATCTTGTTATGAAAGATCAATTCGCCGACCTTCCTAGTGAAGCTGCCGCTACCCATCTAAACAACTTTGTTGATTTGTGTGATATGCAAAAGAAGAAAGATACAGATAATCATATTGTCAAATTGAAGTTATTTCCGTTTTCACTTAGAGATCGTGCTTTAGTTTGGTTTTCGTCTTTGCCTAAAAATAGTATTGATTCTTGGAACAAGTGCAAAGATGCTTTTATCTCTAAGTATTTTCCTCCCGCTAAGATTATCACTCTTAGGAATGATATTATGAATTTTAAACAACTTGATCATGAGCATGTTGCCCAATCTTGGGAAAGAATGAAATTGATGATTCGCAATTGCCCTACTCATGGTTTGAATTTATGGATGATCATACAAAAAATTTATGCCGGATTGAATTTTGCTTCTAGAAATCTTTTAGATTCGGCCGCGGGAGGCACATTTATGGAAGTCACTTTAGGAGATGCTACAAAACTTCTTGATAATATTATGGCTAATTATTCTCAATGGCACACCGAAAGATCTACTAGTAAAAAAGTGCATGCTATAGAAGAAATTAATGTTTTGAGTGGAAAGATGGATGAACTTATGAAATTGTTTGCTACTAAGAGTTCTCCTATTGATCCCAATGATATGCCTTTGTCTACTTTGATTGAGAATAATAATGAATCTATGGATGTGAATTTTGTTGGTAGGAATAGTTTTGGAAACAATGCTTATAGAGGAAACTTTAGTCCTAGACCGTTCCCTAGTAATTCCTCTAATAATTAAGGAAATTCCTACAATAATTCTTATGGTAATTTTAATAATATGCCCTCTGATTGATAATAGTGTGAAAGAATTTATGATCTCTCAAAAGAATTTTAATGCTTTGCTTGAAGAAAAATTGCTCAAAGTTGATGATTTGGCTAGGAACGTTGATAGACTTTCGCTTGATGTTGATTCTCTTAAACTTAGATCTACTCCTCCTAAGCATGATATCAATGAGTCTCTCAAATCCATGAGAATTTACATTGATGAGTGCAAGGAAAGAACCGCTAGATTGCGTGCTAAGAAAGATTGCTTTGTAGCGTGTTCTTCTAGTTTCCATTAAAATAATGATGAAGATCTTAAAGTTATTGATGTGTCTCCTATTAGATCTTTGTTTTGCAATATGAATCTTAATAATAAAAGGATGGCTTCTTCCAAGCCCACCTCTTGGTTGTCATCGCTCGATCACTTCCTTTTCCACTAAGTGATTGCTTAGGGACCTTAGCGTACGATCTGGGCTGTTTCCCTCTCGACTTTGGATCTTAGCACCCAATTAGTCTGTCTGTACTAAGGATGAGGCCTGTATTCGGAGTTTCCCTAGGGTTGGTAAAGCGAAATGGGGGCCACCCTAGCCCATTGAGTGCTCTACCTCGGGCCATCGACATCATACGCTCTACTGAAATAGATTTCGCTAAAAACCAGCTATATCCGATCTTGGTTGGCCTTTCACCCCTAGCCACAAGTCATCCCCGTATTTTGCCACATACGTGGGTTCGGTCCTCCAAGGCCTGTTAGAGCTCTTAGAGATGAGTCAACTTTAGTTAGAAGGCGTCCCAATAATTCAGAGTTTTTAGATCTTGATGCTAAATTTGGTAAAAGTGGGATTGGAGAGGTCATGACTTTAAATAGCATTGAACCCACTATCTCGGATTTCAAGGAATTTGATTATGATAATTATTCTTTAGAAGGTTGTATTTCCTTGTTGCAATCCGTTGTTAATTCTCCTCATGCTTATAGTCAAAATAAAGCTTTTACAAAACATATCGTTGATGCCTTGATGCAATCTTATGATGAAAAACTTAATTTGGAAGTTTCTATACCTAGAAAACATAATGATGAGTGGGAACCTACTATAAAGATTAAAATTAAAGATCATGAGTGTTTTGCTCTGTGTGATTTGGGCGCTAGTGTTTCCACGATTCCGAAAGCTTTATGTGATATTCTAGCTTTCCATGATTTTGATGATTGCTCTTTAAATTTGCACCTTGCGGATTCCACCATTAAAAAGCCAATGGGAAGGATCAATGATGTTCTCATTGTTGCAAATAGAAATTTGGTGCCCGTAGATTTTATCATTCTTGATATAGATTGCAATCTTTCTTGCCCTATTATTCTTGGTAGACCTTTCCTTAGAACGATTGGCGCGATTATTGATATGAAGGAAGGGAATATTAGATTTCAATTTCCATTAAGGAAATGCATGGAGCACTTTCCAAGAAAGAAAGTTAAATTACCTTACGAATCTATCATGCTGGCTACTTATGAATTGAGTGCCAAAGATGGCACTACTTAGATCTATCTTCGCTTTTATGCCTAGCTAGGGGCGTTAAACGATATCGCTAGTTGGGAGGCAACCCAATTTTATTTGTGTTTTTTGTTTTTGTTTCTGTTTAGTAATAAATTTTTCATATACCTTCTGTTTAGATGTGTTTTTATGTTTTAATTAGTGTTTGTGCCAAGTAGAACCTATAGGATAACCTATGGTGATAGTTGATTTGATTCTGTTGAAAAACAGAAACTTTGGACACATGAAATTAGTTTTTTTTAAATCACAGAAACGTGCTTTTGCGTTGATTCTTTTTGTTGATAATCAATATACAAATTTCCCAGGACTTCCTATTTTGGTAGGATGTTTAGAGTTCCAGAAGTTTGCGTTAGTTAGAGATTGCTACAGACTGTTCTGTTTTTGACAGATTCTGTTTTTTGTGTGTTTTTCTTATTTTGATGCATCTATGGCTAGTATTAAGTGGTATGAACCGTAGAGAACTTGAAATACAGTAGGTTTGACACAAATATAAATAAAGAATGAGTTCATTACAGTATCTTATGTGGTGATTTTGCTTTCTTTCACTAACGGAGCTTATGAGATTTCCTGTTGAGTTTTGTGTTGTGAAGTTTTCAAGTTTTGGGTAAAGATTTGATGGACTATGGACTAAGGAGTGGCAAAAGCCCAAGCTTGGGGATGCCCATGGCACCCCAAGATATTCAAGAGTAGCCAAAAGCTTAAGCTTGGGGATGCCCCGGGAAGGCATCCCCTCTTTCGTCTTCGTTCATTGGTAACTTTACTTGGAGCTATATTTTTATTCGCCACATGATATGTGTTTTGCTTTTTAGTTTCCACATGATATTAGTTTTTTCTTTTTAGTTTTCCACAATCATCCTTGCTGTACACAACATTTTGGAGAAGCCTACTTGATTGAAATTTATTAGAATACTCTATGTGCTTCACTTATATCGTTTGAGCTAGATAGTTTTTGCTCTTGTGCTTCACTTATATCTTTTAGAGCACGGCGGTGGCTTAATTTTGTAGAAATTGCTAGTCTCTCATGCTTCACTTATATTATTTTGAGAGTCTTTTAGAACAGCATGGTATTTGCTATGGTTATAAAATTGGTCCTAGAATGGTAGGCATCCAAGTTGGGTATAATAAAAACTATCATAGGAAGTGAACTGGATGCTATGATCAATTTGAGACTTGATAATTGTTTTGAGATATGGAGGTAGTGATATTAAAGTCATGCTAGCTGGGTGATTATGAATTTAAAGAATGCTTGTGTTGAAGTTAGCAAGTCCCATAGCATGAATGTATGGTTAAAGTTGTGTAACAAATTTGAAACATGAAGTGTACTTGGATTGTGCATCCTTATGAGTGGCGGTCGGGGACGAGCGATGGTCTTTTCCTACCAATCTATCCCTCTAGGAGCATGCGCGTAGTGCTTGGTTTTTGATGACTTCTAAATTTTTGCGCTAAGTATATGAGTTCTTTTGACTAATGTTGAGTCCATGGATTATACACACTTTTACCTTTCCACCATTGCTAGCCTCTTCGGTACCGTGCATTGCCCTTTCTCACCTTGAGAGTTGATGCAAACTTCGCCGGTGTATCCAAACCCCGTGATACGGTACGCTCTATCACACATAAAACTCCTTATATCTTCCTCAAAACAGCCACCATACCTACCTATTATGGCATTTCCATAGCCATTCCGAGATATATTGCCATGCAACTTTCCACCGTTCCGTTTATCATCATGACATGCATTACTTTCGTCATATTGCCATTGCATGATACATGTAGTTGACATCGTATTTGTGGCAAAGCCACCATGCATAATTTTTCATACATGTCACTCTTGATTCATTGCACCATCCCGGTACACCGCCGGAGGCATTCATATAGAGTCATATCTTGTTCTAGTTTTGAGTTGTAATTCATGTGTTGTAATCAATAAAAGTGTGATGATCATCATTATTAGAGCATTGTCCCCAAAAAGAAAAAAGAGAAAAAAGAAAGGCCAATAGAAAAAAAAGAAAGGCCAAAAAAGGAAGAAAAATAAAAAAAAGAAAAAAGAAGAAAAAAAGAAAAAAAAAGAAAAAAGTGGCAATGTTACTATCTCTTTTTCCACACTTGTGCTTCAAAGTAGCATCATGTCCTTCATATAGTGAGTCTCATATATTGTGCTTCAAAGTAGCACCATGTTTTCATATAGAGAGTCTCATATGTTGTCACTTTCATATACTAGTGGGAATTTTTCATTATAGAACTTGGCTTGTATATTCCTACGATTGGCTTCCTCAAATGCCCTAGGTCTTCGTGAGCAAGCAAGTTGGATGCACACCCACTAGTTTTCTTTTGTTGAGCTTTCATTCATTTATAGCTCTAGTGCATCCGTTGCATGGCAATCTCTACTCCTCATGTTGACATCAATTGATGGGCATCTCCATAGCCCGTTGATTATCCTCGTCAATGTGAGACTTTCTCCTTTTTTGTCTTCTCCACACATTCCCCATCATAATATTCTATTCCACCCATAGTGCTATATCCATGGCTTACGCTCATGTATTGCGTGAAACTTGAAAAAGTTTGAGATTATTTAAGTATGAAACGATAGCTTGGCTTGTCATTGGGGGTGTAGAATTTGGGAACATTTTTGTGTGACGAAATGAAGCATAGCCTAACTATATGATTTTGCAGGGATGAACTTTCTTTAGCCATGTTATTTTGAGAAGACATGATTGCTTTTATTAGTATGCTTGAAGTATTACTATTTCTTGTGTCAATATGAACTTTTATTTTGAATCATTTGGATCTGAACATTCATGCCACAACAAAGAAAAATACATTGAGAATTATGCTAGGTAGCATTCCACATCAAAAATTCTGTTTTTATCATTTACCTACTCGAGGACGAGCAGGAATTAAGCTTGGGGATGCTTGATACGTCTCCAACGTATCTATAATTTTTGATTGTTCCATGCTATTATATTACCCCTTTTGGATGTTTATGGGCTTTATTTTCCACATTTATATCATTTTTGGGACTAACGTACTAACCGGAGGCCCAACCCGTATTGCTGTTTTTTTGCCTATTTCAGTATTTCGAAGAAAAGGAATATCAAACGGAGTCCAAACGGAATGAAACCTTCGGGAGCATGATTTTTGGAACGAACGTGATCTAGAAGACTTGGAGTGCAAGTCAAGAAGCGATCGAGGTGGCCACGAGGGTGGAGGGCGCGCTGACCCCTACAGGGCGCCCCCTGTCTCGTGGGCCCCTCGAGCGGCCACCGACCTACTTCTTACTCCTATATATATACCCACATACCTCGAAAACATCCAGGGAGCCAACGAAAAACAATTTCCACCGCTGTAACCTTCTGTATCCGCGAGATCCCATCTTGGAGCGTTCGCCGGCGCTCCGCCGGAGGGGGAATCGACCTCGGAGGGCTTCTACATCAACACCATAGCCCCTCCGATGAGTTGTGAGTAGTTTACCACAGACCTTCGGGTCCATAGTTATTAGCTAGATGGCTTCTTCTCTCTTTTTGGATCTCAATACCATGTTCTCCCCCTCTCTTGTGGAGATCTATTCGATGTAACTCTTTTGGCGGTGTGTTTGTCGAGATCCGATGAATTGTGGGTTTATGATCAAGTTTATCTATGAGAAATATTTGAATCTCCTCTGAATTCTTTTATGTATGATTGAGTTATCTTTGCAAGTCTCTTCGAATTATTAGTTTGGTTTGGCCTACTAGATTGATCTTTCTTGCCATGGGAGAAGTGCTTAGCTTTGGGTTCAATCTTGCGGTGTCCTTACCCAGTGACAGCAGGGGTTGCAAGGCACGTATTATATTGTTGCCATCGAGGATAAAAAGATGGGGTTTATATCATATTGCTTGAGTTTATCCCTCTACATCATGTCATCTTTCTTAATGCGTTACTCTGTTCTTATGAACTTAATACTCTAGATGCATGCTGGATAGCGGTCGATGTGTGGAGTATTAGTAGTAGATGCAGGCAGGAGTCGGTCTACTTGTCGCGGACGTGATGCCTATATACATGATCATGACTAGATAATCTCATAATTACTCGCTTTTCTATCAATTGCCCGACAGTAATTTGTTCACCCACCGTAATACTTATGCTATCTTGAGAGAAGCCACTAGTGAAACCTATGGTCCCCGGGTCTATCTTTTATCATATAAGCTTTCATCTACTTTTATTTGCATCTTTACTTTTCCAATCTATATTATAAAATACCAAAAATATATTTATCTTATCGTACTATCTCTATCAGATCTCACTTTCGCAAGTGGCCATGAAGGGATTGACAACCCCTTTATTGCGTTGGTTGCGAGTTCTTTGTTTGTTTGTGTAGGTGCGTGGGACTTTTGAGGAGCCTCCTACTGGATTGATACCTTGGTTCTCAAAAACTGAGGGAAATACTTACGCTACTATTTCTGCATCACCCTTTCCTCTTCAAGGAAAACCAACGCAAGCTCAAGACGTAGCAGGCTTCGATTACCAGGGAACGAATACGCTTGACCTAGTTCTCGATCTCTTTCTTTCCTGCCCTAACTCGCCGCCGGGTGGTCCCTTTATATACACAGGTTAACACCGTGCGGCTTATAGAGTCCCGACCGGCTCATAGACAACGTGTCCGGCTCATTGACTAACTACGCCTGCATTACCATACAAGGTTATCTTCATGGCGGTTCATCCTTTTGGGCCTTAAGTCGCCTCTGGGTCTTGGGCCGCCAGCAGGCTTCTTATGACCCGCCGCCTTCATGGGTTATCACTAGCTGTATGACCCGGCCCCTCCTGGGCGGTTCATACCTGGTAGTTATATCCCCAACATTAGGCCCTAGGTTGATTTGAACTTGTTCATATCAATCTTCAACACCTGAGTTGTAAACCTGCACCGCCTGTTGTAACCCGCCATGACGTCAGCTCTTGGAATCCTATTAAACCGCCATGATGTCACTTTTCCTTATTTGCGCACTAGGCTCGAAGCATCTTAACTGATCCTTATCTTTAATAAACATACCAAAAATCGAGGCGATCCTATAGCCATGCAACAATTTCTGTATCCTCGATTCTCGTGCATGCCTTATGCTCGCCCCACTTATAAATAGATACAAGAGTCTCTTTCATTTCCCCCCTTCCTCCTCCTTCGTCTTCCTCCTCCTCTCAGCCGCACGGGCACTCGCACTCCACCGTCGTGACCTCCAGCTACTGCACCAACTCAGGCCGCCGCATCACCCTGACCAAACCAAAGAGCTCCGTTGCGCCACCGCTGATCCTTATCGCTTGTAAGCCCGCCTCCCTCTTCTTCCTTAGATCTGTTTTTAGGGTTTTCACTATTCGTCGGTGTTCTTATAGTTCTTTCTTGTCCCCTTCAGTTCTTGTAGTTTCCAATCTGAATAGGTTGTAGATCTTGTGCGGAAGTGGTTTTGTCACCATTTCTGCCATTGAAGTAGCATCTCCTTTGCAAAGAACCATATGAATGCATCTAGGTTTTTCCACTGTCGCCACCTTTGGCTTTATTTTCACTGCTTTTCCTGAACTGTCACAGATCCAAACGTACAACACTAGCTTATGAAACATGTTTGTTTGCCCCTTAGCAAAAAATTCTCCATCGATAGATTTAAATCCTCAAACTGCCATGGCAGCTTACAACATAAACCATGACCTGCCATATTACATTAGGCCCCAGGTAAGCCGCCATTATCCGCTTTAAATCCAGAACCCGACCATCTTTCGGTTTGAACCAAGCTAGCTTTGTCTGAACTGTTTCTTAATTATTTTATCCTTGCATTGTAGTTTGAGACAGCAATATGTAGCTTGCCATATACCCTTCGGTTTAATTTTAATTTGCTCTATTGCAGGCCTTGCATCCAATCATGACCAAGACAATCACCTCCTGTGATTGGGTCCCTTCCATTGTCACCGAAGCTATGCTCGAAGACTATGTGAAGATTGGTTTTTTGCCGGCCAAGGATGTCATTCATTGGCGTGCTCCTAACCGGAAGAAGTCAAACCTCAGCCGCAAGCCGACGAGGTTATTGTTTTCAGTGATCACATGAACCAGGGATTTTCACCACCCAGGTCAAAATTCTTCCGTGATGTCCTTCACTTCATGCAACTTCACGCTCAAGATATCGGGTCCAATTACATTTCCAACATCTGTAACTTCCAGGTCTTCTGTGAAGTATACCTTCAAGAAGAACCCAGTGTCGACCTCTTCAGAGAATATTTCTATCTGAACCGCTAGAATGAGTTTACTGACGGCCCAAGTCAAGAACTCGGAGGAATTTCAATTCAGCGTCGCAGAGACACCATTTTTCATTATGCTTCACTCCCAAGTCTTCCCAAAGATTGGAACCAAACCTGGATTTACTACAAGGACACTTCTCTGGCTGATGAGAATCCTTTGCCCGACTTTCATGATCAACGGCTCAACCCAAAGCATCCCCTTCCTGGTCGACTTGGCACTGCTGAACGGGCCAAGCTTATGCCCCCCTTTTCCAAGGTTAGGGCTTTACTGGGAAATGGACTTACCGGAATTGACCTGCTTCGGTGTTGGGTAGCTTGGAGAGTCATACCGTTAAGCCGCCGACCCAGCTTAATGTGCTCATACACTGGTGACACCAAAGACCCGCTTCGTTATAACTCCAAGCGTTTGACTGATAAGTCTATCAATGAAATGACCAAGACTCTTCTCAATGAGTCATTAGAAAGCTGCAACAGAGTGGGTCTAAATCCCTTCTGCGTCCTTAACCCGGCACCAGAGATATGCTTTTCTGGTTTACATACCTGTTATCTTACCATTCATAAACCTAAACATTTCTGACTTAATCATAAACCTTTTCAGGCTGGGTCCGCTTTCTGGAACAAGAGATATGATGAGAAAGCCGCCAAGAAGGCCAGAGCCAAGACTAGAGCAATGAAGAGAAGTAAAAAGACATCCACTGCTGTTGAGACGTTTAACATAGATGATTCTGAAGAGTCGTAGGTAAATCTTGATTCCCTTGGCTCCTTTTTCATCCACCTTATTGACACTGATTACTATCAGGACGACGCAGAGAGCAGCCAAGCCGTTGATGACGAGGTAACAATTATTTGCTCCGACTCAGAGCCTTTGCTAAGACAGAAAATCCGATGCGTGATCCGGAAAGTAAGGTTTTCTAACCCTTTAGCTCACATGGATCCCAACTTTATTTTGACGCAACAACAGCATGAGAATTGGCGCCAAACGCGGAACAGTGGAGGCGGAGAAATTTCCTCCGGTTTATCCAACACGCCAGCTCCACGCAAACGCCGAAATGAGGTAAAAACTCCAACACTTGTTTACTTTAGCATAGATATTATCCATGCAACACTTCATGCCTCCGGCTTAACTTTTCAAGGGATCTCCCACTCTTCATCTGGCGACTCATCCCAGACTCAGCTTCCCCCTTTCAAAACCGCCCCTGGGTATCAACTTAAACCTGTGTCTCTTTTGACATCTTTAAGCTCATTAACTTTCTGAATCTTCGTGTAGTGGGAAAGCAAAACCTAGCAAGAAGGTGAGAACCAACAAACCCTTCGAAGACCCCAAGCCTCATGAGCCGGAGAAACAGGCACCAATTTCAGAGACCTCTGTGCAATAGCCTGATAATACAGCTGATGACCCGCCACCAGAAAACCATGGCACCTCTGCTGATCCTGTGGTTACTAAGCCGGAGATTGCTGAACCATCCAGCCCAGCTAAACCTCTCAAACCGGATACTTAGGAAGTTGTGATCACTGGCTCTGGTTTTCAAGAACCAGGAAGTCATGTAGCTCTGGCTAAACATTCAGCCAAGGAAGAGATGGTTGAGTGACGCAAGGTCAAGTTTGACATGGCCAACTACTCTCATCTGAGTTGTAGTGAAATCTTCTCTGGCTTTTTGAACCAAGTACACAGCAGCCGAGACCTAGAGATTGACATGGTCAAGCACATGCATCAGAAACATGAGGTATTTAATTCTTGCTCTCATCTGAGATACATTCCTTTAGCCCCCAAGTCTACTGAATATGATAGGATAGAATATATTGTAGACTTGTTAGATATCTTTTGTGTTGTGAGTCAAATCCTGTAGCCCCCAAGGGTCGGCTTAAACTATGAAATTAAGCCAGTTCTTCACTTTATATAAATCAATTGGATCTGTAGTCCCCAAGGGCCGGCTTAAACTATTAAGTTGAGTCGGGACTTATCTACTGATAAAAAATCCTTGTTAATCAGCCTTACCAGCCGGATAATAAATTGGGATCACTATTTCATAAATCGAACTTTGCATCCATTAGCCCCCAAGTGCCAAGTGCTATTGCTTGCAAAGGAGTTGGGACTTAAAAAGATATATAACTCGATGAAGAAACTTTCTGTACCCATTAGCCCCCAAGTGCCAAGTGCTATTGCGTGCAAAGGGCTTGGGACTTATAAATATATACTGTATCATAACTCATCACACTTGTTTTGACTTGTCTCAGGAGGCATCCAGTCAATTTCAGTCCCAGTTGTCTGACTTAAAATCCCGGCTTGAAGCATAAGAAGCTGAGACCCGGAAAGCCGACTCCAAGTTCAAATTTAGCTTGGATGAGACTGAGAATCTCAAAACTGATTTTAACACTGAGAAAACCGTCTGGGCCGAAGAAAAGGCCGCTTTAATTAAAAGGGCTGAGAAAGCCGAAGCCTCATTAGAAGAGGTCACTACCAGTTTCACCGGTTTACAACAACATATCAATCAAATGACCTTTGCCATCTTTGGTAAGACCATTTTACCTCTCAAGAAATTTTACTTCTTTTATGATGATCCACCTATTAACTCAATCATAACTCCAATGCAGGCCCTAGAAGCAATAACCTTGGGAAAGAAACATTGATAAAGCTCAAGGCGGTTTACACCTTGGTGGAGCAACTGTATACCGGAGCTCAACGCACAATCGCTGCCATCTCCCCAAGCAAGCAGACACCATCTCTTCTCAGCCACGTATTAAACAACCTCTCCATTTTACCAGCCCGGACTGAAGAGAACAAGCAGTCCGTTGCTAGAGCCGGTGCCCTTACGGCTTTAAGCCGGGCTAAGGCGTGGCAGTCGAAATTAGACCCGACTTAGCTAGCCACTGGCTACCCCAGTTTCAAAGAAGACGGGTCTGCTTTTGACAATAAAGACATTGCCGCCTATGTAAAAGCGGTGCATCCTCTGGCGAGTCTACTTGCTGAAGAAACGGATCTGTCCAAATACCCGGCGGCTTATACCGCAGAAAATCAAAAGATGCCCACGCAGGCTTATAAAGTTGCAGATCTTATTCCTCCAATCCGTAAGCATACCTTCACCCCGGACATTGATCCGTCTGAGCTTATTGATGAAGATGCTGAATTTCAAGCTTTGACTGGTATCGATTGATCATCGCCTGACTTCCAGAAGAAAAACCAGTGCGGGATGACCCGGAAGCTTCAAACCGCCAGGGCCAGGAGAGCTGATCAGCTGGGCGGTTCTTGACTTGCACCTTTCCGGAACTTTGAAAAAACAATTTATCCACTTGGGCCTTGCTGAGCCATGTAATAGGCTAGTGAAACACTGATCTGTCATGCCATCATGCATGTTTTGTTTTGCATAATACTGTTGATCCATCATTGGGAAATCCATCCCTTATGCTTAATAGTATGATCAATTATGCCGATCTGACTTCTCATTTTTCCTGTATAAACAGACAACAAGTGCCCTGGCGGTCTACCCTAGGGCGGGTCATAACACCCATATATGTATAAAAACCGACTGAGAACTAATCAGCCCATATCAGTGCCGGTTTATAAAAAACCTTATGCGATAAAATAAATATCATACCTTTGATATTTGTTCCTCCTGCCGACTTATCATAAGTCATGTGTAAAGGCAATAGCCCATAGAAACATAGTTTTGTTCCATACATGTATACTGCCGGTTTATAACACCGCATATAGCAAGGGGTAATATCCCGAAACTTGAGCGGAAAGCTCGAAATATATGATGATTGTTCCCTGGCAACTTAAAGCCCACAACCAGGCCGGGTTAAAAAAACTCCAGATACATGTACCATCAGGCAACGTGGCCCTATTTGGTTTTTTAACCATGTATTGATATGTAATCAGAAGCAAAAAAAAGTTCAACCAAAAGGTCAAACAAAAGAAAATCCAGAAAACGAGGCTTTCATCGGCCGCCAAGCCTAAAACCCGAGTGCTTTCATGGGCCGCACAGCCGCTGAGAACCTTGTAAACTAGGCCTCACATGACCAATCATCATTTAAATGTTGACAATTTCAGTGTATTTGTAAGAATAACTATCAAGAGTTCGGTGGGTCACTCCAGGATTACCTGGGCGAAATGGCAGACTTACAAAGGCAAGCTAACCCGGATTTTTCGATGAATACACCTAGGCGTCCAAGCCTAAAGGGTCTTAGCTATGCTAGTGAGCCCCCAAGTTTTACTTCAGGTTGATAAACCGGAATTCTCCAAGTGTCCTTCAGTCGCGGCATATAAACCGGATCAAGAAGGTAGTAAGCTATGTTCTCTTTGGCGAATACACCTATGTTTGAAAAGGAAGCCCCCAAATGACATAATGAGCCTCAAGGCAGGATGCCTATGTTTGAACTGTGCAGTGGAACAAGTTCTCTTTGGCAATCCTTTAATTTGGGCAGAAAGCCCCCAAGTGATTTGTAATAGGGCTTATAAGCCGGATCAAGAGGGTAGTAATGCTATGTTCTCTTTGGTGAATACACCTATGTTTGAACAGGAAGCCCCCAAGTGATCATATGAAGTGACAATAAAGACTCATATTTTTTTTTTAAATGAAATGACAGAGGCCCTGAATTATTAGGGATGCCGGCTTTATTATATTCATGACCATATATACACCGATAACGTATGTACATCACAAGAGCCAGTGGCTCAGGTGTAATAAGACCGAAGATGAGCAATATTCCACGGCCGGCGGGTCTCCTCCTGCGACGTGCGTGAGTCCTGACGGTCTCGAACATCGATAGGGTAGTATGATCTGTTGTTCAGATTCTTGCTGACCACAAAGGGTCCTTCCCAAGGTGGGGATAGTTTGTGCATGTCAGTTTGATCTTGGATGAGCCGGAGCACCAAATCACCTTCTTGAAAGGTTCTGGTTTTAACCCGGCGGCTGTGATAATGCCGCAGATCTTGCTGGTAAATCGCCGAACGAACCGCCGCAAGGTCACGCTTCTGATCTAACAGGTTAATAGCATCCTGACATGCCTTCTCATTGTCAGCTTCAACATAAGCCACCACACGAGGCGAATTGTGATGTATGTCACTAGGGAGAACCACCTCAGCTCCATAAACCATGAAGAAAGGCGTGTACCCCGTAGATCCGTTGGGGGTGGTGTTGATACTCCAAAGTAGTGATGGCAACTCTTCTACCCAACAAACCGGTGTTCTCTGCAAAAGGAACCATAAGTCGGGGCCTGATACCTCTCAAGATTTCCTATTTTGCTTGTTCTGCTTGGCCATTAGACTAGGGGTGAGCCACTGATGACACATCAAGCCGGATATGCTCTTGCTCACAGAATTCTTTCATTGCCCCCTTAGACAGATTAGTACCATTATCAGTGATGATACTATGAGGGTACATAAAACGAAAGATCACCTTTTTAACTAATTGAACCGCCGTGCCTGCATCACATCTACTGACCGGCTCAGCCTCAACCCACTTTGTAAACTTGTCAACCGCCACCAAGAGGTGGATCTTTTTATCCTTGGACCTTTTGAAAGGCCCAACCATATCCAGCCCCCAGACTGCAAATGGCCAAGTAATTAGAATCATCCTCAACTCTTGAGCCAACACGTGAGCACGTCTTGAGAATTTCTAACAACCATCACAATTACTAACCAAATCCTCTGCATCAGCATGAGCCGTCAGCCAATAAAACTCATGACGAAAAGCTTTAGCAATGAGAGACTTAGACCCGGCGTGATGACTGCAATCTCCTTCATGAATCTCTCTTAGAATTGCACGGCCCTCTTCAGGAGAAACACAGCGTTGAAACACCCCCGTAACACTGCATCTGTGAAGCTCACCTTTAACAATAGTCATTGACTTAGACCGCCGGGTTATCTGCCTGGCTAGAGTTTCATCTTCAGGCAACTCGACCCGGGTCATGTAAGCCAAATATGGAACAGTCCAATCAGGGATAGCACGAAGAGCCGCCACCAATTGTGCCTCCGGGTTAGGAACTGCCAAGTCTTCCTCCGTGCGCATTTCACTGATGGGTTATGCAAAACATCGAGGAAAATATTAGGGGGGACCGGCTTACACTAAGATCCTAGCCGGCTTAACGCATCGGCTGCTTCATTTTTCGTTCGATCAACATGCTCCACCTGATATCCCTTGAAGTGACCAGCAATAGCATCCACCTCTCGATGATAAGCCGCCATGAGTGGATCCTTGGAGTCCCAGGTCCCTGATACTTGCTGAGCCACCAGATCTGAGTCGCCAAAACATCTTACCTGGCTTAAATTCATCTCTTTAGCCATATGAAGACCATGGAGCAAGGCTTCATACTCAGTTGCATTGTTAGTACAAGGGAACATCAACCTTAAGACATAACAAAATTTATCACCGCGTGGGGAAGTCAATATATATAACTCCAGCCCTCGAGCCTTCCAACTGCCTGGATCCATCAAAATGAATAGTCCACTATGTATGATCCGGCTTATGCTCAGGCATCTGTAACTCTGTCCAATCATTAATGAAATCCACCAGTGCTTGAGATTTAATGGTTGTCCGAGGCACATACTTCAGCCCATGGGAACCAAGCTCAATGGCCCACTTAGCTACCCGACCTGTGGCCTCCCTGTTTTGACTAATATCTCCCAAAGGGGCAGAGCTAACTACAGTGATGGGATGACCAAGGAAATACTGCTTCAATTTACGAGTAGCCATGAACACACCATAAACTAGCTTCTGCCATTGTGGGTATCTCTGCTTAGACTCAATGAGCACCTCACTGACATAATAAACTGCCCTTTGAACTGGATGCTCCTTGCCTGACTTCTTCGTTTCAACCACAATAGCTAAATTGACCGCCCGGTTGTTTGCAGCCACATATAACAGCAAAGGATCCTTCTCAGTAGGTGCTACAAGAACCGGTGGCTCAGCCAGTTGCCTCTTAAGTGCCTCGAACGCCTCATTAGCAGCATCACTCCAGACAAAATTCTCTGTCTTCTTCATCATCTGATACAGAGGGATGGCTTTCTCTCCCAGGCGACTTATAAACCGGCTCAGGGCCGCAATACGACCCGCCAGATGCTGGACATCATTGATACACGCAGGCTTAGCCAAAGAGGTGATAGCCTTAATCTTCTTCGGGTTAGCTTCGATGCCTCTCTCAGATACTAAGAAACCCAATAACTTGCCCGCTGGCACACCAAAAACACATTTGGCCGGGTAAAGCATCATCTTGTAGACCCAAAGGTTGTCAAAGGTTTCCTTCAGATCTTCAATCAATGTCTCCTTCTTTCTGGATTTCACAACAATATCATCTACGTAAGCATGAATATTACGCCCAATCTGGCCATGAAGGCAATTCTGGACACATCGCTGGGAAGTCGCTTGGGCACTCTTGAGCCCAAAAGGCATAGACACATAGCAGAAGGCTCCAAAAGGAGTAATGAAGGCTATCTACTCCTGGTCCTTAACTGCCATTTTGATCTGATGATAACCAGAGTATGCATCCAAAAAACTCAAGCGCTCACAACCCGCCGTAGCATCAATAATCTGATCAATACGAGGGAGAGCAAAGGGATCAACCAGACATGCCTTGTTAAGGTCTGTATAATCCACGCACATATGCCAAGTGCCATTTTTCTTAGGAACTAGCACCGGGTTAGCCAACCATTCAGGATGAAAAACTTCAATAATGAACCCTGCTGCCAAGAGCCGGGCCACCTCTTCACCAATTGCTTTGCGCCTTTCCTCATTGGACCGGCGAAGAAACTGTTTGACCAGTTTAAACTTGGGATCCACATTAAGAGTATGCTCAGCGAGTTCCCTCGGTACACCTGGCATATCAGAAGGCTTCCATGCAAAGATGTCCCGGTTCTCACAGATGAACTCGATGAGCGTGCTTTCCTATTTCGGATCCATATTCGCACTGATGCTGAACTGCTTTGAAGAATCACCAGGGAAAAAATCAACCAATTTAGTATCATCTGCCGACTTAAACTTCATTAAGGGCTCACTCTCCATCGTTGGCTTCTTCAAAGGTGTCATATCTGCCGAGTCAACATTATCCTTATAAAACTTAAATTCTTCTGTTGCGCAAGCCGACTCAGCATAAGCAACATCACCCTCTTCACAATCCAGAGCAATATTTATATTACCATGCATCGTGATGGTACCCTTGTGACCCGACATCTTAAGCTGCAAATAAACGTAACACAGTCGTGCCATGAACTTGGCGTAAGCCGACCGTCCAAACAGAGCATGGTATGGGCTCTTGTTTTTCACCACTTCAAAGGTTAACTTCTCAGCTCTGGAATCATTGTCGTCTCCAAAAGCCACCTCTAGTGTTATCCTACCCACCGGGTACGCCGACTTACCAGGCACCACCCCATGAAAGACAGTAGAGGACGGTTTAAGATCCTTGTCAGTCAAGTTCATACGACGAAGGGTCTCATAAAAAAGAATGTTGATACTGCTACCTCCATCCATTCCCCGGCTTAGCCACAAAATCAAAACTACCATCAGCCTTGCGCTTACCATTGCCAGCCTGAATCGCCGAGTTATGTTGTTGTCCTTTTGCATTGCCGCTCCTCTTTCCCTTCCCCGGCTTATCATCATTAGACTCGGGATCCTTGGCACTGTTAGAGTCGACGTATTTGATGAGAGCCGCCATCAACTCCCCCATATCATTGTAGTGACGCTTAAGCCGCCCTAACTTCTGTTTAAGTAGGAGGAAACGACAATTTTTCTCCAATATCAAGACTGCAGAACCGGCGTTGATACTATCTGATGAGTGTAAAATTGACGAACTCCAGTGCACCCAATGGGTTGTTGACTCTCCTTCTCCCTGAACGCAAGAATCTAAATCCAGAATGGACATGGGCTTCTTGCATGTATCCCTCAAATTTTGAATGAAACGCCTCTTTAACTCTGCCCATGAGTCAATAGAATTAGCGGGTAGTGTTTTAACCACGTACGAGCCGGCCCATCCAACATCATGGTGAAGTACTTAGCACATGCAGCATCAACAACATCCAACATCTCCATAGCCATCTCATAGCTCTTGACCCATGCCTCTAGGGGCAGATCCGCCATGTAATTGGGCACCTTATGGGGGCCCTTGAAATCCTTAGGCAAACGCTCATCGCATAGAGCTGGCACTAAACACGACACACGCAAGGTTCTTGAGGTCTCTCCTGCCTCCATGGACGTTGAAGGATAGACCGGATATTGCTGTTGAGCCGCCAACTAAGCCGTTAGCTGAGTCGCCAGCTCCGCCTCATGCTATGCTCTGCCCTGGTGTGCTGATACGTCTCCAATGTATCTATAATTTTTGATTGCTCCATGCTACTTTATCTACTGTTTTGGACTATCTTGGGCTTTATTTTCCACTTTTATATTATTTTTGGGACTAACCTATTAACCGGAGGCCCAGCCCAGAATTGCTGTTTTTTTTTGCCTATTTCAGTGTTTCGAAGAAATGGAATATCAAACGGAGTCCAAATGGAATAAAACCTTCAGGAACGTGATTTTCTCACCGAACATGATCCAGGAGACTTGGACCCTACTCCAAGACGTAATAGAGGCGGTCACGAGGGTGGGGGGCGCCCCCCCCCCTAGGGCGCGCCCCCTACCTCGTGGCCCCCTTGTTGCTCCACCGATGTACTCCTTCCTCCTATATATACCTACGTATCCCCAAACGATCAGAACAAGAGCCAAAAACCTAATTCCACCCCCGCAACCTTCTGTATCAACGAGATCCCATCTTGGGGCCTGTTCCGAAGCTTCGCCGGAGGGGGCATCCACCATGGAGGGCTTCTACATCAACACCATAGCCCCTCCGATGAAGTGTGAGTAGTTTACTTCAGACTTTCGGGTCCATATCTAGTAGCTAGATGGCTTCTTCTCTCTTTTTGGATCTCAATACAATGTTCTCCCCCTCTCTCATGGAGATCTATTTGATGTAATCTTCTTTTTGCGGTGTGTTTGTTGAGACCGATGAATTGTGGGTTTATGATCCAACTTATCTATGAACAATATTTGAATCTTCTCTGAATTCTTTTATGTATGATTGAGTTATCTTTGCAAGTCTCTTCGAATTATCCTTTTGGTTTGGCCAACTAGATTGGTAGTTCTTGCAATGGGAGAAGTCCTTAGCTTTGGGATCAATCCTGCGGTGTCCTTTCCCGGTGACAGAAGGGGCAGCAAGGCATGTATTGTATTGTTGCCATCGAGGATAACAAGATGGGGTTTTTATCATATTGCATGAATTTATCCCTCTACATCATGTCATCTTGCTTAAGGCGTTACTCTGTTTTTAACTTAATACTCTAGATGCATGCCGGATAGCGGTCGATGAGTGGAGTAATAGTAGTAGATGCAGAATCGTTTCGATCTACTTGTCTTGGATGTGATGCCTATATACATGATCATTACCTAGATATGCTCATAACTATGCTCAATTCTGTCAATTGCTCAACAGTAATTTGTTCACCCACCGTAGAATATCTATGCTCTTGAGAGAAGCCACTAGTGAAACCTATGGCCCCTGGGTCTATTCTCATCATATCAATCTCCGTTACTTTATTACTTCCTTTGTTTTTAATTTGCCTTTTACTTTTCACTTTGCATCTCTATACCAAAAATACCAAAAATATTATTTATCATCTCTATCAGATCTCACTCTCGTAAGTGACCGTGAAGGGATTGACAACCCCTAATCGCGTTGGTTGCGAGGAGCTATCATTTTGTGTAGGTACGAGGGACTTGTGCGTGGTCTCCTACTGGATTGATACCTTGGTTCTCAAAAACTGAGGGAAATACTTACGCTACTTTGCTGCATCATCCTCTCCTCTTCGGGGAAATCCAACGCAGTGCTCAAGAGGTAGCAAGAAGAATTTCTGGCACCATTGCCAGGGAGGCTCACGCAAGCAGGTCAACCATACCAAGTACCCATCACAATCCCTATTGCTCGCATTACATTATTTGCCATTTGCCTCTCGTTTTCCTCTCCCCCACTTCACCCTTGCCGTTTTATTCGCCCTCTCTTTCCCAATCTCCTCCTCTCTTTCCCATTTGCCTTTTTCCGTTGCCTTTTTGTTTGCTTGTGTGTTGGATTACTTGTTGCCATGGCGCAAGATAATACCAAATTGTGTGACTTTTCGAATACCAATAATAATGATTTCCTTAGTACTCCGATTGCTCCTTTTAATAATGATGACTCTTGTGAAATCAATACCGCTTTGCTGAATCTTGTTATGAAAGATCAATTCGCTGGCCTTCCTAGTGAAGATGTCGCTACTCATCTAAACAATTTTGTTGATTTGTGTGATATGCAAAAGAAGAAAGATACAGATAACAATATTGTCAAATTGAAGTTATTTCCGTTTTCACTTAGAGATCGTGCTAAAGTTTGGTTTGCTCTTTGCCTAAAAATAGTACTGATTCTTGGAACAAGTGCAAAGATGCTTTTATCTCTAAGTATTTTCCTCCTGCTCAGATCATCACTCTTAGGAATGATATTATGAATTTTAAACAACTTGATCATGAGCATGTTGCCCAATCTTGGGAAAGAATGAAATTGATGCTTCGCAATTGCCCTACTCATGGTTTGAATTTATGGATGATCATACAAAATTTTTATGCCGTATTGAATTTTGCTTCTAGAAATCTTTTAGATTCGGCCGCGGGAGGCACGTTTATGGAAATTACGTTAGGAGATGCTACAAAATTGCTTGATAATATTATGGCTAATTATTCTCAATGGCACACTGAAAGATCTTCTAGTAAAAAAGTGCATGCTATAGAAGAAATCAATGTTTTGAGTGAAAAGATGGATGAACTTATGAAGATGTTTGCTACTAAAAATACTTCTCTTGATCCCAATGATATGCCTTTGTCTACTTTATTGAGAATAATAATGAATCTATGGATGTGAATTTTGTTGGTAGGAATAGTTTTGGAAACAACGCGTATAGAGGGAATTTTAATCCTAGGCCTTATCCTAGTAATCCTTCTAATAATTATGGAAACTCCTACAACAACTCTTATGGAAATTTTAATAAGATGCCCTCTGAATTTGAGAGTAGTGTTAAAGAGTTTATGAATTCACAAAAGAATTTTAATGCTTTGCTTGAAGAGAAATTGCTTAAAGTTGATGATTTGGCTAGGAACGTTGATAGAATTTCTCTTGAAATTGATTCTTTAAAGCTTAGATCTATTCCTCCTAAGCATGATATCAATGAGTCTCTCAAAGCCATGAGAATTTCCAATGATGAGTGCAAGGAAAGAACCGCTAGGATGCGTGCTTCCAAAGATGCCTTTATTAAAGCGTGTTCTTCCAATTCCTATGAAAATCAAGATGAAGATCTAAAAGTTATTGATGTGTCCCCCATTAAATCTTTGTTGTGCAATATGAATCTTGATGAAACTGAAGATGATCTTCCTTTACCTAGAAGGTGTTTTAAGAATTCGGAGTTTCTAGATCTTGATGATGAAATTGATGAAAGTGGGATTGAAAGAAATAAAAACCAAGATGTTGCTAAACCCACTATTTCGGATCTCAAGGAATTTAATTATGAAAATTGCTCTTTGATTGGTTGTATTTCCTTGTTGCAATCCGTGCTAGATTCTCCTCATTCTTATAGTTAAAATAAGGCCTTTACCGAACACATTGTTGATGCCTTGATGCAATCTTATGAAGGAAAACTTGAGTTGAAAGTTTCTATCCCTAGAAAACTCTATGATGAGTGGGAACCTACTATTAGAATTAAAATTAAAGATTATGAGTTTCATGCTTTGTGTGATTTGGGTGCTAGTGTCTCTAATATTCCCAAAACTTTGTGTGATTTGCTAGATTTACGTGACTTTGATGATTGCTCTCTAAACTTGCATATTGCGGATTCCACTATTAAAAAGCCTATAGGAAGAATTAATGATGTTCTTATTGTTGCAAATAGGAATTATGTGCCCGTAGATTTTATCGTTCTTGATATAGATTGCAATCCTTCATGTCCTATTATTCTTGGTAGACCTTTCCTTAGAACGATTGGTGCAATTATTGATATGAAGGAAGGGAATATTAGATTCCAATTTCCCTTAAAGAAGGGCATGGAACACTTAAAATTACCATATGAATCTATCATGAGAGCCACTTATAGATTGCCTACCAAAGATGGCAATACCTAGATCTATCCTTGCTTTTATGCCTAGCTAGGGGCGTTAAACGATAGCGCTTGTTGGGAGGCAACCCAATTTTATTTTTGTTTTTTGTTTTTGCTTCTGTTTAGGAATAAATAATCCATCTAGATTCTGTTTGGATGTGGTTTTATCTTTTAATTAGTGTTTGTGCCAAGTAGAACCTATAGGATAACCTACGATGATAGTTGATTTGATTCTGCTGAAAAACAGAAACTTTGCACGCACGAATATAATTTTTTTAAATCGCATAAACGTGATTTTGCGTTGATTCTTTTTTATGCTGTTCAATAAACAAATTTTCCAGGACTTCCTATTTTGGTAGGATTTTTAGAGTTCCAGAAGTTTGCGTTAGTTACAGATTTCTACAGACTGTTCTGTTTTTGACAGATTCTGTTTTACGTGTGTTGTTTGCTTATTTTGATGAATCTATGGCTAATAAAATAGTTTATAATCCATAGAGAAGTTGGAATACAGTAGGTTTAACACCAATATAAATAAAGAATGAGTTCATTACAGTACTTTGAAGTAGTCTTTTGTTTTCTTTCTCTAACGGAGCTCACGAGATTTCTATTGAGTTTTGTGTTGTGAAGTTTTCAAGTTTTGGGTGAATTCTTTTGATGGATTATGGAACAAGGAGTGGCAAGAGCCTAAGCTTGGGGATGCCCATGGCACCCCCAAGATAATCCAAGGACACAAAAATGTCAAAGCTTAGGGATGCCCCAGAAGGCATCCCCTCTTTCGTCCACTTCCATCGGTAATTTACTTGGAGCTATATTTTTATTCACCACATGATATGTGTTTTGCTTGGAGCGTCTTGTATTATTTGCGTCTTTGCTTGTTAGTTTACCACAATCATCCTTGCTGTACACACGTTTTGAGAGAGCCATATATGAATTGGAATTTGATAGAATACTATATGTGCTTCACTTATATCTTTTGAGCTTGATAGTTTTGCTCATAGTGCTTCACTTATATCTTTTGAGCGTGATAATGTTTGCTCTAGTACTTCACTTAGATCTTTTAGAGCACGGTGTTGGATTTGTTTTAAAGAAACTATTGATCTCTCATGCCTCATTGAGATTATTTTGAGAGTCATTAATAGCATGGTAATTTTCTTAATATTAATATACTTGGTATTCAAGATATGTGAAACTTTCTTTTGAGTGAATTGAATACTAAGATAAGTTTGATGCTTGATAACTATTTTGAGATATGGAGGTGATAATATCAAAGTCGTGCTAGTTGGGTGATTATGAATTCAAAGAATGCTTGTGTTGAAGTTTGCAAGTCCCGTAGCATGCACGTATGGTTAAAGTTGTGTAACAAATTTGAAACATGAAGTGTACATGGCTTGTGCATCCTTATAAGTGGCGGTCGGGGACGAGCGATGGTCTTTTCCTACCAATCTATCCCCCTAGGAGCATGCGCATAGTACTTGATTTTTGATGAATTATAAATTTTTGCAATAAGTATATGAGTTCTTTTGACTAATGTTGAGTCCATGGATTATACGCACTCACACCTTTCCACCTTTGCTAGCCTCTTCGGTACCATGCATTGCCCTTTCTCACCTTGAGAGTTGGTGCAAACTTCACTAGTGCATCCAAACCCCATGATACCATACACTCTATCACACATAAACGTCCTTATATCTTCCTCAAAACAGCCACCATACCTACCTATCATGGCATTTCCATAGCCATTCCGAGATATATTGCCATGCAACTTCCATCATCATCATCATCATGACATACATTACTTTTGTCATATTGCCATTGCATGATCATGTAGTTGACATCGTATTTGTGGCAAAGCCACCATGCATTATTTTTCATACATGTCACTCTTGATTCATTGCACCATCCCGGTACACCGCCGGAGGCATTCATATAGAGTCATATCTTGTTCTAAGTTTCGAGTTGTAATCCTTATGTTGTAATCAATAGAAGTGTGATGATCATCACTGTTAGAGCATTGCCCAAAAAGAAAAAAAAAGAAAAAAAAGAAGAAAGGGCAAAAGAAAAAAAAGGCCCAAAAAAAGAGAAAAAGCAAAAAAAAAGAAAAGAAAAAAAGGGGCAATGCTACTATCTCTTTTTCCACACTTGTGCTTCAAAGTAGCACCTTGATCTTCATGTAGTGAGTCTCATATATTGTGCTTTAAAGTAGCACCTTGTTCTTCATGTAGTGAGTCTCATAAGTTGTCTTTTTATACTATTGGGAATTTTTCATTATAGAACTTGGATTGTATATTCCTACGATGGGCTTCCTCAAATGCCCTAGGTCTTCATGAGCAAGCGAGTTGGGTGCACACCCACTAGTTTTATCTTGTTGAGCATTCATAGCTCTAGAGCATCCGTTGCATGGCAATCCCTACTCCTCATGTTGACATCAATTGATGGGCATCTCCATAGCCCATTGATTATCCTCGTCAATGTGAGACTTTCTCCTTTTTTGTCTTCTCCACACAATCCCCATCATCATATTCTATTCCACCCATAGTGCTATATCCATGGCTCACGCTTATGTATTGCGTGAAGGTTGAAAAAGTTTGAGATTATTTAAGTATGAAACAATTGCTTGGCTTGTCATCGGGGGTATAGAAGTTGGGAACATCTTTGTGTGACGAAAATGAAGCATGGCCTAACTATATGATTTTGTAGGGATGAACTTTCTTTTGCCATGTTATTTTGACAAGACATGATTGCTTTGATTAGTATGCTTGAAGTATTATTATTTTTATGTCAATATGAACTTTTGTCTTGAATCTTTCGGATCTGAATATTCATATCACAATTAAGAAGATTTACATTGAAATTATGCCAAAGTATCACTCCGCATCAAAAATTCTTTTTTATCATTTACCTACTCGAGGTCGAGCAGGAATTAAGCTTGGGGATGCCTGATATGTCTCCAACGTATCTATAATTTTTGATTGCTCCATGCTACTTTATCTACTGTTTTGGACTATATTGGGCTTTATTTTCCACTTTTATATTATTTTTGGGACTAACCTATTAACCGGAGGCCCAGCCCAGAATTCCTGTTTTTTTTTGCCTATTTCAGTGTTTCAAAGCAATGGAATATCAAACGGAGTCCAAACAGAATAAAACCTTCGAGAACGTGATTTTCTCACCGAACGTGATCCAGGAGACTTGGACCCTACTCCAAGACGTAACAGAGGCGGTCACGAGGGTGGGGGGCGCCCCCTAGGGCACGCCCCCTGCCTCGTGGCCCTCCTGTTGCTCCATCGACGTACTCCTTCCTCCTATATATACCTACGTATCCCCAAACGATCAGAACAGGAGCCAAAAACCTAATTCCACCGCCGCAACCTTCTGTATCCACGAGATCCCATCTTGGGGCCTGTTCCGGAGCTCCGCCGGAGGGGCCATCCACCATGGAGGGCTTCTACATCAACACCATAGCCCCTCCGATGAAGTGTGAGTAGCTTACTTCAGACCTTCGGGTCCATAGCTAGTAGCTAGATGGCTTCTTCTCTCTTTTTGGATCTCAATACAATGTTATACCCCTCTCTCGTGGAGATCTATTCGATGTAATCTTCTTTTTGCGGTGTGTTTGTTGAGATCGATGAATTGTGGGTTTATGATCCAACTTATCTATGAACAATATTTGAATCTTCTCTGAATTCTTTTATGTATGATTGAGTTATCTTTGCAAGTCTCTTCGAATTATCCTTTTGGTTTGGCCAACTAGATTGGTAGTTCTTGCAATGGGAGAAGTGCTTAGCTTTGGGATCAATCCTGCGGTGTCCTTTCCCAGTGATAGAAGGGACAGCAAGGCATGTATTGTATTGTTGCCATCGAGGATAACAAGATGGTTTTTTTTATCATATTGCATGAATTTATCCCTCTACATCATGTCATCTTGCTTAAGGCATTACTCTGTTTTTAACTTAATACTCTAGATGCATGCTGGATAGCGGTCGATAAGTGGAGTAATAGTAGTAGATGCAGAATCATTTCGATCTACTTGTCTTGGACGTTATGCCTATATACATGATCATTACCTATATATGCTCATAACTATGCTCAATTCTGTCAATTGCTCAACAGTAATTTGTTCACCCACCATAGAATATCTATGCTCTTAAGAGAAGCCACTAGTGAAACCTATGGCCCCCGGGTCTATTCTCATCATATCAATCTCCGTTACTTTATTACTTGCTTTATTTTTTACTTTGCCTTTTACTTTTAACTTTGCATCTCTATACCAAAAATACCAAAAATATTATTTATCATCTCTATCAGATCTCACTCTCGTAAGTGACCGTGAAGGGATTGACAACCCCTAATCGCGTTGGTTGCGAGGAGCTACAATTTTGTGTAGGTACGAGGGACTTGTGCATGGTCTCCTACTGGATTGATACCTTGGTTCTCAAAAACTGAGGGAAATACTTACGCTACTTTGCCGCATCATCCTCTCCTCTTCGGGGAAATCCAACGCAGTGCTCAAGAGGTAGCATGTGCCAAAATCTGAGCATCAGTACTGCCACGCGGCGGGTCAGGCCTGTGAGGCTGGTTGCAGTGCCGCTCGCTGATTGACATGGCCGGTTCATCAATGTGCCTTCTATAACTCTTTCTCGAATGAGGTGTTGAGTGGATATGATCACGACTGTACGAATAAGCCGCCTGCTGGGCCACAGCCGACTAAAGAAGCTCTCCGGATCTCCGTACTTCCATCCCTGGCGACTCATCCTTAGCCGGGAGAGCCGCCAGTCGCATTGCAGCAGCTATCATGTTGTCCAAGGGGTTAGAAAAATGCCCTGGAGGTGTGGGAACGCGCTGAGGAGGGGTCACGTTCAAACACGGCTGAACCGGCTCTCCGGCCGCTGGCGCCTCAGTGGTCCGGCTTACCCTGGGCGGGTTACTAGGTCCTACCCCAGGTGTGTTGAAAAGATTCCTCGAATCGTAAGTCGGGGGAAGTCGGCTTACATTCCTTCTATTGAAAATAGCATTTGAAGCATCCATGTCCAAGCTTAAGCGCAAGCTCTCAGCCTGAAGCCCTTCCGCTTCCCTCTGCAAAGCGGTCTGCTCCGTTGCCATCCAGGTGTTTTCTGCATTTAACTCCTCCTTGGCTTGTGCTATCTCGTCACGTAATTTTTTAACCTCCACGTTATGTTGAGCTTGATTCGCCGGGTTAACCTCCGCCTTAACAACGTTGCCAGAGTATCCAATAAATCAGACAAAAAACTTGAGCCGGCAGGCGCGCAGGTCCGGCTCCATAAGCCGTCGCTGCCGCTGACCTAGAGATCATTGCAACTGTAGTCGTAGAACTCTGTGCTGGCTGTGTATCGGCCATGAAGACTGTGACCTGGTGTGGCGTATCGTAGGGGTCTAAAATACTGTCGCCATTGGAACAGCCCCCAAGCACGCCATCCTAAACCTGGTAGATAGAGTCGGTCTCACCAGCGGAAGATTCGTGGCCTGAGTAAATAACTGTCTCACCACCAGATTCAGATCCTCCTAGTTCCGCTCCATGAATGAAACCGATGAAAACATGCTTTGGGGCGGCTTTAGCCTTGGCGGGTCACGTGCGCCGAGCCGACTCGATGATGTCGGTGCAGATGTCCAGCTCAGCTTCCGACTCACCAATCTTGCCGATGAAGACGTGAATTCCGCCAAAGGGGACCCGGTACCCATACTCGCTTGAGTCGGCCTCGGGGCCCCAGCCCTCGTCGTTGATGTAGAGCTTGCCCCGATGACTCTTGGTCATCCGGCCCACGACGTATCCCTTGAGCCCTGTGAAGCTTCCCTTCAAGAACTAGAAACCACCGCGCACTGGCCCATGGTGGGCGCCAACTATCGTGGAATTATCACGTCAAATGTCCTAGCATAAGGAGTTAGGTGTGGAGCCATCACGACGTAGTTAGCTTGAAGGGGTTAAACGGGACAAGGGACACAGAGAGTTTATGCTGGTTCGGCCCCTCGCGGTGGAGGTAATAGCCTAATCCAGTGTAGGGTGGTTATTGCTTGGGCTTCGATTACCAGGGAGCGCATACGCTTGACCTAGTTCTCGATCTCTTTCTTTCCTGCCCTAACTCGCCGCCGGGTCGGCCCTTTATATACACAGGTTAACGCCCGGCGGCTTATAGAGTCCCGATCGGCTCATAGACAATGTGTCCAACTCGGTGACTAACTATGTCTGCCTTACCATACAAGTTTATCTTCATGGCGGTTCATCCTTCTAGGCCTTAAGTCTCCTCTGGGTCTTGGGCCATCAGCGGGCTTCTTATGACCCGCCCCCTTCATGGGTTATCACTAGCTGTATGACCCGGCCCCTCCTGGGCGGTTCATACCTGGTAGTTATATCCCCAACAGATACCTCTTTGATACTCGGAGTGACAAATCCTAATATTGATCTATGCCAATTCAACAAACTCCTTCGGAGATACCTGTATAGCATCTTTATAATCACCCAGTTACGTTGTGACGTTTGATAGCACATAAGGCATTCCTCTAGTATTCGGGAGTTGCATAATCTCATAATCCGGGACACATTGTTTGTTTATGTATTCACACATGTATTAAGGTTTCCAATCAATACAATTCTAGCATGAATAATAAACCTTTATCATGAATAAGGAAATATAAAATAACAACTTTATTTTTGCCTCTAGGGCATATTTCCTTCAGTCTCCCACTTGCACTAGAGTCAATAATCTAGTTCATATCATCATGTGATTAACACACATAGTTCACATCGCCATGTGACCAATACCCAAAGAGTTTACTAGAGTCAATAATCTAGTTCACATCACTATGTGATTAACACCCAAAGAGTACTAAGGTGTGATCATGTTTTGCTTGTGAGAGAGGTTTAGTCAACGGGTCTGCCACATTCAGATCCGTATGTATTTTGCAAATTTCTATGTCTACAATGCTCTTCATGGAGCTACTCTAACTAATTGCTCCCACTTTCAATACGTATCCAGATTGAGACTCAGAGTCATCTGGATCGGTGTAAAAGCTTGCATTGAAGTAACTCTTTATGACGAACTCTTTATTACCTCCATAACAAAGAAATATTTCCTTAGTCCTCTAAGGATAATTTTGACTGTTGTCTAGTGATCTACTCCTGGATCACTATTGTACCTCCTTGCCAAACTCATGCCAAGGTACACAACAGGTCTGGTACACAACATGGCATACTTTATAGAACCTATGGCTGAGGCATAGGGAATGACTTCCATTCTCTCTCTATCTTCTGTCGTGGTCGGGCTTTGAGTCTTACTCAACTTCACACCTTACAATACAGGCTAGAAGTCCTTCTTTGACTGATCAATTTTTAAGTCCTTCAAAATCTTGTCAAGGTATGTACTCATTGAAAATCTTATCAAGCATCTTGATCTTTCTCTATAGATCTTGATGCCCAATATGCAAGCAGCTCCACCGAGGTCTTTCATTAAAATATTCTTATTCAAGTACCCTTTTATGCTATCCAAAAATTCTATATCATTTCCAATCAGCAATATGTCATCCACATATAATACCAGAAATGCTACAAAGCTCCCACACACTTTCTTGTAAATACAGGCTTCACCGTAAGTCTGTATAAAACCATATGCCTTGATCACCTCATCAAAGCATATATTCCAACTCCAAGATGCTTGCACCAGCCCATAGATGGATCGCTAGAGCTTGCACACTTTGTCAGTGATACATCTCCAACATATCTATAATTTTTTATTGTTCCATGCTATTATATTATCTGTTTTGGATGTTTTATATGCATTTATATGCTATTTTATATTATTTTTGGGACTAACCTATTAACCTAGAGCCCAGTGCTAGTTTCTGTTTTTTGCCTGTCTTAGAGTTTCGCAGGAAAGGAATACCAAACGGAGTCCAAACGGAATGAAACTTTCACGATGATCTTTCTTGGACCAGTAGCAAACCAGGAGATTTGGAGATGAAGTCAGAGATGCAATGAGGCAGCCACGAGGGTGGAGGGCGCGTCCCCTACCTTGTGGGCCCCTTGGAGCTCTCCTGACCTAATTCTTTTGCCTATATATACTATTATACCCCAAAACCATTAGGGGGAGCCACAAAAACACTTTTCCACCACCGCAACCTTTTGTACCCACGAGATCCCATCTAGGGGCCTTTTCCGGTGTCCTGCTGAAGGGGGATTCAATCATGAAGGGCTTCTACATCAACACCATTGCCCTTCCGATGAAGCATGAGTAGTTTACCAAAGACCTATGGGTCCATAGCTAGTAGATAGATGACATCTTCTCTCTCTTTGATTCTCAATACCATGTTCTCCTTGATGTTCTTGGAGATCTATTCGATGTAATATTCTTGTGCGGTGTGTTTCCTGAGATCCGATGAATTGTGGATTTATGATCAGATTATCTATGAATATTATTTGAGTCTTCTCTGAATTCTTATATGCATGATTTGATATCTTTGCAAGTCTCTTTGAATTATCAGTTTAGTTTGGCCTACTAGATTGGTTTTTTCTTGCAATGGGAGAAGTGCTTAGCTTTGGGTTCAATCTTGTGGTGTCCTTTCCCAGTGACAGTAGGGGAAGCAAGGCACGTATTATATTGTTGCCATCGAGGATAAAAAGATGGAGTTTTCATCATATTGCTTGTGTTAATTCCTCTACATCATATCATCTTACTTAATGTGTTACTCTGTTCTACATGAACTTAATACTCTAGATGTAGGCAGGAGTCGGTCGATGTGTTGAGTAATAGTAGTGGATGCAAAATCGTTTCGGTCTACTTGACACGGACGTGATGCCTATGTTCATGATCATTGCCTTAGATATCATCATAATTATGCGCTCTTCTATCAATTGCTCGGCAATAATTTGTTCACCCAGCGTATTATTTGCTATCTTGAGGGAAGCCACTAGTGAAACCTATGGCCCCCGGGTCTCTTTTCCATCATACAAGTTCTCTTTTCCATCATATAAGTTCTCTTTTCCATCATACTAGTTTCCGATCTACTATTTTGCAATCTTTTACTTTCCGATCTATAAACCAAAAATACCAAAAATATTTACTTTACTGTTTATCCATCTCTATCAGATCTCACTTTTGCAAGTAACCGTGAAGGGATTGACAACCCCTTTATCGCGTTGGGTGCAAGTTATTGATTGTTTGTGCAGGTATTTGGTTACTTGTGCGTTGTCTTCTACTGGATTGATACCTTGGTTCTCAAACTGAGCGAAATACTTACTCTACTTTGCTACATCACCCTTTGCTCTTCAAGGGAAAAACCAATGCAAGCTTAAGAGGTAGCAGGAAGAATTTCTAGCGCCGTTGCCGGGGAGATTTACGCCAAGTCAAGTCAAGATTTGTCTCCCATAAACTTGCCAATTTCTGGTGCCGTTGCCGGGGAGATCTACATCAAGTCAAGCCATACCAAGTACCCATCATAAACTCTCCTCTCTTGCACTACATTATTCGCCATTCGCCTCTCACTTTCCTCTCCCCCACTTCTAAAATGATTTTTTTAAAAGATTTGCCTTTTCTTCGCCCCTCTTCCGTTCATTTTTCTTTCACTAGCTTTTTGTGTGCTTGTGTGTTGGTGCGCCTGTTTGCCTTTATAGCACAACTAAAAAGCGTTGACCCTCACTTTAGGAGGTTGGAAGAAATTGAAAATAATGTTAGAAGCTTTATGTCTTTACAATTTGAGCATAATAATTTCTTTAGAAACGAGCTTAAAGAGCAAAAAAGTTTTATGGAGTATATGACTAAAGAGCTCAAAAACATGTCTAAGGAATTTTATGGTTTGAAGTCTCAGTTTGCTCATCTTGAAAATTTAGTAGGCCAAATTTCTGATAAACAAGCCACCTTAGTTAATAAGATGGTTGCTAAACCTGAGGCTTTAAATAATAGTGAAGATATAAAAGTGATTGATGTGACTCCTCCTGAATCTTGGTTTTCCAATATTAATCTTGATAAAGATGGGACTGGAGATGAATCAAGTTTAGTTAAAAGGCGTCCCAGTGATTCGAAGTTTTTAGATCTAGATGCAAAAATTGATAAAAGTGGGATTGGAGAGGTCAAGACTTTAAGTAGCAATGAACCCACTCTTTTGGATTTCAAGGAATTTAATTATGATAATTGTTCTTTAATAGATTGTATTTCCTTGTTGCAACCCGTGTTGAATTCTCCTCATGCTTATAATCACAACAAAGCTTTTACTAAACATATCTTTGATGCTATGATGCAATATTTTGAAGAAAAGCTTGAATTAGAAGTTTCTATCCCTAGAAAACTTTATGATGAGTGGGAACCTACTATTAAGATTAAGATTAAAGATTATGAGTGCCATGCTTTGTGTGATTTGGATGCTAGCGTTTCCATGATTCCAAAAACTTTGTGTGATGTGTTAGGTTTCCGTGAATTTGATGATTGTTCTTTAAATTTGCATCTAGCGGATTCCACTATTAAGAAACCTATGGGAAGGATTAATGATGTTATTATTATTTCAAATAGGAATTATGTGCCCGCAGATTTCATTGTTCTTGATATAGATTGCAATCCTACATGTCCTACTATTCTTGGTAGACCTTTCCTTAGAACGATTGGTGCAATTATTGATATGAAAGAAGGAAACATTAGATTCCAATTTCTGTTAAGGAAATCCATGGATCACTTTCCTAGGAAGAAAATTAAATTGCCATATGAATCTATATGAGAGCCACTTATGGATTGCATACCAAAGATGACAATACTTAGATCTATTCATGTTTTTATGCCTAGCTAAGGGCGTTAAACAATAGCGCTTGTTGGGAGGCAACCCAATTTTATTTTTGTTCTTTACTTTTTGTTCCTGTTTAGTAATAAATAATTCATCTAGCCTCTGGTTAGATGTCGTTTTATGTTTTAGTTAGTGCTTTTGCCAAGTTAAACCTTTAGGATAGCTTATGGTGATAGTTGTGTTGATCCGGCTGAAAATTAAAAACTTTTGCACCCATAAAAATAATTTTAAAAATTCACAGAAGCATGCTTTTGATCTAATTCTTTTTTCTCTGGATTGGTACACAAATTTCTCAGGTCCTCCTAATTTTCAGAATTTTTAGAGTTACAGAAGTATTCGAGAGTTACAGATTGATACGGACAATTCTGTTTTCTATGTGTTGTTTGCTTATTTTGATGAATCTATGGGTAGTATCGGGGGGTATGAACCATGGAAAAGTTGTAATACAGTATATATTACACCAATATAAATAAATAATGAGTTTGCAATAGTACCTTAAAGTGGTGATTTATTTTCTTATACTAACGGAGCTCATGAGATTTTCTGTTGAGTTTTGTGTTGTAAAGTTTTCAAGTTTTGGGTAAGGATTTGATGGACTATGGAATAAGGAGTGGCAAGATCCTAAGCTAGGGGATTCCCAATACACCCCAAGGTAATATTGAAGTACAAACAAAAGCCTAAGCTTGGGGATGCCCCGGAAGGCATCCCCTCTTTCGTTTTTGTCTGTCGGTAACTTTAGTTGAGGCTATATTTTTATTCACCACATGATATGTGTTTTGCTTGGAGCATCTTGTATGATTTGAGTCTTTGCTTTTTAGTTTACCACAATCTTCCTTGCTATACACACCTTTTGGGAGAGACACGCGTGAATCATGATTTATTAGAATACTCTATGTGCTTCACTTATATCTTTTGAGCTAGGCAATAATGCTCTAGTACTTCACTTATATATTTTTAGAGCACAACAATGGCTTTATTTTATAGAAACTTATGAACTCTCTTGCTTCACTTATATTATTTTGAGAGACTTTTAGAACAACATGGTAATTTGCTTTGGTTATAAATTTAGTCCTAATATGATATGCATCCAAGAGGGATATAATAAAAACTTTCATAAAAAGTGCGTTGAATACTATGAGAAGTTTGATTCTTTATGATTATTTTGAGATATGAAGATGGTGATATTAGAGTCATGCTAGTGGAGTAATTGTGAATTTGAGAAATACTTGTGTTGAGGTTTGTGAGTCCTGTAGCATGCACGTATGGTGAACCGTTGTGTAACGAAGTTGGAGCATGAAGTATTTATTAATTGTCTTCCTTATGAGTAGCGGTCGAGGACAAGAGATGGTATTTTCCTACCAATCTATCCCCCTAGAAGCATGCGTGTAGTACTTCTTTTGATGACTAATAGATTTTTTCAATAAGTACGCGAGTTCTTTTTGACTAATGTTGAGTCCATGGATTATACGCACTCTCACCGTTCCACCATTGCTAGTCTCTCTTGTGCTGCACAACTTTCGCCGGTACCATACACCCACCATATACCTTCCTCAAAACAGCCACCATACCTACCTATTATGGCATTTTCATAGCCATTCCGAGATATATTGCCATGAAACTTTCCACCATTCCGTCTATTATGACACGCTTCATCATTGTCATATTGCTTTGCATGATCATGTAGTTGACATAGTATTCATGGCAAATCCACCTTTCATAATTCTTTCATACATGTCACTCTTGATTCATTGCACATCCCGGTACACCGCTGGAGGCATTCACATAGAGTCGTATTTTGTTCTAAGCATTGAGTTGTAATTTTTTGAGTTGTAAGTAAATAGAAGTGTGATGATCATCATTATTAGAGCATTGTGCCATGTGAGGAAATAAAAAAAAGACAGAGGCCATAAAAAAAGAGAAAGGTCAAACAAAAAAAAAGAGAGAATAAGAGAGATGGGGCAATGTTACTATCCTTTTTCCACACTTGTGCTTCAAAGTAACACCATGATCTTCATGATAGAGAGTACTTATTTTGTCACTTTCATATTATAGTGGGAACTTTTCATTATAGAACTTGGCTTGTATATTCCAACGATGGGCTTGCTCAAATGCCCTAGGTCTTCATGAGCAAGCAAGTTGGATGCACACCCACTTAGTTTGTTTTTGAGCTTTCATACACTTATAGCTCTAGTGCATCCGTTGCATGGCAATCCCTACTCACTCACATTGATATCTATTGATGGGCATCTCCATAGCCCGTTGATATGCCTGGTTGATGTGAGACTATATCCCTCTTTTAGTCTTCACCACAACCACCATATTCTCTTCCACCATAGTGCTATGTCCATGGCTCACGCTCATGTATTGCGTGAAAGTTGAAAAGGTTTGAGAACATCAAAGAATGAAACAATTGATTGGCTTCTCATCGGGGTTGTGCATGATTTGAGTATTTTGTGTGATGAAGATGGAGCATAGCCAGACTATATGATTTTGTAGGGATAAGCTTTCTTTGACCATGTTATTTTGAGAAGACATAATTGCCTTGTCAGTATGCTTGAAGTATTATTGTTTTTATGTCAACATTAAACTTCTGTTTTGAATCTTTCGGATCTGAACATTCATGCCACAATAAAGAGAATTACATGGATAAATATGTTAGGTAGCATTCCACATCAAAAATTCCGTTTTTATCATTTACCTACTCGAGGACGAGCAGGAATTAAGCTTGGTGAAGCTTGATACGTCTCCAACATATCTATAATTTTTATTGTTCCATGCTATTATATTATCTGTTTTGGATGTTTTATATGCATTTATAAGCTATTTTATATTATTTTTGGGACTAACCTATTAACCTAGAGCCCAGGGCCAGTTTTTGTTTTTTGCCTGTTTTAGAGTTTCGCAGAAAAGGAATTCCAAATAGAGTCCAAACGGAATGAAACTTTCGCGATGATCTTTCTTGGACCAGAAGTAAACCAGGAGACTTGGAGATGAAGTCGGAGACGCAATGAGGCGGCCACGAGGGTGGAGAGTGTGCCCCTACCTCGTGGGCCCCTCGGAGCTCTCCTGACATAATTCTTAAGCCTATATATACTCTTATACCCCAAAACCATCAGGGGGAGCCACGAAAACACTTCTCCACCGCCGCAACCTTCTGTACCCGTGAGATCCCATCTAGGGACCTTTTCCGGCGTCCTGCTGGAGGGGGATTTGATCACGAAGGGCTTCTACATCAACACCATTGCCCTTCCGATGAAGCGTGAGTAGTTTACCACAAACCTACGGGTCCATAGCTAGTAGCTAGATGACTTCTTCTCTATCTTTGATTCTCAATACCATGTTCTCCTTGATGTTCTTGGAGATCTATTCGATGTAATATTCTTTTGCGGTGTGTTTGCTGAGATCCGATGAATTGTGGATTTACGATCAAATTATCTATGGATATTATTTGAGTGTTCTCTGAATTCTTATATGCATGATTTGATATGTTTGCAAGTCTCTTCGAATTATCGGTTTAGTTTGTCCTACTAGATTGGTTTTTCTTGCAATGGAGATGTGCTTAGCTTTGGGTTCAATCTTGCGGTGTCCTTTCCCAGTGACAGTAGGGGCAGCAAGGCACGTATTATATTGTTGCCATCGAGGATAAAAAGATGAAGTTTTCATCATATTGCTTGTGTTATTTCCTCTACATCTTGTCATCTTTCTTAATGCGTTAGTCTGTTCTTCATGAACTTAATACTCTAGATGCAGGCAAGAGTCGTTCGATGTGTGGAGTAATAGTAGTGGATGCAGAATCGTTTCGTTCCACTTGACACGGACGTGATGCCTATGTTCATGATCATTGCCTTAGATATCGTCATAATTTTGCGCTCTTCTATCAATTGCCCGGCAGTAATTTGTTCATCCACCGTATTATTTTCTATCTTAAGACAAGCCACTAGTGAAACCTTTGGCCCCCGGGTCTCTTTTCCATCATACAAGTTCTCTTTTCCATCATATATGTTTTCTTTTCCAGCATAATAGTTTCCGATCTACTATTTTGCAATCTTTTACTTTCCGATCTATAAACTAAAAATACCAAAAGTATTTACTTTACCATTTATCTATCTCTATCAGATCTCAATTTTGCAAGTAACTGTGAAGGGATTGACAACCCCTTTATCGCATTGGGTGCAAGTTGTTGATTGTTTGTGCAGGTAGTCGGTGACTTGTGCGTTGTCTCCTACTGGATTGATACCTTGGTTCTCAAACTAAGGGAAATACTTACTCTACTTTGCTGCATCACCCTTTCCTCTTCAAGGGAAAAACCAATGCAAGCTCAAGAGGTAGCAGTTAGCACCTTTAGGATCGACAAAACCTTCCGGTTGCATCATATACAACTCTTCTTTGAGATATCCATTAAGGAATGCAATTTTGACATCCATTTGCCATATTTCATAATCATAAAATGTGGCAATTGCTAACATGATTCGGACAAACTTAAGCATCGCTACGCGTGAGAAGGTCTCATCGTAGTCAACCCCTTGAACTTGTCGAAAACCTTTTGCAACAAGTCGAGCTTTGTAACGTAACATTACCATCAGTGTCAGTCTTCTTCTTGAAGATCCATTTATTCTCTATGGCTTGCCGATCATAGGGAAAGTCCACCAAAGTCCATACTTTGTTCTCATACATGGATCCTATCTCAGATTTCATGGCCTCAAGCCAATTGTTAGAATCTGGGCTCATCATAGCTTCTTCATAATTCATAGGTTTGTCATGGTCTAGTAACAAGACTTCCAGGATAGGATTAGCATACCACTCTGGTGCGGAACATGCTCTGTTTTACCTATGAGGTCCAGTAGTTACTTGATCTAAAGTTTCATGATCATCATCATTAACTTCCTCTCCAGTTGGTGTAGGCATGACGGTAACAGATTTCTCTGATGTGCTACTTTCCAAATTGAGAGAAGGTACAATTACCTCATCAAGTTCTACTTCCTCCCACTCACTTCTTTCGAGAGAAACTCCTTCTATAGAAAGGTTCCATTCTTGGCAACAAAGATCTTGCCTTCGGATCTGTGGTAGAAGGTGTACCCAATTGTTTCCTTAGGGTATCCAATGAAGACACACTTCTCCGATTTGGGTTCGAGCTTATCGGGCTAAAGCCTTTTTACATAAGTGTTGCAACCCCAAACTTTAAAAAACGTCAGCTTAGGTTTCTTGCCAAACCACAGTTCATACGAAGTCGTCTCAATGGATTTAGACGGTGCCCTATTTAACGTGAATGCAGCCGTCTCTAATGCATAACCCCAAAACGATAGTGGTAAATCAGTAAGAGACATCATAGATGGCACCATATCTAATAAATTATGGTTATGATGTTCGGACACACCATTACACTATGGTGTTCCAGGTGGCGTGAGTTGTGAAACTATTCCACATTGTTTTAAATGAAGGCCAAACTCGTAACTCAAATATTCGCCTCCGTGATCAGATCGTAGAAACTTTATTTTCTTGTTACGATGATTCTCCACTTCACTCTAAAATTCTTTGAACTTTTCAAATGTTTCAGACCTGTGTTTCATTAAGTAGATCTACCCATACCTACTCAAATCATCTGTGAAGGTCAAAAAATAACGATACCCGCCGCGTGCTTCAACACTCACCGGACCGCATACATCAGTATGTATTATTTCCTAATAAGTCATTAGCTCACTCCATTGTTCCACAGAACAGAGTTTTAGTCATCTTGCCTATGTTGCATGGTTCGCAAGTATCAAACGATTCATAATCAAGTGATTCCAAAAGTCCATTGGCATGGAGTTTCTTTATGCGCTTTACACCAATATGACCTAAATGGCAGTGCCACAAATATATTGCACTATCATTATCAACTTTGCATCTTTTGGCATCAATATTATTAAACTACGATCGAGATTCAATAAACCATTTACATTGGGTGTATGACCATAGAAAGTTTTATTCATGTAAACAAAACAACAATTATTCTCTGACTTAAATGAATAATCATATCGCAATAAACATGATCCAATCATATTCATGCTCAACACAAACACCAAATAACATTTATTAGGTCCAACACTAACCTCGAAGTGAAAAGGATCGATATAGTTGACTAGGGGGGTGTGAATAGGAAACTAACAATTTTTAGCTTTTATTTACCAAATTAAACTTTGCATCAAAGTAGGTTGTCTAGATATGCAACTAGGTGAGCAACCTATATGATGCAACAACAACAAGCACAAAAGCAAGCAAGAGATAGAACACAATATAAGCTTTCACAAGTAAAGGTGTGAGATAACCAAAAGTGGAGTCGATGGAGACGAGTATGTGTTACCGAAGTTCCTTCCCTTTGACGGGAAGTACGTCTCCATTGGAGCCGTGTGGAGGCACAATGCTCCCCAAGAAGCCACTAGGGCCACTGTATTCTCCTCATGCCCTCACACAATGCGAGATGCCGTGATTCCACTATTGGTGCCCTTGGAGGCGGCAACCGAACCTTTACAAACAAGGTTGGGGCAATCTCCACAACTTAATTAGAGGCTCCCAACGACACCATGAAGCTTCACCACATTGGACTATGGCTCCATGGTGACCTCAACCATCTAGGGTGCTCAAACACCCAAGAGTAACATGATCCACAAGGGATTAGTGGGGGAATCAAATTTCTCTTGGTGGAAGTGTAGATGGAGGCCTTCTCAACCAATCCCTAGAGAATCAACAAGTTTGATTAGCTAGGGAGAGAGATCGGGCGAAGACAATGGAGCTTAGGGATGGAAGAGGTGGTCAACTTGGAGAAGAAGACTCCCCTTAGATAGTGATAGGAAAAATCCAACCGTTACCCACTTATCTAGCCCGCAACATGCGGTACTACCGCACCAGACATGTGGTACTACCGCAAGGGCCCGTGGTACTACCGCGAGGCACTACGGTACTACCGCTTGCACGGCAGGAGCCATACCAGCCCTATTGCATTGAAGCAAAGAGCGGTAGAACCACCGGAGCGGTACAACCGCTCACCCTTGCGGTACTACCGCAAGGCAGGGTTTGCCTGGGCTGGGAAGGCACGGACGAATAAAAATACATCCGTGGCTACTTCCGCTGAGTTTTGATCTATGAAAAAATCTGACATGGTACTACCTCATACAGGAAGCGGTACTACCGCATAGGGCACGGATGTAAAAAATTACATCCGCCCCTACTTCCGCTCGTGGTGCTGTGCTAGGCACGAGGCCACGGTACTACCGCGCCCGGGCAGCGGTACTACCGCATCCCCGGCCGGTACTACCATGGGCCTCTGCGGTACTACTGCTCCCTTGAGCAGTACTACGGCATGCCACAGCATAACAACACTGGGAGTCCTTCATTTTCCAGAGACACAGATAAATGGTGGTTGCTCCAAAGAGGCAAAGGAAAGGTGGTGCAAAGTAATAGACATGTACGTGATGATTCCACCCAAACCTTTCCAAAGCGAACCCCCTCTTAATACTACGGCTTTCCTACGACTCAAATCCACCGAAAAGAAACATAGAGAAAACTTCGTCTTCACTAGACTCCGAGGGGCAACGAATCATCTTGTGCCTAATCATGAGATATCTGAAATGCTCAATGCACACGATTAGTCCGCAAATGCATTGTCATCAATCACCAAAACCACATGGGGTGAAATATGCCCTTACAATCTCCCCCTTTTTGGTGGATTGATGGCAATACGTGATTTGCACATAAGAGTACACAAATGAATATAAGCAAACCCACCATCTACAAAATATAGACAGGCTCCCCTAGATGTGTGCACTCTATATAAATGCTTTGGTCTGCACGACACACATACTAGGATCAACACTCCCCCTATATTTTATAGACGATGCATACATTGCAACAATATAACTAACACTAAGCATGGAGGCAAGGCAATGATTATGAGCATAAATTAAAGGGCACAAGATAGCATAGGCTCATGAACTACTAAGCATGAAAGACAATAAGATAAGCTAGAGTGCATATGTCTTACACCATATGATAGGGTACCATGAGCACAAACCAAACCAAAGCAACACAAACGAAGGTCCAACAAAACAAAAACAAAGAGACACGAACGCAAATCCTACGCTCTCTCCCCCTTTGGCATCAAGACACCAAAAAGGCAGAGAGGACACCTACGACACATGTGGTAGCATCCTCTGCAGAGATCAATCAGCACGCTCCTCATCGGACTCGGCAGCTGGGATGGTCTCCTCCTCTGACTCATTCCACCGATAGCCCTGCTTGGCTATCCATTCAGCCTCCGGAGTGATGTTCACCTCTGACCCGCTCTCCACAATCTCGCTGAAAGTCCTCAAGATCCTCTTGTCGTACCGGCGACTCTCCTTGGAAGCAACAAGGGTCCTGTACTGCCCCTTGGCTTGCATACAGAACAGGGTCTTCATCTTTTCCTTCAACTTCTTACCCAAGAGGGCTCAGTAGATGGAGGAGCATACCCAGCAGAACTGTTCTCAACCTCCTCCTCCTCCTCAACCTCGTCCTCATCCACATTCATCCTAGCAGCCTCAGCCTCAGCCCTGGTAGTGGTATTGGCCCACTTGTTCTTCTGACGCAGCTTGATAGGCTTCTCGCGAATCCAGTTTGGAGCAGAAAAGTCTTCCTCTGGAAACATCTTGTCCCAAGTCTTAGAGATCAGAAGGTGCAGGTATGGACCATAGATGGGAACTTTGCAATTGTAGACTACAAACCTGAGCTCATTCCACATGATATGAGAGATGTCTAGAGGCTGGGCAACATGCACCTTATCTTTGTCATCGACACGTAGAAAGAGAGTGTTGCGGAAGATTCGGTGCATGACATCAAGGAAGGGGTTGAGCACCCAAGACTGAGTGCCATTGGGTAGCTTCTTCTCCACAAGAAATGGCATAATCTTGTCCTTGTTGGCTGACTCAGTGTTGCCGTGAGGGCGGGCGCCAACGGGCACATCATGCCCCTCATCACGGACATTCAGTAGCGTCATGAATTCCTCCAAGTAGCAGACATCTTCTTGCCATTGGTCATCCAAGACATAGTCCGCTCCCCATCTGTGTGGAAGTGGATGGAGGCAAAGAACTGCGCCACGTGCTCCGGGTCAAAGTCCATATGGAACGTGATGAAGTCTTCAATACCAAACTGCTCCACCAAGTCCAGTGCCTCACCAAAGTAGTTCCGGTCCTTCCTCAGATGATTCATATCAATCCACTACATTGGAACATAGAGGTTGTGCTTGGACATGATCACATCGATGTAATTGAGATTCTGCTTCTTGGTCCAGAACAACTCATTCCCTCTGACATTCTCATGAGGGTTCACATAAGGATTGATCCTCCTTCGAATGATGAACTCAAAGAGAGGCATCTCATCCATGCCAAGAACTGGCTCCTTGTACCTGTTGGCGGTCTTCTTGACACTGCGAGGTTGGGCATTGGAGTCCTACGGTGCTTCTTGATTGAGCGGACGCTTGGAGCTCGTGTCGCGGCTTGGGTTCGAGCGACGGACATTGGAGCCACCACCTATGACACACACCATAAGAACACACGAGAGAAACAAGAAGGATCAATGCAAAGACCACAGGCAAAACAAACGAAACACGTAGACATAAGATTGGATAGTCGCAACAAGGTAGCTTCGAAGTCAACGGTAGTACCTCACCACTAAGCGGAAGTAAAAGTTTACTTCTGCTCTAGCCGCAGTAGTACCGCGCCGGGATGGCATGGTAGAACTGCGCCTGGAGTGGAAGTAAAATTTTACTTCCGCACCCCGAGCGATACTACCGCTCCTTCAGCCAGAGCGGTAGTACCGCACGGGAGGTGCGGTAGTACCGCTCGGAATCAAATCTGGCATGAAACGGATCTAGGCACATCTGCAACTTTGGATCGGTACTATGGTTGATCAAAAATACCGTGTGGCAACATACCAAATAGCATCTCTACTGCACTACTACTCTCCTACATCCTTCTCTTGCAAAGATTTGGCCTAAAATCTCAAGAACAACATGCATCTCCCCAAAACCTAGAAGCAAAACTACGAGGCAAAGAGCGAGGGATTTGGGGAGAAACCTTGTTCCATGGCAAGAGGGCGAGGTGCGGATCGATCCCACCGGTCAGAATTCAAGGAGAGCGGCCGGAGACGGAGATCCGGTGAGGTCCTCCGGTGCCATTCTTGGGCAGGAGAGAGAGAGAGAGAGACGAAGTGGGGAAACTGACTTGAATGGGTATGGGGGAGTTGGAACTCCCCTGCCCGCTCTTGATCCCCACCCGCTCGCAACTACGCGGTAGTACCGCAGGTCATCACGGTAGTACCGCCCCGGCGGAAGTACCGCATGCAGGGCAGTAGTACCGCTCTTCCAGCGGTAGTAAAAAATTACTGCCGTGCTGGTAGCGGTAGTACCATGCTCATCTCCTGCGGTAGTACCGTGTCTTGCCACAGTAGTACCGTAGACCAAAGAAAGTGCATGTTTCGACAAAACAGAGAAACACGACCTTTGCATAGGAACCTTCAAGCGACCGGTCATGCAAACGCACACACACACACGAGGCAACTAAAACACAAACACGGCTCAACAAGAAGGCAAAAGGCAACAAGGAACAAGCACTAACCAAAACCTCTCTAGAGGAGAGGGCGGTGGCCGAATCCACCTATGTTTGAGTCAATTGGTATGGCACCGCGAGAATTATCCTTGGGCCCATGACCAAAACTCGTCTTTGAAGCACAAGTACCATCAAGAATGGCTAATGTGAAAGAGTTGGTCAATTTATGCATAATGGGGGGAGGGAGAGTTCATTGAGAGAACAACACTCCCCCTATGTCCATGCCTACACCTAAACAAGATATCAAGATGAGTATGGTGGGGTGTGCACGGGTTCAAGCTACATTGCTCGAATCAATGATATTTAGCTCATGCCTTAACTTGCGAAATCTTGCTTCATCCAAGGGCTTCGTGAAAATATTTGCAAGGTTATCATGAGTGTTGACATATTTGAGCTTGATCTCCCCTTGCCTAATGTGATCCCGGATGAAGTGATACTAAATCTCAATATGCTTCGTCTTGAAGTGTTGCACTGGGTTGAGAGAGATCTTGATGGCACTTTCATTGTCACACCAAAGAGGCACTTCATCACAAATGACACCGTAATCCTTTAAAGTTTGCCTCATCCATAGAAGTTGAGCACAACAACTACCGGCGGCCACATAATCCGCTTCAGTGGATAAGAGAGACACACAACTTTGCTTCTTAGAAGACCAACTCACCGAATAGCAACCAAGAAACTGGCAATCTCCAGAGGTTGACTTGCTATCCACTTGTCTCCCGCCCAATCTGAGTCTGAATAGCCCAAAAGGTTGAAGTTGGCTCCTCTTGGGAACCATAAACCAAAGTTTGGGGTATGAGCCAAATATCGAAAGATTTGCTTGACCGCCACATAGTGGCTTTCCTTAGGTGCGGCTTGGAACCATGCACAAATTTCCACACTCAACATGATATCCGGTCTAGATGCACAAAGGTAAAGCAAGGAGGCAATCATGTAATGATATACCTTTTGATCCACCGCTTTACCATTGGGATCTATGTCAAGTTGGCATTTGACGGGCATCGGAGTGGAGGCCGGCTTGACATCACTTAGCTTGAATCTCTTGAGCATGTTGATGACCCACAAGTGTAGGGGATCAATCGTAGTCCTTTTGATAAGTAAGAGTGTCGAACCCAACGAGGAGCAGAAGGAAATGATAAGTGGTTTTCAGTAAGGTTTTCTCTGCAAGCACTGAAATTGTAGGTGATAGATAGTTTTGTGATAAGATAAATAGTAATGAGTAACAAGTAAATAAAATAAGTAAAGTGCAGCAAGGTGTCCCAATCCTTTATGTAGCAAAGGATAAGCTTGGACAATTTCTATTAATGAGAAAGGAGCTCCCGAGGACACATGGGAATTATCGTCAAGCTAGTTTTCATCACGTTCATATGATTCGCGTTCGGTACTTTGATAATTTGATATGTGGGTTGACCGGTACTTGGGTACTGCCCTTACTTGGACAAGCATCCCACTTATGATTAACTCCTATTGCAAGCATCCGCAACTACAAAAGAAGTATTAAGGTAAACCTAACCACAACATTAAACATATGGATCCATATCAGCCCCTAACGAAGCAACGCATAAACTAGGGTTTAAGCTTCTATCACTCTAGCAACCCATCATCTACTTATTACTTCCCCATGCCTTCCTCTAGGCCCAAATAATGGTGAAGTGTCATGTAGTCGACGTTCACATAACACCACTAGAGGAAAAGACAACATACATCTCATCAAAATATCGAACGAATACCAAATTCACATGACTACTAATAGCAAGACTTCACCCATGTCCTCAGGAACAAACATAACTACTCACAAAGCATATTCATGTTCATAATCAAAGGAGTAATAATATGCATAAAGGATCTGAACATATGATCTTCCACCAAGTAAACCAATTAGCATCAACTACAAGGAGTAATCAACACTACTAGCAACCCACATGTACCAATTTGTGGTTTTGATACAAGATTGGATACAAGAGATGAACTAGGGTTTTGAGAGGACATGGTGCTGGTGAAGATGTTGATGGAGATTGACCCCCTCCTAATGAGAGGATCGTTGGTGATGACGTTGGTGATGATTTCCACCTCCCGAAGGGAAGTGTCCCCGGCAGAACAGCTCCACCAGAGCCCTAGATTGATTCCGCCAAGGTTCCGCCTCGTGGCGGTGGAGTTTCGTGCCGTAAGCTTGCCCATGATTTTTTCCAGGGTAAAAGCTCTGATATAGCAGAAGATGGACACCGGAGGCCCACCAGGGGGCCCAGGAGATAGGGAGCGCGCCTAGTAGAGGGGGGGCGCCCTCCACTCTCCTGGACAGGGTGTGGGCCCCCTGGTGTATTTCTTTCGCTCAATAATTCTTATAAATTCCAAAAACATGTTTCGTGGAGTTTCAGGATTTTTGGAGCAGTGCAGAATAGGTTTCCAATGTTTGCTCCTTTTCCAGCCAGAATTCCAGCTGCCGGCATTCCCCCTCTTCATGGTAAACCTTGTAAAATAAGAGATAATAGCCATAAGTATTGAGATATAATGTGTAATAACAGCCCATAATGCAATAAATATTGATATAAAAGCATGATGCAAAATGGACGTATCAACTCCCCCAAGCTTAGACCTCGCTTGTCCTCAAGCGGAAGTCGATATCAAAAAATATGTCCACATGTTTAGAGATAGAGGTGTCGATAACAATAAAATATGGACATGAGGGCATCATGATCATTCTTATAACAGCAACATATATAGATTTTATCATATGATTTCTTATGCTCAAGTAACAATCGATTCACAATGTCAAGTATGGTTCAAAAACTTCATTGGGAACTAATAAACTATAATCTCAGTCATTGAAGCAATTGCAATTTATCATAACATCAGAAAGAGTCAACAATAGAGCTTTTCAGCAAGTTCACATACTCAACTATCTTGTAGTCCTCTATAATTGCTAACACTCACGCAGTACTTGTGGTTACGGAGTTTCAGCCGGACACCGAGAAAGATAGGGGCTTATTGTGTTGCCTCCCAACGTATTCACCTTTAGGTGATGTCAACAATAATATCCCATGCTAACTAACATCCAATTGGATATATATATCATGATCTTTCAAACACAAGGAGCTTGCCAAAGGATAAAACGAAAAAAGAAAAAGGTGAGGATCACCTTGACTCAAGCATAAAGTAAAAACATAAAGTAAAAGATAGGCCCTTCGCAGAGGGAAGCAGAGGTTGTCATGTGCGTTTAGGGTTGATGCACAAAATCTTAATGCAAAAGAACGTCACTTTATATTGCCCCTTGTATGTGGACCTTTATTATGCAGTCCGTCGCTTTTATTACTTCCACAACAAGTTCGTACAAAGCTTATTTTCTCTGCACTAATAAGTCATACATATTTAGATAGCAATTTTTATTGCTTGCAACATGACAACTTACTTGAAGGATCTTACTCAATCCATAGGTAGGTATGGTGGACTCTCATGGCAAAACTGGGTTTAAGGATATTTGGAAGCACAAGTAGTATCTCTACTTGGTGCAAGGAATTTGGCTAGCATGAGGGGGAAAGGCAAGATCAACATGATTGGAAGGTCAATGACAATATACTTTAACTGAGATGCGCGAAAACATAACCATTATGTTGTCTTCCTTGTCCAACATCAACTCTTTTAGCATTTCATACCTAATGAGTGCTCCCAATCATAAAAAGGTGTCCAAGATAATATATTTGTATGTGAACCCCTCTTTCCTGATCACTTCCTATTAATTGCAACGATGACCAAAACTATGTTCATCAACTCTCAACAATTTTTATGCCTCATACTTTCTATGTGTGAAGTTATCACTATCCATAAGATCAATATGAACTCTTTTATTCTTTCTACTTTCTCGAGATCATGGCAATATAGCAAAGCCCTTGGCTCAACACTAATCTTTATTATAGATAGCTCACGGACTCGATTACAAAAAGAGATCACAAAGCAAAACTCAAAACTACTTGATATCAAAACTTCAATCTACTAGATCAAGATACTACTAAAAGGATCAAACTAAATAAAACGGTAAAGATAGGAGTGTGATGGTGATACGATACCGGGGCACCTCCCCCAAGCTTGACAGTTGCCAAGGGGAGTGCCCATACTCATGTGATTATTTCCTCGGAGGTGATGGAGGTGGCGATGATGACGGTGGATAATTGCACATTGAGCGTAAAAGCTCCTCCAACTTGCGGATAATGCCCTTGAGCCCGGCAATATGATCCTTCAACAGAATATTCTCCTGTGTGAGATGCTTGTTCTGTATGCGAGCTAACTCAATCATCTTGAAAGCTTCAATCTCTGTTGGAGTAAAGAGGTTAGGTAAAGGTTGAGGGATGTCTTCTTCTTTCACCGCCGGAGCTTGGACCTCCATGGCCTTCTTGATCCCTTCATCCTTGTTGATCTATTCCGGTTCTTCTCTTTTGAGCTCTATCTTTAATAGCCAAGCATCCTTGTCTTAGTTGTTGGAGGAGGGCAACGTCATGGTGCTCTTGATCTGCAACAAAAACAGCTCGAAACAAAAACAGAGGATATTTGCGTGATACGGTGGTCAAAACCTTCGGGAGTATATATAGTGAATTTTTACCGACCAAAATACGTGATGTGCAAGGAAACAGAGTCCAGGAGGCACACGAGGTGCCCACGAGACAGGGGGGCGCGCCCAGTAAGGGGGGGGGGGCGCCCTCCACTCTCGTGGGGGCCTCGTGTCCCTTTCGAACTACTTCTTTCTTCCTAAAATTCTTAAATATTCCAAAACTAATAAAAATTGCCATTGGAGTTGTTTTGGAGTCGGTTTACTTACCGTACCACATACCTATTCCTTTTCGAAGTCTGGAACGTTCTAGAAAGTGTCCCTTATGTATTCCTCCGGGGTTACGATTCCAATAATATTAGTTTCAACATCGATAGGATTACCTGAAATATAATGTTTAATTCTTTGACCGTTTACCACCCTCGGACTTGTGCCTTCGAAGTTGTTGATTTTTATGGCACCAGAATGATAGACCTCCTCGATAACATAAGGACCTTCCCATTTAGAGAGAAGTTTTCCTACAAAAAATCTTAAACGAGAATTTAATAATAACACATAATCTCCTACGTTAAACTCACGCTTTTGTATCCTCTTATCATGCCAGCGTTTGACTTTTTCTTTGAATAGCTTGGCATTCTCATAAGCTTGGGTTCTCCATTAATCAAGTGAGCTAATATCAAACAACCTCTTCTCACCAGCAAGTTTGAAGTCATAGTTGAGCTCTTTAATAGCACAATATGCTTTATGTTCAAGTTCAAGAGGTAAATGACACGCTTTTCCATAAACCATCTTATATGGAGACATACCCATAGGATTTTTGTATGCAGTTCTATAGGCCCATAATGCATCATCAAGTTTTTTGGACCAATTCTTTCTAGATCTATTCACAGTCTTCTGCAAAATTAATTTGAGCTCTCTATTGCTCAACTCTACTTGACCACTAGACTGCGGATGATAAGGAGATGCGATTCTATGATTGACATCATACTTAGCAAGCATCTTACGGAAAGCGCCATGAATAAAGTGTGAACCACCATCAGTCATAAGATATCTAGGGACTCCAAACCTCGGAAAAATAACTTCTTTAAGCATTTTAATAGAAGTGTTATGATCATCACTACTAGTAGGAATAGCTTCTACCCACTTAGTAACGTAATCAACAGCAACTAAAATATGTGTATAACCATTAGAGGCAGGAAAAGGTCCCATATAATCAAAACCCCAAACATCAAATGGTTCAATAACAAGAGAATAATTCATAGGCATTTCTTGACGTTTACTAATGTTACCTATTCTTTAGACATTCATCACAAGATAAGACAAGCTTACGAGCATCTTTGAAGAGAGTAGGCCAATAAAAACTAGATTGTAGTACCTTGTGTGCAGTTCTATCTCTAGCGTGATGTCCTCCATAAGATTCAGAGTGACACTTGCGTAGGATCTATTCCTATTCATGCTCAGGCACACAACGTCTAATAACACCATCTACTCCTTTATAAAGGTGTGGTTCATCCCAGAAGTAATGTCTTACATCATGAAAGAACTTTTTCTTTTTCTGGTATGTGAAACTAGGCAGTATGAATTTAGCAACAATGTAATTAGCATAATCAGCATACCAAGGAGCAGTACGAGAAGCATTAACAACCGCTAATTGTTCATCGGAGAAGCTATCATTAATAGGCAGTGGGTCATCAAGAACATTCTCTAACCTAGAAAAGTTGTCTGCAATGGGGTTCTCAGCTCCCTTTCTCAATAATATGCAAGTCAAATTCTTGGAGCAAGAGAACCCATCTAATGAGCCTAGGCTTAGCATCTTTCTTTTCCATAAGATATTTAATAGCAGCATGATCAGTGTGAATAGTAACTTTGGAATCAACAATATAAGGTCTAAACTTATCACATGCAAACACAACTGCTAAGAATTTTTTTCAGTAGTAGCATAATTTCTCTGGGCAGTATCAAGAGCCTTACTAGCATACTGGATAACATTCAATTTCTTATCGACTCTTCGCCCTAGAACAACACCTACAACATAATCACTAGCATCACACATAATTTCAAAAGGTAAATTCCAATTAGGTGGCTGAACAATAGGTGTAGTGATCAAAGCTTTCTTAAGTATTTCAAATGCTTCTACACAATCATCATCAAAGACAAAAGGAATATCTTTTTGCAATAAATTAGTCAGAGGCCTAGAGATTTTAGAAAAGTCCTTAATGAACCTCCTATAAAAACCAGCGTGACCAAGGAAACTTCTTATACCTTTTATGTCCTTGGGACATGGCATCTTTTCAATAGCATCAACTTTGGCTTTATCAACTTCAATACCTCTCTCGAAAATCTTGTGCCCCAAGACAATGCCATCATTAACCATAAAGTGACACTTTTCCCAATTCAGGATGATACTAGTGTCTTCGCATCTCTGCAAAACTCGATCAAGGTTGCTCAAACGATCATCAAAAGAGGATCCATAAATAGAAAAGTCATCCATGAATACCTCACAAATCTTTTCACAAAAATCAGAGAATATAGCCATCATGCATCTTTGAAAGGTAGCAGGTGCATTACATAAACCAAAAGGCATACGTCTATAAGCAAAAGTACCAAAAGGGCAGGTAAAAGTAGTTTTAGATTGATCCTTCACCGACACAGGTATCTGAGAGAAGCCAGAATAACCATCTAGAAAGCAGAAATGTGTGTGTTTCGAAAGTCTTTCTAGCATTTGATCAATAAAAGGTAAAGGGTAATGATCTTTCTTAGTAGCTTTATTTAACTTACGGAAATCAATTACCATCCTATAACCTGTAATAATTCTTTGCGGGATCAATTCATCTTTATCATTAGGAACAACGGTAATACCTCCCTTTTTAGGAACAGAATGGATAGGGCTTACCCATTCACTATCAGCAACGGGATAAATAATACCTGCCTCAAGGAGCTTTAGTATCTCCTTTCTTACCACGTCTTTCATCTTGGGATTTAGTCGTCGTTGAGGATCTCTAACTGGTTTGGCATCTTTCTCCACTGTAATTTTGTGTTGGCATAATGTGGGACTAATGCCCTTAAGATCATCCAGAGTATATCCAATAGCTGCTCGGTGCTTCTTCAGAGTTTTCAATAATCTTTCTTCTTCTTTCTCTGAAAGGTTAGCACTAATAATAACAGGATATATTTCCTTTTCATCAAGATAAGCATACTTAAGATTATCAGGTAAGGGTTTGAGTTCAAACACGGGATCACCCTTGGGTGGAGGAGGATCCCCAAGAATTTCAATGGGAAGGTTATGTTTCAGCATAGGTTCCTGTTTAAGGAACACTTCATCTATTTCCCTTCTTTCCTTCACAAACATATCGTTTTCATGGTCTAGCAAGTATTGTTCTAACAGATCAGTAGGAGGAACAACAATGGAAGCAAGACCAATAATTTCATCCTTACTAGGTGGTTCCCTATCACGAGGTTGTCTACGAAACTTAGCAAAATTAAATTCATGAGACATAGCATCTAAGCCAACGGTGACAGTATCTTTTTCACAATCAATCCTAGCACTAGCTGTATTCAAGAAGGGTCTACCAAAAATAATGGGACAAAAATCATCTTGTGGGGAACCAAGAACAAGAAAATCAGCAGGGTATTTAACCTTCCCACACAAGACTTCAACATCTCTAACAATCCCAAAGGGTTTAATGGTATCCCTATTAGCAAGCCTAATAGTAACATCAATGTCTTCTAATTCAATGGGTGCAATGTCATGCATAATTTCTTGATATAAGGTATAAGGTATTGCACTAGCACTAGCACCCATATCACATAAGCCATGATAACAATGATCTCCTATTTTAAAAGAAATAACAAGCATGCCTAGCAGGTCTACGTGTCTTAGTATCTGGTCTAGCAATATTAGCAGTCTCACCACAGAAATAAATAGCATGCCCATCTAAATCATCATCCAAGAGATCTTTAACCATAGCAATACTAGGTTCAACATTGATTTGCTCAGGAGGTGTATAAGACCTAGTATTACTCTTACGAACAACAGTCGAAGCTTTAGCATGATCTTTTATCCTAACAGGAAAGGGAGGTTTCTCAACATAAGTAGTAGGAACAATAGGATCACTATAGGTGATAGCCTTTTCTTCAACTGTAATAGGTGCAACTACTTTCACTTCAATAGGAGAATTATATTTAAACCACTTCTCTTTAGGGAGATCAACGTGAGTAGCAAAAGATTCACAGAAAGAAGCTACTATCTCAGAGTCAAGTCCATACTTAGCGCTAAATCCACGAAAAGCATCGGTATCCATAAAAGATTTAACACAATCGAACTTAGGTGTCATACCTGACTCCTTACCATCGTCGGAACCCCAATCTTCAGAGTTGCGTTTAATTCTTTCCAATAAGTCCCATTTGAAATCAATAGTATTCAGCATATAAGAACCAGCATAGGAAGTATCGAGCAGGTTGCGATTATCAAGAGAAAGCCGAGCATAAAAATTCTGAATAATCGTTTCACGAGAGAGCTCATGATTGGGGCATGAATATAACATTGACTTAAGCCTCCCCCAAGCTTGAGCGATGCTTTCTCCTTCGCGAGGCCAGAATTATATATGTAATTACGATCACGATGAACAAGATGCATAGGATAGAACTTCTGGTGAAATTCCAACTTCAATCGCTTATAACTCCAAGATCCAGTATCATCACATAGCCTATACCATGTCAATGCATCTCCCTTCAAAGATAAAGGGAAGACCGTCCTTTTGACAACATCATCGGGAATACCTGCAAGCTTAAATAATCCACAAACTTCATCCACAAAGATAAGGTGTAAATCGGGATGTAATGTTCCGTCTCCTGCAAATGGATTAGCTAGCAGTTTTTCTATCATACCCGAAGGAATCTTAAAGTAAATATTTTCATAAAGTTCAGTAGGTTGAGGAGCAACTCTTTGCTCTTCTAGTCGGGGTGAAGATACCCCGAACAAGCCCCTCAAAGGATTAGTTTCCATAGTGACAAGTAACAGAAAATTTCAGCACACTATACAAATGTTTCCTTACCAAGTTCCACTCACCAAAAGCGCTCCCCGGCAATGGCGCCAGAAAATAGTCTTGATGACCCACAAGTGTAGCGGATCAATCATAGTCCTTTCGATAAGTAAGAGTGTCAAACCCAACGTGGAGCAGAAGGAAATGATAAGCGGTTTTCAGTATGGTTTTCTCTACAAGCACTGAAATTGTAGGTGATAGATAGTTTTGTGATAAGATAAATAGTAACGAGTAACAAGTAAATAAAATTAGTAAAGTGCAGCAAGGTGGACCAATCCTTTATGTAGCAAAGGAGAAGCCTGGACAATTTCTAATAATGAGAAAGGAGCTCCCGAGGACACATGGAAATTATCGTCAAGCTAGTTTTCATCACATTCATATGATTCGCGTTCGGTACTTTGATAATTTGATATGTGGGTGGACCGGTACTTGGGTACTGCCCTTACTTGGACAAGCATCCCACTTATGATTAACCCCTATTGCAAGCATCCGCAACTACAAAAGAGGTATTAAGGTAAACCTAACCACAACATTAAACATATGGATCGATATCAACCCCTAACGAAGCAACGCATAAACTAGGGTTTAAGCTTCTGTCACTCTAGCAACCCATCATCTACTTATTACTTCCCCATGCCTTCCTCTAGGCCCAAATAATGGTGAAGTGTCATGTAGTCGACGTTCACATAACACCACTAGAGGAAAAGACAACATACATCTCATCAAAATATCGAATGAATACCAAATTCACATGACTACTAATAGCAAGACTTCACCCATGTCCTCAGGAACAAACGTAACTACTCACAAAGCATATTCATGTTCATAATCAGAGGAGTAATAATATGCATAAAGGATCTGAACATATGATCTTCCACCAAGTAAACCAACTAGCATCAACTACAAGGAGTAATCAACACTACTACCAACCCACAGGTACCAATTTGTGGTTTTGATACAAGATTGGATACAAGAGATGAACTAGGGTTTTGAGAGGAGATGGTGCTAGTGAATATGTTGATGGAGATTAACCCCCTCCTGATGAGAGGATCGTTGGTGATGACGTTGGTGATGATTTCCCCCTCCCGGAGGGAAGTGTCCCCGGCAGAACAGCTCCGCCAGAACCCTTGATTGATTCCGCTAAGGTTCTGCCTCGTGGCGGCGGAGTTTCGTCCCGTAAGCTTGCCTATGATTTTTTCCAGGGTAAAAGCTTTGATATAGCAGAAGATGGACACCGGAGGCCCACCAGGGGGCCCAGGAGATAGGGGGCGTGCCCAGTAGGGGGGGGGCACCCTCCACTCTCCTGGACAGGGTGTGGGCCCCCTGGTGTATTTCTTTCGCTCAATAATTCTTATAAATTCCAAAAACATGTTTCGTGGATTTTCAGGATTTTTGGAGCAGTGCAAAATAGGTTTCCAATGTTTGCTCCTTTTCCAACCAGAATTCCAGCTACCGGCATTCCCCCTCTTCATGGTAAACCTTGTAAAATAATAGAGAATAGCCATAAGTATTGAGATATAATGTGTAATAACAACCCATAATGCAATAAATATTGATAGAAAATCATGATGCAAAATGGACGTATCACATGTCTTGAGTGTATCTGGCTTGGTTGATGAAGGTTCCTTCTCTTCTTTGCTTGATTTAGAACCCGAGAAAGAACTTCAACTCTCCCATCATAGACATCTTGAACTTCGAGGTCATGAGAGCGGCAAATTCTTCATTGAAAGCTTTGTTAGGGGAACCAAAGATAATATCATCAACATATAGTTGGCATGCAAACAACTCCCCGTTGACCTTCTTAGTAAAAAGAGTGGGGTTGATTTTCCCAATTTCAAACCCACGATCTTGCAACAACTCGGTAAGGTGCTCATAACACGTACGTGGGGCTTGTTTAAGTCCATAGAGTGCCTTGTCGAGTTGGTACACATGATCGGGAAATAGGGATCCTTGAACCCCGGGGGTTGTTTGACATACACCAACTCATTAATAGGACCATTAAGAAAAGCACTCATCACATCCATTTGTTGCAACTTGAAGTTATGATGAGAAGCATAAGCAATCAACAAACAAATATATTCAATGCGAGCAACGGGAGCATAGGTTTCACCGTAGTCGATACCCTTGACTTGGGAGTAGCCTTGTGCTACCAAACGAGCCTTGTTGCGAATGATAATTCCATGAGCATCTTGCTTGTTCTTGAATATCCACTTGGTTCCAATGACATTATGGTTCCCTGTTGGCCTTGGCACCAATCTCCACACCTTGTTATGCTCAAAGTTGTTGAGTTCTTCATGCATGGCATTGAGCCAATGCGGATCCTCGAGCACCTCATACACCTTTTGGGGGTTTGACACAAGAAACAAATGCGTGATGTTCACAATAGTTTGCTAATTGTCTAAGAGTGCGTACCCCCTTTCTTAGGCTTCCAAGCACATTCTTCATGATATGATCTTTGCTTGTGAGCTTGGATGCAATCTTAGCGGCACGAAGCTCCAATTCCTCCTCAGGAGTGAGTTAAGGAGTGGTAACTTGATCATCTTGAGCATCGTCTTGAGCTTGTTCTCGATCTTGAGCTTGCTCTTGATCGTGAACTTTCCCGGAAGGGAGAACTTGACCTTGGGCATCACTTGGTGGTTCACCACCATCTTGAGGTTGATCTTGCCCTTATTCTTGTTCACTTGGTTGAGGGCCTTCACTTTGTTCTTCGGAAGCGTGTGGGTCTTGGGTTGGTGATGGCTCCACTTGAGTGGAGCATTGTCCTTCTCCTTCATCCACATGGGGTTCCTCAATGGGTAGGATATGACCAACACCCATTCTTCTTATGGCTTGGGTAGGAATTTCATCACCTACATCACAAGTACCACTTTGCTCCACTTGGGAGCCATTATTCTTGTCAAACTCCATGTTATGTGTCTCCTCAATGAGTCCCGTGGACTTGTTGAGGACACGGTAAGCATGAGAGTTTGTAGCATAACCAACAAATATGCCCTCATGAGCTCTAGCCTCAAATTTAGACAAACAAACACCTTTCTTGAGAATGAAACACTTACAACCGAACACCCGGAAGTACTTGAGGTTGGGCTTGTTACCGGTAAGTATCTCATACGGAGTCTTATTCAAGCCCTTGCAGAGATAGAGCTAATTGGATGCATGGCAAGCGGTGTTGATGGATTCGGCCCAAAAGTTGTAGGGAGACCTGAACTCCACCATCATGGTCCTTGCCGCGTCCATCAATGTCCGGTTCTTCCTCTCCACTACACCATTTTGTTGAGGGGTGTAAGGTGCGGAATATTGATGCTTGATCCCCTCATCACTAAGGAACTCATCCAAGGTGTAGTTCTTGAACTCGGTGCCGTTGTCACTTCTTACTGTCAAGATTTTTGCATTGTGTTGATGTTGAGCTTCATTTGCAAAGTCGATGACGGTTTGTTGAGTCTCCCTCTTTCTCTTGAAGAAATATACCCAAGTGTATCTTGAATAATCATCCACAATCGCCAAGCAATACTTCCTACCCCCAAGACTATCAAAGGATGGAGGCCCAAATAGATCCATGTGAAGGAGCTCCAAGGGTATCTTCGAGTAGATGATAGTCGTGGGAGGGTGAGACTTCTCATGTAACTTTCCTTCGATACAAGCACTGCAAGAACGATCTTTGGCAAAACTAACATTTGTTAGTCCACGGACATGTTCCCCCTTGAGAAGACTTTGCAAAGATCTCATATTGACATGGGCTAAACGGCGATGCCAAAGCCATCCCACATCAACTTTAGCCATTAAGCATGTCGTGGTTTTAGTGGGTCACTCCGAAAAGTTAATCACATAAAGACCATTCTCGACATGCCCAACAAAGGCTACTTTAAGAGTCTTTCTCCACAAGAGGGCCACGGTATCAATATCAAAGAATGTGGCAAAGCCCATGATTTCAAGTTGACGAACATTGTATGCAAGGGGCTCAACAAGCATGACTTTCTCGATCGTGAGATCATGAGAAATGAAAACCTTGCCAAGACCCAATACCTTAGAAGACAAGGCATCACCCCACTCGACATTGGTGGGCATAGATGAGACCTTGTGCACGTCCACTACCAAGTCCTTGCTTCCGGTCATATGATTTGTGGCTCCACTATCAAGCAACCATGATCCCCCACCGGAAGAAAACACCTACAAGAGATCAATGCTTGGTTTTAGGTACCCATTTAGTAATGGGTCCTTTGATGTTAGTAAAATGGTCTTAGGAACCCAAATAGACCATTCAATGTACTCATTAGGAGAACCAACAAATTTGGCATACACATGCCCATCCTAGCACGACATAGCACATAAGAGGGGTTAAAGTCGCCGGCTTTGTTAGAAGGAGTGGCAATGCCCTTCTTGACACCACCACCCTTCACATTATTCTTCTTCTCCTCCTTAGGAGCACCCTCTCCCTCCTTCACAAAAGTTTGCTTGAGAGGAAGAGGTTGTTTGGCCTTGTCATTCTTCTTCTTGTTCTTGGACATGGGTGCAAACCCAATTCCATCCTTGCCCACAACTTCCTTTTGATTGCTCAAAAGATCGTTGAGGTTCTTCTCACCTTGTATGCACGACACAAGGCCTTTCTCAAGTTGCTCATTCAACTTGACATTCTCCTCCACAAGATGCACATGCTCACAACACGGGTTAGTAGCATTTGCATTATCAATTAAGACCATATGAGGAAAAGTGACTTTCTCCTTGGTGAGCTTCACTTGGAGTTGATCATGAGACTCCTTGAGGCTAGCATGAGCACCCTTCAAGGCCTTGTGAGCCTTGTCAAGTATATCAAACTCATCTTTGAGTCTAGCATGGTCAACCCCAAGTTTAGCCTTCTCGGAATTGAGCACACGAGATACAACAAGAGCACGATCAAGATCTTTCTTTAATTTAGCATGATCATCATTGTGTGACTCCTTAAGAGCCAAACAATGACCACGCTCTTCCTCAAGCGTATTAGAGAGATTCGATATCTCATCGGCATAGTCACGTATGACCTTCCATCTTAGAGATGGTTTCTTCGTGAGCCTCAATCATGTCATTGGCTTCACCAAGTTGTTCCAAGAGAGCAAGAAAATGCTTCTTGGATTTTCCCTTGAGCTTACTCATAAAAGACTCAAATTCATTTACTTCCTCATTTGACCCCTCACTTTCATCAATGCAATCTATCAAGGAAGGACTAGTAGTGATGGTAGTTTTTATGTTGTGGGTTACCTTGTTGGTGGCTTTGGCCACGAGGCACTTGGTGGTGATGTTCTCGTTGGGTGAGTCGAAGAGGGATACCCGTGGAGTTGTGGCAATGGCAACGGAGGCCATGGCCATCACCTCACCATCTTCATCATCATCATCCTCCTCCTCCTCATTGTACTCTTCTTGTGCCACCAACCCCTTGGGAGGAGTCTTCTTGGTGAAGTTGTTCTTGTTGGGGAAGGACTTGGCTTTGTCTTTTCGAATGAGCTTGCCACCATTGTCTTCCCGCTTCTCGTAAGGGCACTCCGCAACAAAGTGGCTCACATTGCCACAATTGTAGCATGTCCTCACACGTTGCTTGCCCTTGATGCCACTTGAGTTGTTCTTGTTGAAGTTGGGCCTTGAGTTCTTCTTGCTCCAAAATTGCCTTGAAGCGAGAGCCATGTGCTCATGGTAATCATATTTTGTATCTTCGAGGTTGCTCCCCTCATCTTCCTCTTCATCCTCTTCTTGCACACTTGCCTTGGCCTTCAACGCAAGGTTGGGTTTCTTCGCCCGTTGAGAGCGCATCACCGCATTGTCGGCGGTCTTGTCCAAGATTCTCATAGCAACAAACTCATCCAACACTTCAGTTGAGGACAAGGTTTGGAAGTCCAGCCTTTGACGGATGACGGATGACATGGCCTTGTGGTAGGGCATCATGGCCTTGAGAAACTTGCGCTTGATCCAATTTTCATCCATATCATTGATCCCATGATCTCAGAGTGAGACCGCAAGAGTGGTTAATCTCCGGTAGTGCTCACGAGGTTCTTCATCTTCATTCATCACAAACTCATCGTCTTCATCTTGCACCACTTCATAGCTGAAGCATTGAATGCTTGTGCTTCCCTTGTAAATGGAAACAACATGTTCCTCAGCTTCCTTGTCCATGGTGAAGGGTCAGAGGTGAGCAATATCTTTGGGTGGAATTGCATCTTGAATAATGAAGAGAGCGGACTCGTTGAATTAATTATCCGCGACTTCTCTAGGGGTGAAGTTGCTTGGATCATGCGGGTAGAAACCTTGCTCAATAATTCCCCAAAGTTTAGTGTTACTATGATTTAAATGACGTTTAAAGCGGTAGACCCAAGAGGCAAAATCCTCATTTTTCACAAACTTAGGAGGAGGACTAAGATGATTCAAATGAGTGGAGGGAACCGGTCCTCCATACGTAAGAGGTGGTTCAACATGGGCAAAGATGTCGTTTCCACTTCTACCACTAGGCAAAGGAATTTTATCACTAGAAGCTTCCCCCTTATCGGAGTTAGCATTCGCCACCTTGTTAGTGGGAGCGACCACTTCCAATGGTGTAGTGGATAACTTAATACCATCAAGAAACTCCTTGAACATGTCTTTGACCTCGGTCGTCATGGAGGTTTTCAATGTGTCCAAAGCCGCATTGAATTCCTCGCGTGAGACTGGGGATGCCCCATCGTCTGTAGATGAAGAAGGATTCACACCGGGGTGCTCCTCCTCGCCATCTATGGTGTCAAACATACTCTTAGGACGGTAAAATCCTTATGAAAGCACAAGTGCTCCCTAGGTGGTTTTGGTAATTAATGTCAACATATCTCTTGTTGGACTAACACTTTTATCTAGTATGTTTTAGATAAGTTCAACAATGGAATGGCATGGACTAAAGGATGTGGGAACTCCTTCTAGATGCTAAGGACAAAGGATTGGCTCAAGATTCAAGCTCAAGACTCTTCATTTTATATTTTAGTGATCCAAGATCACATTGATTCTATAGGAAAAGCCAATACTATCAAGAAGGGATGAGGTGTTGCTTAATGAGTTTCTTGCTCCACAGTGCTTAGTGATATGCTCCAAAACCCTCAACTAATTTCCCACTTCCACACAAATGACTTAAACCTAAAGTCAAATTCGGCCCCACCGATTCTTTCTATCCGGCGCCACCGAGTTTAGATGTCATAGCCACTGCCACAAACCCTAGGCAAATCGGTCTCACCGATAGGGATCTCGATCTCCCCGAGATGGGATTGTAATCTCTCTATGTATGTCCATTACCAAAATCGGTCTCACCGAGTTTGAGCAATCGGTATTGCCGAGATTACAATGCAAACTTCCCAGTTGACTAATTACCAAAATCGGTCCCACCGAGTTTGTGTAATCGGTCCAACCGAGTTTGCCTGACCAACTCTCTGGTTAGCTTATTACCAAAATCGGTCTCACCGAGTTTGTGTAATCGGTCTTACCGAGATTACGTTATGCCCTAACCCTAACCATATCGGTCCTACCGAGTTGCATTTCGGTCCCACCAAAAATCCTAACGGTCACTAGGTTTACAAAATCGATCCGATCGAGTTTGTTGATTCGGTCCCACCGAGTTTGGTAAATTGTGTGTAATGGTTAGATTTTGTGTGGAGGCTATATATACCCCTCCACCTCCTCTTCATTCGTGGAGAGAGCCATCAGACTGAACCTACACTTCCAGCATACATTTTCTGAGAGAGAACTACCTACTCATGTGTTGAGGCCAAGATATTCCATTCCTACCATATGAATCTTGACCTCTAGCCTTCCCCAAGTTGCTTTCCACTCAAATCTTCTTTCCACCAGATCCAAAACCTATGAGAGATAGTTGAGTGTTGGGGAGACTATCATTTGAAGCACAAGAGCAAGGAGTTCATCATCAACGCACCATTTGTTACTTCTTGGAGAGTGGTGTCTCCTAGATTGGCTAGGTGTCACTTGGGAGCCTCCGACAAGATTGTGGAGTTGAACCAAGGAGTTTTTAAGGGAAAGGAGATCGCCTACTTCGTGAAGATCTACCGCTAGTGAGGAAAGTTCTTCGTGGGCGACGGCCATGGTGGGATAGACAAGGTTGCTTCTTCGTGGACCCTTCGTGGGTGGAGCCCTCCGTGGACTCGCGCAACCGTTACCCTTCATGGGTTGAAGTCTCCATCAACGTGGATGTACGATAGCACCACCTATCGGAACTACGCCAAAAACATTCGTGTCTCCAATTGCGTTTGAATCCTCCAAAACCCTTCCCTTTACATTCTTGCAAGTTGCATGCTTTACTTTCCGCTGCTCATATACTCTTTGCATGCTTGCTTGTTATGTATTGTGAATGTTAAACTTGTGCCTAAACTCCACTTAAACTTAAAGAAGTTAAAAACTGCAACTTTGTCACTTGGTGTCTGATCACCCCCCTCTAGACACCTCTTCTCAAGGTCCTACAAGTGGTATCAGAGCATTGGTCTCCATTGCCTTGGTTTAATCACCATTGGAGGAAGATGGATGAGTCTACTTTGGGGAGTCTTAGACATAGAGTGCCTATTCTTGATGGAGAGTATTTTCATGAGTGGAAAAATGAGATGCTTGTAATTTTCAATCAATATCATTTGAACAAGTACACTGCTAGCCCTTGTGCACCTCATGTTGATCCTATGCATCCTACCCACGATGAGTCAATTGACATGATCCGCAATCTTAGAACTGCCAAACTTATCATTAGAGGATTTCCTAGAAACTTGATTGGATGTTTGCCTACTCTTAAGTGTGCCTACACTAATGGAAATTTCTTGAGGAACGCTTTCCAAATTATTCCTTGAAAAATCTTGATGAAATTCTCCATAAGTCTATTGCTTTGAGTAAGATGAATACATCTATTTGAGCTTACAAACCTTATGCGTGCCAAAGGAGATGTTGGAATTATTAGTGATATTATTTCCGAAGCTATAAAAATTCATAAGCAAATTATTGTCAAACTCACTCTAACGAATCACCCTCTCTAGGATTTGATCCACCACATGACGATGTTGAACATGGATACTATGATGAGGATGATGATAGTGACTTCGATCTTGATGATGCAATGAGACACTTTGGTCTTATGGCAAACCTTCGGGGATATATGTCATGAGGAAAGGAATGGGTTCTTGATAGTGGATGTACCGATCACATGACCAGAGATAAAGACATGTTTTGTGAGCTTGCTGAAAATGATAGTCCTCGAAAGTATGTCACTTTCGGTGACAACTTGAAGGGTAAGGTGGTTGGCCTTGGTAAGGTGGCAATATCACATGATAGCTCCATACAAAATGTCATGCTCGTTGAATCTCTTGGATACAACTTACTTTCAGTATCTAGAGTTGCTGATTTCGGTTTCAATGTCCTATTTACTGAAGTAGATTGCCAAGTATTTCATCGAGACAATCATAAAATGGTCTTTACCGGTGTGCGTAGAGGTGATCTATACATTTTTGATTTCACTAAAAAGGCTCAACCTAAAACTTGCTTCATTGCTAAATCCTCAAAAGGTTGGTTATGGCATAGACGACTAGGTCACATTGGCATGAGAAACCTTGACAAGCTTATTAAAGGAAATCATATCCTCGGTGTTAACGATGTCATATTTGATAAGGATAGACTTTGCAGCGCTTGTTAGGCAGGTAAACAGGTTGGAGGAAGGCATCCCGTGAAGAACATCATGACCACAAGGAGGCCACTCGAGCTACTTCACATGGATCTTTTTGGTCCCAACTCTTACAAGAGTCTCGGTGGAAATTCTTTTGGTCTAGTTATAGTTGATGATTTTTCAAGATTTACGTGGGTGTTATTTCTCGATGATAAATCACAGGTCCAAAAGATCTTCAAAAACTTCGCTAGGAAGGCCCAAAATCAATTTGAAGTGAAGATCAAGAAGGTTCGCAGTGACAACAGAACGGAGTTCAAGAACGCAAATGTGGACACCTTTCTTGACGAAGAAGGGATTTCACACAAGTTCTCGGCTATGTACACACCTCAACAAAATGGAGTTGTTGAGAGGAAGAACCAGACGCTCATCGAAATGGCGAGAACGATGCTTGATGAGTACAATATGCCGAAGCACTTTTGGGCAGAAGCGGTTGAGACAGCTTGTCATGCAACAAATCGCTTGTATCTTCACAAGCTACTCGGCAAGACGGCATACGAGCTCCTCACCGGTAACAAACCCCAAGTCGGATATTTTTGAGTATTCGGCTCAAAGTGCTACATTCTTGATAAGCATCATCGTTCTAAATTCGCTCCCAAATCTCATGAAGGTTTCCTACTAGGTTATGGCTCAAACTCTCACACTTACCGCGTCTACAACAATTTCACCCGAAAGGTTGAAGAGACGGTAGATGTGAAGTTTGATGAATCTAACGGCTCGCAAGTAGAGCAATTGCCAATTGATGTAGGAGACAAAGATCCCTCGGAAGCAATCCAAGACTTGTCTATTGGCAAGGTCCGTCCAACGAAGGTGAAGGAGAGTACCTCGTCCGTCAAAGTGGAAGCTTCTACTTCACGACAAGGTGAACCAAGAGGTGATACGGAAGCATCCACAAGTGGGACACACCAAGATGAAGAAAACGAGGAAGCGCATCAAGATGAATGTCAACAACCTCCCTCTCCACCACGACAAGAGAACGACAACGCCAACAATGAAGAAGGCCAAGAAGAAGAACAAGATGAAGAAGAAGTTCAACCAAGAAACAAGCAAAAGCTTTCACGAGTTCGAGCAAGAATTGCTAAAGACCACCCCATCGAGCAAATCTACAATGATATCCTAACCGGGAGAATCACTCGCTCTAAAACTCGTTTAGCTAACTTTTGTGAAAACTATTCTTTCATCTCTAGCATTGAACCTATGAAGGTCGAAGAAGCAATGGAAGATCCGGATTGGATAAATGCTATGCATGAAGAGCTACACAACTTTGAGAGAAACCAAGTTTGGACATTGGTTGAGAAGCCCGACAACAACCACAACATCATCGGTACCAAATGGGTGTTTCGCAACAAGCAAGATGAAGATGGACAAGTAGTTTGCAACAAAGCACGTCTCGTCGCCCAAGGCTACACACAAGTCGAAGGTATGGACTATGGTGAGACTTACGCTCCCGTTGCTAGACTTGAGTCCATTCGCATCTTACTTGCCTATGCTAATCATCATGATATCACCTTGTACCAAATGGACATTAAAAGTGCTTTTCTAAATGGTGAAATAGAGGAGGAAGTTTATGTTAAGCAACCTCCTGGTTTTTTCAATCCTAAGAAACCCAATCATGTTAGCTCTTTATGGTCTTAAACAAGCTCCTAGAGCGTGGTATAAATGCTTGACCAAGTTCCTTATTGAAAAAGGCTTTGAAATTGGGAAAATTGATTCAACTCTTTTTACTAAAAGGGTTAATGGAGAACTATTTGTGTGCCAAATCTATGTTGATGATATTATATTTGGTTCAACTAACCCTCATTTTAGTAAAAAGTTTGGGAAGCTAATGTCGAAGAAGTTTGAGATGTCTATGATGAGTGAATTCAAATTCTTTCTTGGGTTGCAAATCAAGCAAACTAAGGAAGGTACCTTTGTTTCTCAAACAAAGTACACCAAGGACTTATTCAAGAAGTTCAATATGCAAGAATGAAAAGGTATGTCTACACCCATGCCTACTAGTGGACATCTTGATTTGACCAAAGATGGTGAACCGGTTGATCAAAAGGTTTATCGCTCTATGATTGGTTCATTGTTATATCTATGTGCTTCACGTCCCAATATCATGCTAAGTGTATGCATGTGTGCACGATATCAAGCTGCTCCTAAAGAATGTCATCTTAAGGCTGTGAAAAGGATAGTGAGATACTTAATCCATACACCAATTTTTGGCATTTGGTATCCTAAGAGGGCCTCTTTCGATCTTGTTGGCTACTCCGACTCGGACTATGCCGGAGACAAGGTTGATAGAAAGTCCACTTCGGGTACTTGTCAATTTCTTTGTAGATCTCTTGTGTCTTGGTCTTCCAAGAAACAAAACTCAATATCCTTATCCACCGCTAAAGTGGAATACATTGCCGCTGGTTCATGTTGTGCTCAATTACTTTGGATGACCCAAACTCTTAAAGACTATGGGATATATATGAAACATGTTCCATTTCTTTGTGACAATGAAAGTGCTATTAAAATTGGTCATAATCCTGTACAACATTCTCGAACTAAGCATATTGAAGTTCGTCATCATTTCATTCGAGATCATGTTGCTAAGGGTGACATTGATCTTAAGCATGTTCGCACCAAAAAGCAATTAGCGGATATATTCACTAAACCTCTTGATGAGAAAGTGTTTTGCAGGTTGAGAGGTGAACTGAACATCATTGATGCTTCAAACTTGGAGTAGAAACTCCATTGGATACATGCAAGACATGAGCTTATGACTAATCCTTGATATTTCTCTTATGATAAAAATCTTATGTCTAGGATATATTTGCATCTTGCATGTTATCTAACCCGTGTAGGTACTTGGATGAATCTAATTCCATGATATTGTAATCTACTCACATCTTGAGCAATCTCCACATCACCAAGTCTCTACACTATGGTGGTTGAAGACAAGGAAGCACGAAACCATTCAAACATATCCTTTGACAAATTCTATGTTGAGCTTCATGATTGTCATCTTTGGATACACAAGTGCTATTCCTTGCAAGAACTAACCCATGTAGGTAGATGGACTCAAATTCCAAGTGGTGCTCCCAACTCTTGATGAGCTACATCGGCCACGAGCAACCCACACAAGTTCAACTACATGTTCAACACCACCAACCAAGGTATGTTATTCCATCTTAGAGAAGCTTTACTCCAAGTCATGAGCTAAAGCAACTCGACAAGATGTGAATACATCAAGATGCTTAACCGAAAAATGGCAACCCCATTTTGAGCTTAAACAATGAGTATGACCTATGATCAAGTGATCTCACTTGACTCCTAAGTCAATATACTCTAACATAGGTGACTTTTGTCGCCGACCACCTCTAGATGAAGTTCTCTTGTGTTCTTTTCTGTGTGTTTGCATTTGTCTCATGCATATTTGTTTCCCCTTTCAAAAAAAACTTCATCTAGATTTCTTTCTGCTTGCTCTGCATTTTCTGCATCCAATTCATTGCATATCATTAAGTAAACTCCTTGCAAATATTTGTGAGATCTTACTAGTCTAGTGAGCTGAGGTGACAAGTGTTTTCTCTGTGATGAACTCGGTTTCACCGACTTGTTGCTTTCGGTCCATCCGAATTCTTTCGGTACAACCGGAGCATACCACTCGGTGCCACCAATTTCACCACAGGAAAAACTGCTTGCCACATATTCTGTGTTTCTTCTGATCCAGCTCCACTCAAATCTTGTCCTCTACAAGCATCACATTTTTATAAATGCTTTGAACTGTGTCTCAATGATCAAACCCTTCTTGGAAATTGATGTCAAAGGGGGGGAGAGAGATCACATCAAAGCTTATCACTTAGAGAGATCACATCAGAGAAAGAGAATATCACCTCCTCAGGGGAAAAAAAGATCTCCAGTGGGAGAGAATACTCAAGTAGAAAGTATTTCTCAAGGATCCTAGATGCTTGATGTTTAAGAGGAGAGATGCCACATGTCTTATTGAGGGGAAAAGACATGTTCATATGTGCTTATTTGCATTAGCTCAGTTCATTTATATCTTTTAGCTCTGATTTTCTGTTCCCTATCTTCTCCCAGTATCCCATGCTAGATTCAGGGGGGAGCAAGACATCTAAGGGAAAGAAATCATTTAAATTCATTGCATATCTTTACTCTTGGGGACATGTCTAGTCCAATGTGGTACTTAGTACTCACTCTCTGCATGTCATCCCAGTCTTGGTATTTCTTGTGGTTTCTTCTGTTTGCTCTGGCCAGTAGATGTATCTGTGTTGTCTAACCTTGTTTGCGCAGGTTCATTCCATCCTAAGCCAACTCAAGACTACAAGGTAAGTATATGCATCACAATCATGTGTATGAGGAATTCTTGCTAATGTACATACTGTTTGCAAGAAGGACTCATGAGCATGAAGGTATTTTCTTTAATATTCTTTGCTCTGATGCATATGGCCAAGATACATGTAACACATTGCCTGCTCTATCATGGTTATTCTCTCACATGCTTCTATATTCCATATTCACAAAATTGCATACATGTAGGGGGAGCCTATGCTTGTTACATGTCTTTCCAAAGCTTTACTTGCTATTCTTTATATCTTTATCTAAAGCTTTGATGTATGTTGTCATCAATTACCAAAAAGGGGGAGATTGAAAGCACAAGTGCTCCCTAGGTGGTTTTGGTAATTAATGTCAACATATCTCTTGTTGGACTAACACTTTTATCTAGTATGTTTCAGATAAGTTCAACAATGGAGTGGCATGGACTAAAGGATGTGGGAACTCCTTCTAGATGCTAAGGACAAAGGATTGGCTCAAGCTTCAAGCTCAAGACTCTTCATTTTATATTTTAGTGATCCAACATCACATTGATTCTATAGGAAAAGCCAATACTATCAAGAAGGGATGAGGTGTTGCTTAATGAGTTTCTTGCTCCACAGTGCTTAGTGATATGCTCCAAAACCCTCAACTACTTTCCCACTTCCACACAAATGACCTAAACCTAAAGTCAAATTCGGCCCCACCGATTCTTTCTATCCGGCGCCACCGAGTTCAAATGTCATAGCCACCGCCACAAACCCTAGGCAAATCGGTCTCACCGATAGGGATCTCGGTCTCACCGAGATGGGATTGTAATCTCTCTATGTATGTCCATTACCAAAATCGGTCTCACCTAGTTTGAGCAATCGGTACTGCCGAGATTACAATGCAAACTTCCCGGTTGACTAATTACCAAAATCGGTCCCACCGAGTTTGTGTAATCGGTCCAACCGAGTTTGCCTGACCAACTCTCTGGTTAGCTTATTACCAAAATTGGTCTCACCGAGTTTGTGTAATCGGTTTACCGAGATTACGTTATGCCCTAACCCTAACCATATCAGGCCTTGAGTTCTTCTTGCTCCAAAATTGCCTTGAAGCGAGAGCCATGTGCTCATGGTAATCATATTTTGTATCTTCGAGGTTGCTCTCCTCATCTTCCTCTTCATCCTCTTCTTCCACACTTGCCTTGGCCTTCAACGCAAGGTTGGGTTTCTTCGCCCGTTGAGAGCGCATCACCGCATTGTCGGCGGTCTTGTCCAAGATTCTCATAGCAACAAACTCATCCAACACTTCAGTTGAGGACAAGGTTTGGAAGTCCAGCGTTTGACGGATGACGGATGACATGGCCTTGTGGTAGGGAATCATGGCCTTGAGAAACTTGCGCTTGATCCAATTTTCATCCATATCATTGATCCCATGATCTCAGAGTGAGACCACGAGAGTGGTTAATCTCCGGTAGTGCTCACGAGGTTCTTCATCTTCATTCATCACAAACTCATCGTCTTCATCTTGCACCACTTCATAGCTGGAGCATTGAATGCTTGCGCTTCCCTTGTAAATGGAAACAACATGTTCCTCAGCTTCCTTGTCCATGGTGAAGGGTCGGAGGTGAGCAATATCTTTGGGTGGAATTGCATCTTGAATAATGAAGAGAGCGGACTCGTTGAATTAATTATCCGCGGCTTCTCTAGGGGTGAAATGGCTTGGATCATGCGGGTAGAAACCTTGCTCCATAATTCCCCAAAGGTTAGTGTTACTATGATTTAAATGACGTTTAAAGCGGTAGACCCAAGAGGCAAAATCCTCATTTTTCACAAACTTAGGAGGAGGACTAAGATGATTCAAATGAGTGGAGGGAACCGGTCCTCCATACGTAAGAGGTGGTTCAACATGGGCAAAGATGTCGTTTCCACTTCTACCACTAGGCAAAGGAATTTTATCACTAGAAGCTTCCCCCTTATCGGAGTTAGCATTCGCCACCTTGTTAGTGGGAGCGACCACTTCCAATGGTGTAGTGGATAACTTAATACCATCAAGAAACTCCTTGACATGTCTTTGACCTCGGTCGTCATGGAGGTTTTCAATGTGTCCAAAGCCGCATTGAATTCCTCGCGTGAGACTGGGGATGCCCCATCGTCTGTAGACAAAGAAGGATTCACACCGAGGTGCTCCTCCTCGCCATCTATGGTGTCAAACATACTCTTAGGACGGTAAAGTCCTTATGAAAGCACAAGTGCTCCCTAGGTGGTTTTGGTAATTAATGTCAACATATCTCTTGTTGGACTAACACTTTTATCTAGTATGTTTCAGATAAGTTCAACAATGGAGTGGCATGGACTAAAGGATGTGGGAACTCCTTCTAGATGCTAAGGACAAAGGATTGGCTCAAGATTCAAGCTCAAGACTCTTCATTTTATATTTTAGTGATCCAAGATCACATTGAGTCTATAGGAAAAGCCAATACTATCAAGAAGGGATGAGGTGTTGCTTAATGAGTTTCTTGCTCCACAGTGCTTAGTGATATGCTCCAAAACCCTCAACTACTTTCCCACTTCCACACAAATGACTTAAACCTAAAGTCAAATTCGGCCCCACCGATTCTTTCTATCCGGCGCCACCGAGTTTAGATGTCATAGCCACTGCCACAAACCCTAGGCAAATCGGTCTCACCGATAGGGATCTCGGTCTCCCCGAGATGGGATTGTAATCTCTCTATGTATGTCCATTACCAAAATCAGTCTCACCGAGTTTGAGCAATCGGTACTGCCGAGATTACAATGCAAACTTCCCGGTTGACTAATTACCAAAATCGGTCCCACCGAGTTTGTGTAATCGGTCCAACCGAGTTTGCCTGACCAACTCTCTGGTTAGCTTATTACCAAAATCGGTCTCACCGAGTTTGTGTAATCGGTCTTACCGAGATTAGTTATGCCCTAACCCTAACCATATCGGTCCTACCAAGTTGCATTTCGGTCCCACCAAAAATCCTAACGGTCACTAGGTTTACAAAATCGATCCGACCAAGTTTGTTGATTCGGTCCCACCGAGTTTGGTAAATTGTGTGTAATGGTTAGCTTTTGTGTGGAGGCTATATATACCCCTCCACCTCCTCTTCATTCGTGGAGAGAGACATCAGACTGAACCTACACTTCCAGCATACATTTTCTGAGAGAGAACTACCTACTCATGTGTTGAGGCCAAGATATTCCATTCCTACCATATGAATCTTGACCTCTAGCCTTCCCCAAGTTGCTTTCCACTCAAATCTTCTTTCCACCAGATCCAAAACCTATGAGAGAGAGTTGAGTGTTGGGGAGACTATCATTTGAAGCACAAGAGCAAGGAGTTCATCATCAATGCACCATTTGTTACTTCTTGGAGAGTGGTGTCTCCTAGATTGGCTAGGTGTCACTTGGGAGCCTCCGACAAGATTGTGGAGTTGAACCAAGGAGTTTTTAAGGGAAAGGAGATCGCCTACTTCATGAAGATCTACCGCTAGTGAGGCAAGTCCTTCGTGGGCGACGGCCATGGTGGGATAGACAAGGTTGCTTCTTCGTGGACCCTTCGTGGGTGGAGCCCTCCGTGGACTCGCACAACCGTTACCCTTCATGGGTTGAAGTCTCCATCAACGTGGATGTACGATAGCACCACCTATCGGAACCACGCCAAAAACATTCGTGTCTCCAATTGCGTTTGAATCCTCCAAAACCCTTCCCTTTACATTCTTGCAAGTTGCATGCTTTACTTTCCGCTGCTCATATACTCTTTGCATGCTTGCTTGTTATGTATTGTGAATGTTAAACTTGTGCCTAAACTCCACTTAAACTTAAAGAAATAAAAAACTGCAACTTTGTCACTTAGTGTCTAATCACCCCCCTCTAGACACCTCTTCTCAAGGTCCTACACCTTAATAAAGAGACGAGGCTCTGATACCAATTGAAAAGGATCGATATAGTTGACTAGAGGGGGGGGGTGAATAGGCAACTAACAATTTTTAGCTTTTCTTTACCAAATTAAACTTTGCATCAAAGTAGGTTGTCTAGATATGCAACTAGGTGAGCAACCTATATGATGCAACAACAACAAGCACACAAGCAAGCAAGGGATAGAACACAATATAAGATTGCACAAGTAAAGGTGAGAGATAACCAAAAGTTGAGTCGATGGAGACGAGGATGTGTTACCGAAGTTCCCTCCCTTTAAGGGGAGGTACGTCTCCATTGGAGCCGTGTGGAGGCACAATGCTCCCCGAGAAGCAACTAGGGCCACCGTATTCTCCTCACGCCCTCAGACAATGCGAGATGCTATGATTCCACTATTGGTGCCCTTGGAGGCAGTGACCGAACCTTTACAAATAAGGTTGGGGCAATCTCCACAACTTAATTCGAGACTCCCAACGACACCACGAAGCTTCACCACAATGGACTATGGCTCTGCGGTGAACTCAACCGTCTAGGGTGCTCAAACACCCAAGAGTAACAAGATCCGCAAGGGATTAGTGGGGGGAATCAAATTTCTCTTGGTGGAAGTGTAGATCGAGGCCTTCTCAACCAATCCCTAGAGAATCAAGGAGTTTGATTGGCTAGGGAGAGAGATCGTGCAAAGACAATGGAGCTTAGGGATGGAAGAGGTTGACAACTCGGAGAAGAAGACTCCACTTATATAGTGATAGGGACTACCGCAGGCGCTACGGTACTACCACTTGCATGGCAGGAGCTAGACCAGCCCTATTGCATTGAAGCAAAGAGCGGTAGAACCGCCAGAGCGGTACAACCGCTTGCCCTTGCGGTACTACCGCAAGGCAGGGTTTGCCTGGGCTGGGAAGGCACGGACGAATAAAAATACATCCATGGCTACTTTCGCTGAGTTTCAATATGTGCAAAAATCTGACATGGTACTACCGCATACAGGGAGCAGTACTACCGTGTAGGGCACAGATGTAAAAAATTACATCCGCCCTTTCTCCCGCTCGTGCTGTTGTGCTGGGCACGAGGCCACGGTACTACCACGCCCGGGCAGTGGTACTACCACAAGGGCCTGCAGTACTACCGTGTCCCCAGCCGGTACTACCGTGGGCCTCTGTGGTACTACCGCTGCCTTGAGCAGTACTACTGCATGCCACAACACAACAACACTAGGAGTCCTTCATTTTGCAGAGACACGGATAAACGATGGTTACTCCAAAGAGGCAAAGGAAAGATGGTGCAAAATAATAGACGTGTACGTGATGATTCCACCCAAACCTTTCCAAAGCGGACCCCTCTTAATAGTACGGCTTTCCTACGACTCAAATCCACCGAAAAGAAACTTATATAAAACTCCGTCTTCACTAGACTCCGAGGGGCAACGACTCGTCTTGTGCCTAATCATGAGATATCTGAAATGCTCAATGCACACGATTAGTCCGCAAATGCATTATCATCAGTCACCGAAACCACATGGGATAAAATATGCCCTGACACAAAGGTAGAGGGAGTGTGCGACGGTGATCTTATCAACCTTGGAATCACTTCCAACACACATCGTCACCTCGCCCTTAACTAGTTTCTATTCATTTTGCAACTCCTGTTTTGAGTTACTAATCTTAGCAACTGAACCATTATCAAATACCCAAGGGCTACTATGAACACTAGTAAAGTACACATCAATAACATGTATATCAAATATACCTTTGTTCAATTTGCCATCCTTCTTATCGGCCAAGTATTCGGGGTAGTTCCGCTTCCTGTGACCATTTCCTTTGCACTAGAAGCACTCTGTTTCAGGCTTGGGCCTAGTTTTGGGCTTCTTCATGGGAGCGGCAACTTGTTTGTTATTCTTCTTGAAGTTCCCTTTCTGTCCCTTGTCTTTTTTCTTGAAACTAGTGGTTTTGTTAACCATCAACACTTGATGCTCTTTCTTGATTTCTACCTTCATCGATTTCAGCGTCGCGAAGAGCTTGGGAATTGTTTTCGTCATCCCTTGCACATTATAGTTCATCACGAAGTTCTAGTAGCTTGGTGATAGTGACTAGAGAACTCCTGTCAATCACTATCTTAGCTGGAGGATTAACTCCCACTTGATTCAAGCGATTTTAGTACCCAGACATTTTGAGCACATGCTCACTGGCTGAGCTATTCTCCTCCATCTTATAGGCAAAGTATTTGTCAAAGGTCACATACCTCTCGACATGGGCATAAGTCTAAAATACCAATTTCAGCTCTTGGAACATCTCATATGATCCGTGGCGTTCAAAGCATTTTTGAAGTCCCGGTTCTAAGCCATAAAGCATGGCGCACTAAACTATCAAGTAGTCATCATATCGAGCTTGTCAAACATTCATAACATTTGCATTTGCTCCTGCAATAGGTATGTCACCTAGCGGTGCATCAAGGACATAATTCTTTTGTGCAGCAATGAGGATAATCCTCAGATCACGGACCCAGTCCGCATCATTGCTACTATAATCTTTCAACTTATTTTCCTCTTGGAATATATCAAAAATAGGGGAGATATATCATGAGGTATTGATCTACAACATAGATCTACAAATACTATCAGGACTAAATTCATGCTAAATTAAGTTCAATTAATCAAATTACTTAAGAACTCCCACTTAAATAGACATCCCTGAAGTCATCTAAGTGATACGTGATCCAAATCAACTAACCCATGTCCGATCATCACATGAGATGGGGCAGTCATCAATGGTGAACATCTCTATGTTGATCATATCTACTATATGATTCACGTTCAACCTTTCGGTCTCTAGTGTTCTGAGGCCATGTCTGTACATGCTAGGCTCATCAAGTTTAATCTGAGTATTCTGCATGTGCAAAACTGTCTTGCACCCGTTGTATGTGAACGTAGAGTCTATCACACCCAATCATCACGTGGTGTCTCAACACAACGAACTGTCGCAATGGTGCATACTCACAGAGAACACTTATACCTTGAAATTTAGTGAAGGGATCATCTAATAATGCTACCGCCGTACTAACCAAAATAAGATGCATAAAAGATAAACATCACATGCAATCAAAATATGTGACATGATATGGCCATCATCTTGTGCTTTTGATCTCCATATCCAAAGCATCGTCATGATCTCCATCGTCACCGGCTCGACACCTTGATCTCCATCATAGCGTCGTGGCCGTCTCGCCAACTATTGCTTATACAACTATTGCTATCTCATAGTGATAAAGTAAAGCAGCTACATGGCGTATGCATTTCATAAAATAAGAGACAACCATACGGCTCCTGTCGGTTGCCAGATATCTTACAAAACATGATCATCTCATACAATAATGTATATCTCATCATGTCTTGACCATATCACATCACAACGTACCTTGCAAAAACAAGTTAGACGTCCTCTACTTTGTTGTTGCAAGTTTTACGTGCCTGCTACGGGCTTCTAGCAAGAACCGTTCTTACCTATGCATAAAACAACAACGGTGTTTCATCAAGTTTGTTGTTTTAACCTTCTTCAAGGACCGGCCGTAGTCAAATTTGATTCAACTAAAGTAGGAGAAACAGACACCCGCCAACCACCTTTATGCAAAGCTAGTTGCATGTCATTCGGTGGAACCGGCCTAATGTGCATGGACGTGTAATGTTGGTCCAGGATGCTTCATCCCACAATACCGCCAAATCAAAATAAGACGTTGGTGGTTAGCAGTATGACTCTCACCGCCCACAACGCTTTGTGTTCTACTCGTGCATATCATCTACACATAGACCTAGCTCATGATGCCACTGTAATATCATCTACACATAGACCTAGCTCATGATGCCATTGTTGGGAATCGTTGCATGGAAAAACAAAAAAATTCTCCGCACACACAATGATCTATCCATGGAGATGCATAGCAACGAGGGGGAGAGTGTGTGTACATACACTCATAGAGCGTAAGCGGAAGCGTTTCACAACGCGGTTGATGTAGTCGAACTTTCTTCGTGATCCACCGATCGAGTACAGAACGTATGACACCTCCGAGTTCTGCACACGTTCAGCTCGGTGACGTCCCTCGCCTTCTTGATCCAGCAAGACATCGAGGTAGTAGATGAGTTCCGTCAGCACGACGGCGTGGTGACGGTGATGGTGAAGTGATCTCCGCAGGGCTTCACCTAAGCACTACGAAAATATGACCGGGGGAGTAAACGGTGGACGGGGCACCGCACACGGCCAGGAAATTGTCTGGTGTGTGCTAGGGAGCCCCCCCCCCCCACATATATAGGTGGGAGGGGGAGGGGAGAGGCCAGGAGGCACCCCAAGTTGGACCTAATCCTACTTGGGCTCCTCCCAATCCGCGCGCGCCCCTGCCATATATATTGGAGGGGGAAGGAAAGAGGGAGGAGGGGGAAGGAAGGGGGAATCCTATTCCCTTTCTTTCCTTTCCACCTTCCCCTTTCCTTCTCCACCTTGGCCGACCCATATGGGGGGCACACCAGCCCATTGTGGCTGGTGTGTTTCCCCTCTTGGCCCATAAGGGCCATATCTTTTGCCTGGGGTGCCAGGAACCCCTTCCGGTGACCCGATATGTACTCGGTACCCTCCAGAACACTTTCGGTGTCCGAATACCATCGTCTTATATATCAGTCTTTACATCTCGACCATTTCGAAACTCCTCTTCATGTCCGTGATCTCATCCAGAACTCCGAACAACATTAGGTCACCAAATCACATAACTCATATAATACTATATCATCATCGAGCGTTAAGCGTGCGAACCCTATGGGTTCGAGAACTATGTAGACATGACCGAGACACCTCTCTGGTCAATAACCAATAGCGGAACTTGGATGCTCATATTGTCTCCTACATATTCTACAAAGATCTTTACCAGTCGAACCATTATGACAACATACGTAGTTCCCTTTGTCCATCGGTATGTTACTTGCCCGAGATTCAATCGCCGGTATCTTCATACCTAGTTCAATCTCATTACCGACAAGTCTCTTTACTCGTTCCGTAATACATTACCTCATGACTAACTCCTTAGTCGTTTTCTTGCAAGCTTATGACGTGTTGTAACGCCCAGTTAATTATGCTATAGTTATCTCATGCTAATGATGCCACATCACCGTGATTACTGTTGTTAACCTCGCGATGATCCAATCATGTTCGAATTCAAAAGTCAAAATGTAGTCAATTGGCAAAAGTTTAAAAAAGAAAAGAGGAACTCCCCTCCCCCGGCCTCGGCTCACCAGGCCGACCAGCCCCCAGGCCCAACAGGCTAGCGGCCAAACTGGCCAGCGGCCCAACCGCCCCCTGGTTATCCCCCACGCCCACAACCCTAGCCTCGATCCACCCCACTCCCACATTTCCCTCGCTCCTATGCCTCCCATGACCCGATCTAGATCGAGGGGCGGCGACCCCAGTGACCGCACCACTCGCTCCCTGATGCCGGCGCCCGTCCTCAGCGCCGCCTTGCCGCTGTCGCCTCACCCATCCTCCCCGAAGCCCTCCCTCTCCGCGACCCCCCCGGACGCTGCGCCCCGAGCACTGCCTCCACTGCCGCCTCGTTCATCACCGTCCCCCGTCGCTCACGTCCTCGCCTTCTCATAGCCGGCGTCATCGATCCTCGTAGGAGAACCCCTGCATAGGAGGTGAGGACAACTCCATCCCCCTTTTTCTCTGTTACCTCGCACCCCCGCTTCCGTCTGACACGCCCATCACAGCCCACACGCGCCCGCGGTTGCGCCCCAGTGTGCTAGTCCGTGCCCTCCACCGCCCGCTTGCTGCACCGCGCCCGCCCTCGCTCGGCACCGGCCCTGGGCCAGGCCGCACACGCCTTCGCCGAAGGCCGTGCCGGGGTAATGTTTGCCCAGGGCCGTGCGCTGCTTCCCCGCGACCGCACACTGCTTCTCGGCGCCTCACCACCACCCTGCGCCGGTGCCCCGCCGCTCCCCATCGTCCTGGCCGCGCCCGGGCACAGGCGCTTGGCGCCCATGCCCGCATCCGCCACCCGTTACGCCCGCGCCCGCTGCCCGCCAGCGCCTAGCGCTCGTTTGTGGCCTGGGCCTATGACAACGGGGCCCCACGCTCCTTCTCCTAAAAAAGAAATAATAAAAATAATAAATAAAATTAATTAATTAATCAACCAATTAATTAACTTAATTAACTCTTTTAGTTTACCTAATTAACTTGCTTAGTTAATTAAAACTGTTAATTAGTTACTAGTCTATGATAGAACGGCCCCACACTGTCAGGGTTGACTCTGGTCAACTCACTTGACTGCTGACATCATGATGATGTCATGCTGATGCAATAACCCCATTTTAGATTTAATAGTAATTTTAGAAATTGCTAATACTTAAATAATTCATATAAAAATAGCTGTACATCAGATGAAAATACTTTATACATGTAAGTTGCTCAGGAAGGTTCATTCGTCTGCCACGTGCCCCTAGCATAGCGAACATGCAACCGTCCTCGTCAGTTTCATATGTTCGAAAATGCCAAACTTTGGGAAAACATTCCTGGATGTTATCCCCCTCGCCTGTATCGAGTATCACTGCGTTAGAACACCCCTAGCCCTGCGTGTTACCCTGTCATGCATCTGTGTTGCATCTTTTTGCTCTATATTTACTGTTTCTTCCCCCTCTTCTTCTTCGGTAGAACCCAAGACCGTTGCTGATGTCCCTGTGATCGACTACGTCATCGATGACCCTTCTTCCTTTTCAGCGGAGCTTCCAGGCAGGCCCCCCTTTGATCATCCTGATATCGCCCATTTCATTCTCTCTCTTGCTTGCATTAGATTTTGCTACTGTAATTGATTGCTCCTATTCTGATGCATAGCCTGCTTTCGTACCTGTTATTGTTACCTAGCTGCTTATCCTAAACTGCTTAGTATAGGTTGGTTAGTGATCCATCAGTGACCCCCACCTTGTCCTTGTTGCCCCTGCTTCATCATCGACGACTCGATCAACATGATCGACGACCAGAGCCCGACACCTCACATCACTTCACCTCCTTAGTTGTACGACTCTGCAGTTACTATCGAGTGCCGAGGGTGATACCTCGTAATGCACTTCTGATGATAACTCTATAGTGTAGCTATTCTGTTGTCGTCATCGAGGGTGATTCCTCCTTCAAAACTCCCGATATGACTCTATCATGCATCCCCTCAAGTGTGGACCTCGAGGGTTATTCCTACTACGTTCACCTTGATGATTACATCGAGTGGAATCCATCAAGGGTGATTCCTCGGGGTTTCCCCCTTAATGTTTGGACACACGGTTACCTTGACTTTACTTGAGACGTTTGTGAAAGTCGGGCGGGCCCGGAGAGCACCCGCAAGATAATTACGTGGCACAACCGGGCATTCTGGGCCCTTGCCGTAAGTCCACGAGACGGGGTGACGGGGTCACATCGATCGTGAGTCTCTGCTCATCTCCGCAAGCTACTAATACACTAATGGTTTGGATATTTGTTCTGAGTTGGCCTTTGGCCTTTACGCACTAACTACCACGCGAGAATAGTTATGGGCCTCGACATTGTAGTATCAGCCAAATCTTTGTCAGACGTCTAGTTTAGCATTGCGGCACAGCTGGGCCAGCACCATCCTGCAGTGGTGGAGCCTGGATCCGCCTTGCACGCAATGACCCGGAGTGCAACAGGTGATGGGCCCAAGACCCCAGAGTGCTTAGTATGTAGATTGATGGGGACCTCTCTGCTGAGCCTAGGTAGCACTGCGACGTGTTGATCTTCCGAGGCCAGGCATTGACTTAGAAAAGTGTGTCCGGCCAGAGTAATCAAGCGTGTTGGAAAACGTGGTGCACCCCTGCATGGAATATTATCTATTAATAGCCGTGTCGACAGTAACAAACGTTCAGACTTGTATCCTAATCTATTACAACTAGAAATGGATACTTGAGATATGTGGCTCTGGGATTACTTTCTCGCAAGGAGTCGAGGAAGGATCTCTAGGCATTAATGTTGTAGCATGCTTGTTAATTAAAATGCTATTCATTACTCTCTACATGCTGCAAGATGCTTGGAGCTGCTTGAAGATTCTAGTCTTTGATAGGCTAGGCCTTCCCCTCTATTCTGGCATTCTGCAGTTCAGTCCACAGATACAACCCTTACAATTGATACGAATGCTTACTTAGTATAGATCTGATGCTTGCGAGTACTTTGGATGAGTACTCACGGTTCCTTTGCTACCCCTTTTCCCCCTTCTTTCTTCTTTTTGGTAGTTGCAACCAGATGGTAGATCCCTAGAGCCAGATGCCACCACCGACGGATGCTACTATGTGGAGACCACTGACGACCAGGAGTAGTTAGGAGGTCCCAAGCAGGAGGCTTTGCCTCTTTGATCGTGTTGCTTTTGTGCTAGCCTTCTTTAGGCATCCTTGTTTAACCTTATGTCTCTACTCAGATATTGTTGCTTCCGCTGACTCTTGCACTTTTGAGCTATGTATTCGAGCCCTCGAGGCCCCTGGCTTGTAATATGAAGCTTGTATGACTTTCATTTGTGTTTCGAGTTGTGTTGTGATATCTTCCTGTGAGTCCCTGATCTTGATCATACACGTTTGCATGTATGATTAATGTACGATTGAATCGGGGGCATGACAAATTGGTATCGGAGCCGACTGCCTGTAGGAATCCCCTTCCAACTCCTTGGCCGAAGTTGAGTCTAGTCTATGAAAAAATGTTTTACTAACATGGCTGTGTGGCTTACGGGCCCATGTCGCCATTGGGTGTTATTAGGATCTTTTATTCCTCGTCCTTACTCTGGGACTCTGATCTCTCTTCTATTTGGGTTAAATGATTTTGCTAAATCTAACATTACAATCTCGTGATCACATCCACCTGGATATTTGTATTGCACCTTTCTTGAATTGAGGGCCAGGATCTGCTTCACATTGTTCACGGGCTACAGGATCCTTTTATCGAGGGCACCTTGCGTCATCCCCCGCAGATTCCTCGCTCTAGTGGTTTTCTCTGACATTAATGTAGCCTTTGCTATGTCTCATTGTTGTATCCCTCCATAGCGAGCATGTGTGCCGCCTAGTATGTCTAGGATGATCCTCTTGTCTGAACTCCTAGCCGGTCTATTTTGCTAATACTAGCAGAATAACTATTCTGATAAGACTTCTGCACTGCTGTGACACCCGGATGATTATGCTACAGTGAACCTCTGTTAATGATGCCACGTCACCTCGCTTACTGTTGTTAACCTCACGTTAATTCAAAACCGGTTCGGAATTAAACTTCAAAATAAAGTCGATCGGTGAAAGTATTGAAACATTAAAACTAAAATGTTCGGTTTGTGTCAATTAATCCATACTAAATTTATAAAATTCTGAAATACTCTAAAATGATTAAAACAGTAGCAACAACAATTATTTAAATACCTTTTATAATTAATAAAATGTCAAACTAAGTTATTTGGGGCATAGACTTTTTGTGACTGTGTACTAGGTTGAAATACTAATTTAGATGCTAAGTTTATATTTTACTAGGACTAAAATAAATGGCAACTAAAAAGAAAAACAAGAACAAAAGTAAAAAAAACAGAAAAACAAAAAGACCTTCCCCTCCCCTGGGCCTTGGCCCCCTAGGCCACCAGGCCAGCCCACCTTGCCCCTGTTACCCCGCTCCCCTGTTCACAGGAGGGCGTGGCCGCACCGATGCCTGCCTCGGCACCGGCCATGGCCGTGTCGGCCATCCGGCGGCCCTCCTCGGCGACCACCTCGCCTATAAGACCGGCGCCCTCTTCCCACGGCGCCTGGAACCCTAATCCCCATTCGCCCTCCCTCTCGCATGAGTCGCCGCCCGTGCGTTGCCGTCATCGTATCTTCGTCGTCACCGCGCACCGGGGCTTCCCCGAGCTTCACGAAGGAGTCCAAGAGCACCGCCTCCCTCCTCTACTTCGACTACATCTAAGGGCTCGAGCTGGGCGCCTCTTCTTCGCCAGGGTCGAACGCCTCTTCTTTTCGGCCATCGATGCCTCTCCGTGGAATACACTACGGCTGCTGCTCCTAAACTTCCAACGGGCCCTCCTGCGTCTACTAGGTGAGCCTCGCCGTGGTTTCCCCTTCGTCTGATGCTCAATCCGCTGCTATTGCTTGTTGTTGCCAGTGGTGTTACTCCGGTCGCCGCGTTTACCTCGTCTCATCGCGCCCCGCCTTGTTCCTGGCCGGAACCGCCGTCGTGCGCCCGCTCACCCGCGTCCCTACTGGCCGCTGCGCCAGTGAGCCCCCTGCTCGCGCCCATGCGCCCCAGGCCGCACCCCCCCATGTCCGGGCCCTCTTACGCTCGCGTCCGTGCAAGGCCTTGCTGCCGCCTGCAACCTGCCTCCCGCTGTCCGCCTCTCTCTGAACCCGCCGTGTGCGCGTACGCCCGGGGCCGCGCCCTGCAAACTGCTGCTGCTACTGCCGCGCTCCTCCCCTCCTGCCGCTGCAATTCGCTTCTCTGCTGCCGCTGCTACAGTAACTGAATGTTACTGTAGCGCTGACTATCTTTTGCGATTCCTACCTTCTTAGCTCTCTGGATGGCAGCAAAACTATGGTCAAACAAAGTCTAACTTCGTTGAAATTAATTTGTGTTGGGAGTTCACATGACAACCTCCAAATTATTCCATTGGACCAAATTCAAATACGGCATGGATTAAATTCTATAAAAATCGCAAATTGCTTTGTTCTATTAACAGGGAACAGAAGTAACCCCTAGCTATGTGTTCCGTGTGTGCGTGTGTGTATACTGCCACGGCTGGCTATGCCACCGGCCGGCCCATGGTTTAATTAGGCTAGGATTAATTAGGGCTAGTTTAGGTAGGATGTAATTTAGTGCTTATTAGTCTATATAAACAATGACATGTGGCCCCCTAGTTTAAATTAATTTAGCCTAAGTAATCTACACCTATGGCCATGACATGTGGGCCATGCTATCCCTTTTGACTAGTCAAAAGTTGACTGGGTTGACTGCACTTTAGAAATTAACTTTCAAATTTAAAACAATTCCAAATATTCTAGAATATTATTAAAGCTTTACAAATTCATATAAAATAATCCGTAAGTCAAATGATAACGATTTATACATGAAAGTTGCTCAGAACGACGAGGCGAATCCGGATATGCAGCCCGTTCGTCCGCCACACATCCCTAGCATAGCAAACACGCAACTTTCCCCTCCGGTTCATCTGCCCGAAAACGTGAAACACCGGGGATACTTTCCCGGATGTTTCCCCCTTTCGCCGGTACCACCTACAGCCGCGTTAGGGCACACCTAGCACCGCGTATTGCCATGTTACGCTTTGTGATTCTTTGATTGTTGTGTTATTTATTGTGTCCCCCTCCGTTACTACTTTCCGGTAGACCCCGAGACTGTTGGCTACTCCCAGTTCGACTACGGAGTTGACGACCCCTCCTTGCCAGAGCAACCAGGCAAGCCCCCCCCCCCTTGATCACCAGATATCGCCTATTCTTCTCTATACTGCTTGCGTTAGAGTAGTGTAGCATGTTACTGTTCGGTTACTCCTATTCTGTTGCATAGCCTGTCATTATTGCTACAATCATTGATACCTTACCCGCAATCCTAAATGCTTAGTATAGGATGCTAGTTTATCATCATTGGCCCTATATTCTTGTCAGTCTGCCTTGCTATACTATTGGGTCGTGATCACTCGGGAGGTGATCACGGGTATATACTATACATACATACATACATACTATATAGATGGTGACTAAAGTCGGGTCAGCTCGATGAGTACCCGCAAGTGATTCTAATGAGGGGGCTGAAAGGACAGGTGGCTCCATCCCGGTAGAGGTGGGCCTGGGTTCCCGACGCCCCCCGACTGTTACTTTGTGGTGGAGCGACAGGGCAGGTTGAGACCACCTAGGAGACAGGTGGGCCTGGCCCTGTTCGGCGTTCGCGGTTACTTCATAATAACACGCTTAACGAGATCTTGGTATTTGATCTAAGTCTGGCCACTGGCCTATACGCACTAACCAACTAAGTGGGAAAGATATGGGCACTCGACGTCGTGGTATCAGCCGAAGCCTTCTAGACGTCAGCGACTGAGCGGCGCGCGCCGGATTGGAACGTAAGCCTGCTCTTGTATTAAGGGGGCTAGTTCTGCTTTCGGCCGCCCACGCAACGTGCAGGTGTGCAATGGGCGATGGCCCAAACCCCTGCGCCATAGGAGTTAGACCAGTGTGCTGACCTCTCTGTTATGCCTAGGTGGGGCTGCGACGTGTTGATCTTCCGAGGCCGGGCATGACCCAGGAAAGTGTGTCCGGCCAAATGGGATCGAGCGTGTTGGGTTATGTGGTGCACCCCTGCAGGGAAGTTAATCTATTCGAATAGCCGTGATCTTCGGTAACAGGACGACTTGGAGTTGTACCTTGACCTTATGACAACTAGAACCGGATACTTAATAAAACACACCCTTCCAAGTTCCACAGACAACCCGGTGATCGCTTTTCCACAGGGCGACGAGGGGAGGATCGCCGGGTAGGATTACGCTATGGGATGCTACTTGGAGATGCTACTTGGAGGACTTCAGTCTACTCTCTTCTACATGCTGCAAGACAGAGGCTGCCAGAAGCGTAGTCTTCGACAGGATTAGCTACCCCCCTCTTATTCTGGCATTCTGCAGTTCAGTCCACTGATATGGCCTTTACACATGTACCCATGCATATGTAGTGTAGCTCCTTGCTTGCGAGTACTTTGGATGAGTACTCACGGTTGCTTTTCTCCCTCTTTTCCCCTTTCCCCTTTACCTAGTTGTCGCAACCAGTTACTGGAGCCCTGGAGCCAGACGCCACCGTCGACGATGATTCCTACTACACTGGAGGTGCCTACTACTACATGCAGGCCGCTGACGACGACCAGGAGTAGTTTAGGAGGATCCCAGGCAGGAGGCCTGCGCCTCTTTCGATCTGTATCCCAGTTTGTGCTAGCCTTCTTAAGGCAACCTGTTTAACTTATGTCTGTACTCAGATATTGTTGCTTCCGCTGACTCGTCTATGATCGAGCACTTGTATTCGAGCCCTCGAGGCCCCTGGCTTGTATTATGATGCTTGTATGACTTATTTTATTTTTAGAGTTGTGTTGTGATATCTTCCCGTGAGTCCCTGATCTTAATCGTACACGTTTGCGTGTATGATTAGTATACGATTAAATAGGGGGCGTCACAAGTTGGTATCAGAGCCGACTGCCTGTAGGAATCCCCCTTTCCAACTCCTTGGCCGAAGTTGAGTCTAGTCATTGCAAAACTTTTACTAACATGGCTGTGTGGCTTACGGGCCCACGTCGTCATTTGGGTGGTATTAGGATCTTTTATTCCTCACCTTTACTCTGGGACTCTAATCTCTCTCCTATTCGGGTTAAATGGTTTTGCTAACTCTATCTCTAGGTTCTCGTAAATACTTTCTCCCGGAGAGCCCCTTCATTCCAGATGATGGCCTGCTTCACCAGAAGATTCCGAAGATACTCTTCGATATTCCCTCGAGACTTTGTGCCCACCACTTTTGCTATTCCAGAGCACCGATAAATCCTTATGGATAACTTCTTACACTTGCCATTCATATGATCATCCCCCGTTGATCTTGTTATTACAAGATACCCCAAAGTTTTCTCTATTGTTCTGAGAATACTTTGTGCCTAATGCCTTGCAGTTCCTTGTCGCCTGAATACACCTACAAATTAATCCTCACACTTACCGAGGATTTGTTTCTCCCTAGTTGTTCAGGTGTTTCACAAAATTCTTCGAAATATTATCTGATTTTCGAGAATCCTCTGCAGCCTATGGCTCTAGAAATTCTTGTCTGCCTGCATTATGGTTAAATCCCAAATGCCTATCATTATTCATTGACATCCTTTGCACTATCATTATGAGACCGTTGATTCAATATGATGCGGTTGTTCGCAATCGTCAATCACAATTAGAATCCATCCTTCCGGCTCAGACGTCATTTTTGAACATGAGCTGGTTCTCGACCAATCAATTGCCGTCGGTTGTACCCCCTAAGTCTATTCAGCTTATCCATTCTTAATCAGAGCGTTTGCTTCCGATCCTTCGATTAGGAATCATAATTCCTTTGCATTTGAGCTTCAAATTATTCAGATGATTCCACAACCGTTGCATTTGCATTCTTTCCTCTTCTGGTTAAGTACCGATACTCACATCAGATCCTCTGTGGACCATCAAGTCCTTTGTTGGATTGTTATCCGACAGTGTCCTTCATATTTAATCACCTTGTGAGTTATTTCCCTGATACATAATACCATTGGTAAATCCTATACTCTGAATTGGCCAACCATGCTCTGCTTTCGAGCTGGTGATAATTACTCTCGAAGCTTGTGGTATATGTTTCTAAGATGCCCCGATGGGTTGAACCTATGCCTTTCTTAATCGGTGTGAACCCGAAAGTTTTTTTTAAGGTTCATACTCCTCTGGTAATTCACCAAGTAGGTCTTCGCACTCAAATCACTTTAATAGAGCAGTGAATGAAAGGTTATGCATTGAAGAAGTGGGAGTCGACCTTGAACTTTGTGTTCATGCCCATGGACACGATGTAGATCTTGTCATTAAAGCTTCTCTTACATTAATTATTCCCTTGGTATTAGTTCATCTTATATCTGGGATCATGCCTTTTCGCAATCGTGGTCCCGACCACGTTCTCCTTTACTTACCATTTCTCGTGCAAATTTAAGCACTTGTCTTGTGCAGAGCAATACCCCAGTCCAACCTCTACTTTGATCTGTCATCGAGTATCACCCCCTGGTATCTCGAGATTATCATGGAACTGCATAACTTCTTATGATTTCTTCATCAAGTACTACATTCTCACGGATTCCAATTTTGCACGGGCTTCGAGTTATCAAACACTCAAAGACACTGATAACTGAATCGAGTCCGCACTGCGGTTCAACAACTCTTAGTAATCTTCCTTGCGTATGAGTTTGTACCCGATCACGGCACTCATAGCTTGTTTGGCTATATGATTGTTGTGATGATTTTAACGGTGCTACCTGGTCCTTATTCTCGGAGCACCACTTTCGACGATGAGCTAAGCTTGCGTCGATTTTCCTTGTCATATCATTTCACCTTGAACAGCAAGCTTGATTTCGAGTTTGTGTCGTACTCGTGGTTCCAATAACCTTTCACTTCATCATTCCTTCGACTTGATGTCATCGCCGATTGATTACATCTTCATGAATTCTCTTGACAAATGTGTCATGATCATCATCAACATTTTGATGCTCTTCCAAGATATCTATTGGATTCTTCATGGGAAATACCATCCTTGCCCTCAATGAGTTGTGTTATCATCGACCACTTTATTGCCTTCCCTCCAACACAAACTTGTTCGTGTTTTGTGTTATACCTTGAGTTCCTTGCTATCCAGCATTTATTCTTCTTTACCTTGGAGTGTTACCATCTTTTATGTCAAGAATGTCATGAGGATTACTCCACCTCTTAAGAATTCTTGGTATAGTGATACTTCTCACCATCACCATTCTTTCTTGGTCCTCATGTTGATTCCAACCGGGGTACCAACAGGTGAGTGGTGTTGTTTGGATTTTGCACTTCTAGCAACCCTATTGCTTTGAAGTTAACGATCGACAGTTCGTTCTTAGACTGTTGGTTATTGAATCGTCACTCTAACATTGAGCTTGCTGCCTAAGGTCATACTTCGGGCACACCTTTCAACTAATGATTGATGGTGTATGTTTTCCTAGAGCATACAACATTATATCATTTGAATGGACTAATGTTATCTCCTTCACATAACTGTGGAAATCCGTCTTTTTGGAAATCTCAATGAATTGTCGCTGAGTCAATCAGCCATCTCCTCACCTCTCCTTGGTTTAATGATGAACTCTTATTTTGGAACTCGCTTCCATAGTTCATTTCCCGAGAACCTTAAAATGTTGTCTCGTCAATTTGTGTCGCACCTTTTCTTCCCAGACATCCTGAGTCTGAGGTATCCTAACACCGATCAGATCTGAATCTCGGTCAGATATGATGGTTGGAACACTTTCCAAGAGTCACAACATTGGTCTGTATATGACCTGGTAAGGTGATGTCATGCCCAGCACACTTGGCCAGACGACCTACTGTTATAGTTTCCTTTTTAGCAAGGTTATCCATTCTTCCATGAGGAAATTGTAAGACTTATTCTATAAGTTGTTCCTGATGGATCCTTTTTGTTTCCAAAGTCTGATCTTCACCTGTTTACCATGTCAATGCTATCTCGAATGCATGTCTATGGTACTCCGATTTTTCAACAAGAACATTTGAAGCCCAATGCTAAACGTTTCTTGCTCAATTATCCAAACACCGCTGTATAGATAATGTCATGAAAATTTCTCTCCCCTCACCTAGAGGCTTTTCTACTTAATATCATGTCATGGTTATCATGTTCTGCTTGTCCTTGGGAAGGATATACCCCTGACATATGTGTTTAAACACATTTTTCTTTCCATTGTTCTGTTTAATCTGATGATCACATTTTCCTTTCCATTGTCTTGTTTAACATTTCTCGTGGTTTATATGATCTAAGCGGTAATGATTCGCTGCTTATATAAACACCTCGGTTGTACAACTCTATCAATAAGACCCTGTTACTATTGTTGTTGACATCCCGATAACCACCGATGGACGAGAACTTTGCCTATTGGTCTGCCTCGTTCAACGAGCAGGAAAATGGTTCTCTTCGTCCCTCGCCCTTGGTATCGATGTTGTTGCCGACATAATTGAGAGGCTACCCTCTGACATGCCTTGCTATCATGACCGTGTAAGATGTCAACCCCCCTTCCTACTTTTAACCCACATGGTGGACCCATAACCCACAGTTCGACAGGATCGAAACCTGACTCTCCTGTACACCTTGTTGACACAGTTATCCCTTGCTCTTGGTTTCGTAGGTAAATCGCGAGCCACCTTCCTAGTGATCTATTCTGGTATCAGACGCAATACTTATTCTTGTTGCTTTGAACCCCTTTTCACACTCTGTTTCAGGCATCGAACAATTGCCTACCCGTTTGAAACTTTGGTACCATCGTATATTGCACTCAGTGAATTCACTGAAATACAACTCGTGGGGTACCTTATGTATTTCCCATTGAGTTCACCGTCAGATGCCTAACTTTGTGGAGATGCGTTCTTCAGGAGTTTTTCCCTTGGTCGCGTTCGTAGGACGACGGAGATCCCGAAGAAAGGATGACGACTTGATCATGATGAGCTGGAGCAGAGAAATAAAGACTTCAACATAATGGATCGACCTCTTCGAGAAGAGCAACCAAGATCGAGAAGACCCGTTAAAATTTCATAACCAGAATTTTCCCCTTAGTCCCCCTCTTAAATATCGAGACGAGATTTCTTGTAGTGGAGGAGAATTGTGACGCCCAGATGATTAAGCTACAGTGAACCTCCATTAATGATGCCACATCACCTCGCTTACTGTTGTTAACCTCACGTTAATTCAAAACCGGTTCGGAATTAAACTTCAAAATAAAGTCGATCGGTGAAAGTATTGAAACATTAAAACTAAAATGTTCGGTTTGTGTCAATTAATCCATACTAAATTTATAAAATTCTGAAATACTCTAAAATGATTAAAACAGTAGCAACAACAATTATTTAAATACCTTTTATAATTAATAAAATGTCAAACTAAGTTATTTGGGGCATAGACTTTTTTTGACTGTGTACTAGGTTGAAATACTAATTTAGATGCTAAGTTTATATTTTACTAGGACTAAAATAAATGGCAACTAAAAAGAAAAACAAGAACAAAAGTAAAAAAACAGAAAAACAAAAAGACCTTCCCCTCCCCTGGGCCTTGCCCCCCTAGGCCACCAGGCCAGCCCACCTTGCCCCTGTTTCCCCGCTCCCCTGTTCACAGGAGGGTGCGGCCGCGCCGATGCCTGCCACGGCACCGGCCATCGCCGTGTCGGCCATCCGGCGGCCCTCCTCGGTGACCACCTCGCCTATAAGACCGGCGCCCTCTTCCCACGGCACCTGGAACCCTAATCCCCATTCGCCCTCCCTCTCGCACGAGTCGCCGCCCGTGCGTTGCCGTCATCGTATCTTCGTCATCACCGCGCACCGGGGCCTCCCCGAGCTTCACGAAGGAGTCCAAGAGCACCGCCTCCCTCCTCTACTTTGACTACATCTAAGGGCTCGAGCTGGGCGCCTCTTCTTCGCCAGGGTCGAACGCCTCTTCCTCTTCGGCCACCGACGCCTCTCCGTCGAATACACTACGGCTGCTGCTCCTAAACTTCCAATGGGCCCTCGTGCGCCTACTAGGTGAGCCTCGCCGTGGTTTCCCCTTCGTCTGATGCTCAATCCGCTGTTATTGCTTGCTGTTGCCAATGGTGTTACTCCGGCCGCCGCGTTTACCTCGTCTCATCGCGCCCCACCTTGTTCCTCGCCGGAACCGCCGTCGCACGCCCGCTCACCCGCGCCCCTACTGGCCGTTGCGCCCGCGAGCCCCCTGCTCACGCCCATGCGCCCTAGGCCGCGCCCGGCCCCCCATGTCCGGGCCCTCTTACGCTCGCGTCCGCGCAAGGCCTTGCTGCCGCCTGCAACCTGCCTCCCGCTGTCCGCCTCTCTCTGAACCCGCCGTGTGCGCGTACGCCCGGGGCCGCACCCTGCAAACTGCTGCTGCTACTGCCGCGCTCCTCCCCTCCTGCCGCTGCAATTCGCTTCTCTGCTGCCGCTGCTACCGTAACTGAATGTTACTATAGCGCTGGCTAGCTTTTGCGATTCCTACATTCTTAGCTCTCTGGATGGCAGCAAAACTATGGTCAAACAAAGTCTAACTTCGTTGAAATTAATTTGTGTTGGGAGTTCACATGACAACCTCCAAATTATTCCATTGGACCAAATTCAAATACAGCATGGATTAAATTCTATAAAAATCGCAAAATGCTTTGTTCTGTTAACAGGGAACAAAAGTAACCCCTAGCTATGTGTTCCGTGTGTGCGTGTGTGTATACTGCCACGGCTGGCTATGCCACCGGCCGGCCCATGGTTTAATTAGGCTAGGATTAATTAGGGCTAGTTTAGGTAGGATGTAATTTAGTGCTTATTAGTCTATATAAACAATGACATGTGGCCCCCTAGTTTAAATTAATTTTGCCTAAGTAATCTACACCTATGGCCATGACATGTGGGCCATGCTGTTCCTTTTGACTAGTCAAAAGTTGACTGGGTTGACTGCACTTTAAAAATTAACTTTCAAATTTAAAACAATTCCAAATATTCTAGAATATTATTAAAGCTTTAGAAATTCATATAAAATAATCCGTAAGTCAAATGAAAACGATTTATACATGAAAGTTGCTCAGAACGACGAGGCGAATCCGGATATGCAGCCCGTTCGTCCGCCACACATCCCTAGCATAGCAAACACGCAACTTTCCCCTCCAGTTCATCTGCCCGAAAAGGTGAAACACCGGGGATACTTTCCCGGATGTTTCCCCCTTTCGCCGGTACCACCTACTGCCGCGTTAGGGCACACCTAGCACCGCGTATTGCCATGTTACGCTTTGTGATTCTTTGATTGCTCTGTTATTTATTGTGTCCCCCCTCCGTTACTACTTTACGGTAGACCCCGAGAATGCCGGCGACCCCCAGTTCGACTACGGAGTTGACGACCCCTCCTTGCCAGAGCAACCAGGCAAGCCCCCCCCCCCTTGATCACAAGATATCGCCTATTCTTCTCTATACTGCTTGCATTAGAGTAGTGTAGCATGTTACTGTTCGGTTACTCCTATTCTGTTGCATAGCCTGTCATTGTTGCTACAGTCATTGATACCTTACCCGCAATCCTAAATGCTTAGTATAGGATGCTAGTTTATCATCATTGGCCCTACATTCTTGTCAGTCTGCCTTGCTGTACTACTGGGCCGTGATCACTCGGGAGGTGATCACGGGTATATACTATACATACATACATACATACTATATAGATGGTGACTAAAGTCGGGTCAGCTCGATGAGTACCCACAAGTGATTCTGATGAGGGGGCTGAAAGGATAGGTGGCTCCATCCTAGTAGAGGTGGGCCTGGGTTTTCGACAGCCCCCGACTGTTACTTTGTGGCGGAGCGACAGGGCAGGTTGAGACCACCTAGGAGACAGGTGGGCCTGGCCCTATTCAGCGTTCGCGGTTACTTCATAATAACATGCTTAACGAGATCTTGGTATTTGATCTGAGTCTGGCCACTGGCCTATACGCACTAACCAACTACGCGGGAAAGATATGGGCACTCAACGTCGTGGTATCAGCCGAAGCCTTCTAGACGTCAGCGACTGAGCGGCGCGCGCCGGATTGGAACGTAAGCCTGCTCTTGTATTAAGGGGGCTAGTTCTGCTTTCGGCCGCCCACGTGTGCAATGGGCGATGGGCCCAGACCCCTGCGCCATAGGAGTTAGACCGGCGTGCTGACCTCTCTGTTAGGCCTAGGTGGGGCTGCGACGTGTTGATCTTCCGAGGCCAGGCATGACCCAGGAAAGTGTGTCCGGCCAAATGGGACCGAGCGTGTTGGGTTATGTGGTGCACCCCTGCAGGGAAGTTAATATATTCAAATAGCCGTGATCTTCGGTAACAGGACGACTTGGAGTTGTACCTTGACCTTATGACAACTAGAACCAGATACTTAATAAAACACACCCTTCCAAGTTCCACAGACAACCCGGTGATCGCTTTTCCACAGGGTGATGAGGGGAGGATCGCCGGGTAGGATTATGCTATGTGATGCTACTTGGAGATGCTACTTGGAGGACTTCAGTCTACTCTCTTCTACATGCTGCAAGACGGAGGCTGCCAGAAGCGTAGTCTTCGACAGGATTAGCTACCCCCCTCTTATTCTGGCATTATGCAGTTCAGTCCACTGATATGGCCTTTACACATATACCCATGCATATGTAGTGTAGCTCCTTGTTTGCGAGTACTTTGGATGAGTACTCACGGTTGCTTTTCTCCCTCTTTTCCCCTTTCCCTTTTACCTGGTTGTCGCAACCAGTTACTGGTGCCCTGGAGCCAGACGGCACCGCCGACGTTGATTCCTACTACACTGGAGGTGCCTACTACTACATGCAAGCCGCTGACGACGACCAGGAGTAGTTTAGGAGGATCCCAGGCAGGAGGCCTGCGCCTCTTTCGATCTGTATCCCAGTTTGTGCTAGCCTTCTTAAGGCAACTTGTTTAACTTATGTCTGTACTCAGATATTGTTACTTCCGCTGACTCGTCTATGATCGAGCACTTGTATTCGAGCCCTCGAGGCCCCTGGCTTATATTATGATGCTTGTATGACTTATTTTATTTTTAGAGTTGTGTTGTGATATCTTCCCGTGAGTCCCTGATCTTAATCGTACACGTTTGCGTGTATGATTAGTGTACGATTAAATCGGGGGCGTCACAACTGCACGCTCAACACAAGTGCACGCCATTGCTTGAACCAAGTGTGCTGCAGTACTCACGCGAGTGAACTTCCCGTCGCAAAAAACTGCAAGCTATATTTTTTTGATACCCTTTTTGCTCTGGTTTTTTAACCGTTATCGGAACGAGGCGTGTAATATACCGTTCAAAAGCTATGGATTAGGCACAACTTCGCCATGTTGAACACTTTTCAAGATTCCTCGCGGTTTAAGAGCAGTTTTGAAAATGGTGCGGCCCACAACGAGTGGCAGCGAGCATTTTTTCACGTTTTTTTCTAAATCGCTCGTCGGAACGTAGCAAATGATACACCGTTGGATAGATATCATCGAGGCGCATCTTTTTAATATATAGCTTTTTCTCTAATTTTGTACGGTTTAAGAGCAGTTTTAAATTTACTAAGTCGCGGAATTCCGTTTTTCAAATTTTTTCAAATTTTCGGTACTGTTTTCGCTCTAGTTTTTTAACAGTTTGTCGAAACAAGGCGTGTAATATACCGTTGAAAAGCTATGGACGAGGCGCAACTTTCCTATGTTGAAATGTTTTTGAGATTCCTTACGGTTTTTAAGTTAATTTTGAAAATCGTGCGGCAGACGACGAGTGGCAACGGCCGTTTGTCTCAAAATTTTTACAATTCACTAGTCGGAATGATTCAAACGATATGCCGTTGGAAAGATATCGACGAGGCGCAACTTTTTCATGTAGAACACTCTCTAATTCTTTACGGTTTAAGAGGAATTTCGAATTTACCAAAATGCGGACACTGTTTTTCGCGACACCAAAATCGAGGAATGAGTCGCATCAGAAGAAAATTGCATTGCTTCAGACTAAATACCAAACTGCATCAGACGGGCAAGTGCATTGCATCATTTCTTTTGTCGGATGAAAATTTTCTCAGACGAAAATTGAACTGCTTCAGACTAAATACCGCACTACATCAGACGGGCAAGTGCACTGCATAGTTTCTTTTGTCGGATGAAAATTTTCTCAGACGAAAATTGAACTGCTTCAGACCAAATACCGCATTGCATCAGACGGGCAAGTGCACTACATCGTTTCTTTTGTCGGATGAAAATTTTCTCAAACAAAAAAGTGAACCGCTCTTCACATGTAAGTAAACCACAACACTATTGAGAAGTGAACAGCGTTACTATCCAGAATGAGCGGCCTTATCATTTTTCTTTCATGGAGCGAACCACCAAACCATATATAATGAGCTGCATCATTAGTCAACATTTTTTTGTCACACAATCCTTTTCTCTTCTTCAATACTTACAATCAACCACATAGTTTGGCAGAACCAACTATATTTTGTTTCCAACAATTACAAACAGAATTTGCTAGAGCAGCCGAACTACATGGACAAGACTAGCTAACTTCTTTTATCCAGGGCAGCAAAAGAGAAGTCTGGAGTGAACCACCAAGTTTTTTATCGAACTTCATTTTATAAAACTTACAAAAAACAGCCCTGCAAATTTACACAAAACCCACTCAAAACTAAATGAAAAAAGAAATCAAAGGGAGCTGCATCGTACACCGGCGGTGGACTGCTTTTGCCCGCACAAACAATTTTGCCCGCCCACGGATATAACCTGAATTTACAACGAAAAAAGCCATATGATATAACCTGAATGTTGCACACACTTCTTGAATCTTTTGCTCATAAAATTATTTAACTAATTGTCCATGTATTCATGTTAAAGACAGAAACATTAGTGACTGATGCAGGACCTATGCTTACATGACAATGGCTAATGGGTTCTCTCCAAATTATGTGCACAAGTTCAGAGTAAGCTCAAAATGCACTGCTCAAACACTAAATCTCTTCCCTATCGTAAGCTGCATGCTGCTGTGAGGAGGAATCGAGATGGGAAAGGAAATACAGGGCACCTGGTCGCCGGGTGGCCGCCATGCCACCGAGCAGCAAAGGGAGCCATCATACACCAAGAAGTAGCATGAGCCGCCCGGGTGCAAAGGGCAGCGGGCAGCAGCGGGAAACACCGGGCCTCCGAGCAGCAGCAGTAGCCGCCGGGCCGCTGAGCTGCAGCGCCGCTTCATGTTCCTAGCTGCATCAGTGCAGTAAGAATATCGCACATCGTAAATAGCCCTGCAAATTTACAAAACTGCTTTTGCCCGCACAAACAATTTTGTGCGCTGACGGACTGCACCGACAATCAAGACGACCTGCATCAGGGAGCGACCTATACTGCATCAGTGAAGAGCAACACGAGAGGAGCATAGGTGAAAGAGAGACGGGGCTATTGTGCATGCCGACGTCACTGAACTGCAGGAGGCGTCAACGTGCACACGACACTGGAGGTTGCAATGTACTGCACCAAGAGAGAAAAAAGGATGAACACAAGGTTTGGAGTCCACTGCCGAATCCCGAGGACGCCCGCCTCACAGCACAAAACTGTACTACACGGGAGTCGACGATGGCCGCGTGTGCCTGCTGTGTGGACTGCTCCAGCAGAGCGACAAAAGCTCCCAGAGAGGAAGACCCAGCCGTCCTGCATTAGGGAGCAGCCTGGACTGCTTGCCGTCAGTGGAGAATCGCAAGGAGAGGAGCAGAGGACCGGGGAGGAAAAGGAGGATGCTAGGGCGTCCCCTCGATCGAGGCAACAGGGAGTCGGGGAGCCTGGAGCTGCAATCCCGTCATTCACCAACTGCACAATCTCGCTGGCCAAACTGCACGAGGTCAAAGTAGTGAGAAAGAAGGGAGCCTGGGCGCGTCGGATTTGGCCGAGAGGTGGAAGCAGCAGTCGTCGGGGTCGCCGTCGACGGATCCATGGCGCGCCGGTGGATCTGAGGAGGGGACGGGGTCGGGAGGCGGAGGTGGAGCTCGGTCCTCAAATCCGGTCACTTGGCAGCGTGGCGGGGCAAGAACCTTTCGGATCCCTTTCCCGGGGAGGCGGGGAGGGGTGGAGGTGGTCGTACGTAGTGGCGATGCCAGGGTTGTGGAAGCC